>NC_048221.1:68754517-68755322 GCF_002007445.2 Ailuropoda melanoleuca | reverse complement strand
ATCAGTGTCATAGATTTTATCCAGAAGGAAAAAGCCAAAAATCATATGATTCTCTCAATAGATGCAGAAAAAACATTTGACAAAATACAGCAGCCTTTCCTGATTAAAACCCTTCAGAGTGTAGGGATAGAGGGTACATTCCTCAATCTCATAAAAACCATCTATGAAAAGCCTACAGCAAGTAACATTCTCAATGGGGAAAAGCTGGAAGCCTTTCCCTTAAGAACAGGAACACGACAATGATGCCCACTCTCCCCACTATTATTCAATATAGTACTAGAAGTCCTTGCAACAGCAATCAGACAACAAAAAGGGATAAAAGGTATCCAAAACGGCAAAGAAGTCAAATTGTCTCTCTTTGCAGATGACATGATATTCTATATGGAAAACCCAAAGAATCCACTCCCAAACTATTAGAACTTATAGAGCAATTCAGTAATGTGGCAGGATACAAAATCAATGCTCAGAAATCAACTGCATTTCTATACACGAATAATGAGACTGAAGAAAGAGAAATTAGGGAATCCATCCCATTTACAATAGCACCAAAAACCATACGTTACCTTGGAATTAACTTAACCAGAGACGTAAAGGATCTGTATTCTAGAAACTACAAATCACTCTTGAAAGACACTGAAGACACAAAAAGATGGAAAAACATTCCATGCTCATGGACTGGAAGAATTAACATAGTTAAAATGTCCATGCTACCCAGAGCAATCTACACTTTCAATGCTATCCCGATCAAAATACCGAGGACATTTTTCAAAGAACTGGAACAAATAGTCCTTAAATTTGTATGGAA
>NC_048221.1:68684330-68754337 GCF_002007445.2 Ailuropoda melanoleuca | reverse complement strand
CAATGACTTTTTTCAAAGAACTGGAACAAACAGCCCTTAAATTTGTGTCGAACCAGAAAAGGCCCCGAATCGCCAAGGAACTGCTGAAAAGGAAAAACAAAGCTGGGGGCATCACATTGCGGGATTTCAAGCTATACTACAAAGCTGTGATCACAAAGACAGCATGGTACTGGCACAAAAACAGACACATAGACCAATGGAACAGAATAGAGAACCCAGAAATGGACCCTCGGCTCTTTGGGCAACTAATCTTTGACAAAGCAGGAAAAAGCATCCAGTGGAAAAAAGACAATCTCTTCAATAAATGGTGCTGGGAAAATTGGACAGCTACATGCACAAGAATGAAACCTGACCACTCTCTCACACCATACACAAAGCTAAACTCCAAATGGATGAAAGACCTCGATGTGAGACAGGAATCCATCAAAATNCAGAATTCCATCAAAATCATAGAGGAGAACACAGACTGCAACCTCTTTGACATCGGGCACAGCAACTTCTTTCATGACACATCTCCAAAGGCAAGAGAAACAAAAGAAAAAATGAGTTTGTGGGACTTCATCAAGATAAAAAGCTTCTGGGGGCGCCTGGGTAGCGCAGTCGTTAAGCATCTGCCTTTGGCTCAGGGCGTGATCCCAGCGTTCCGGGATCGAGTCCCACATCAGGCTCTTCTGCTGGGAGCCTGCTTCTTTCTCTCCCACTCCCCCTGCTTGTGTTCCCTCTCTCGCAGGCTGTCTCTCTGTCACATAAATAAAAATAAAAAAAAAATCTTAAAAAAAAAAAGATAAAAGCTTCTGCGCAGCTAAGGAAACCGTCAAAACAATCTAAGAGGCAGCGGAATGGGAGAAAATATTTGCAAATGACACTACAGATAAAAGAGTGGTATCTAAGATCTACAAAGAACTTCTCAAACTCAATACACGAGAAACAAATATAATATGGGCAGAAGATATGAACAGACACTTTTCCAATGAAGACATACAAATGGCTAACAGACACATGAAACACATGAAAAAATGTTCAAAATCATTAGCCATCAGGGAAATTCAAATCAAAACCACACTGAGATACCACCTTACGCCAGTTAGAATGGCAAAGATAGACAAGGCAAGAAACAACAATTGTTGGAGAGGATGTGGAGAAAGGGGATCCCTCCTACATTGTTGGTGGGAATGCAAGTTGGTACAGCCACTCTGGAAAACAGTGTGGANTCAACCATTTTAGAAAACAGTATGGAGGTCCCTTAAAAAGTTAAACATAGAGCCACCCTATGATCCAGCAATTACACTACTGGGTATTTACCCCAAAGATACAGACATAGTGAAGAGAAGGGCCATATGCACCCCAATGTTCATAGCAGCATTGTCCACAATAGCTAAATTGTGGAAGGAGCCAAGATGTCCTTCAACAGATGACTGGATTAAGAAGATGTGGTCCATATATACAATGGAATATTACTCAGCCATCAGAAAAAATTATTACCCAACATGCAGCAACATGGACGGGAGTGGAGGAGATTATGCTAAGTGAAATAAGTCAAGCAGAGAAAGACAATTATCATATGGTTTCTTTCACTCATTTATGGAACATAAGAAACAGCAGGAAGATTGGTAGGACAAGGAAGGGAAGAATGAAGGGGGGGTAAACAGAAGGGGGAATGAACCATGAGAGACTACGGACTGTGGGAAACAAACTGAGGGCTCAGAGGGGAGGAGGTGGGGGACCGGGATAGGCCGGTGATGGATATTAAGGAGGGCACGCATTGCATGGCACTGGGTGTTGTACGGAAGTAATGAATCATGGAACATTACATCAAAAACCAAGGATATAGTGTATGGTGACTAACATAATAAAAAATTATTATAAAAAATGAATTCAGCAAGAAAAAATAATATATATTAGGCTATTTTAAAAGAAAGAGCTAAAAAACTGAAAAGAGAAGCAGATATGTGGGGCATAACTAGAAATGGTAATATTTAGAAGATGAACTATAGGAATATTTAAAGAATATAGACAAAATTAATGGGTAAAATCCACACTTAAAAAAATGACAAACTAATTCTTTTTGTTTAAAGATTTATTTGAGACAGAGAGAGAGCAGGCACGCACATGCGTGGGAGGGGCTGTGGGTGGTGGTGGTAAAGGAGCAGATGTAGATGGGGAGAGAAACTTTAGCAGATTGTACTCAGTGAGGAGCCCGAGCCAGGGTTTGATCTCACAACCCTGAGATTGTGACCTGAGCCAAAACCAAGAGCGGGAGGCTTAACCGACTGTGCCACCCAGGCACCTCAAATATAAACTAGTTCTTAATTGAAAGGGTTTATGAAGTGTCAACAAGGAGAGATAAGGAAACCCTGTACTTAATTAAACACAGTAAAATTTAAGGGGTTGCAAGAATTCTTTATACAATGTGGATATAATTGTCTCATGAGATTTTTGTATGTATTTTTTCCCATTGTGTGGAGTCTTTTCACTTTCTCGATGGTGTCATTGGCAGTACAAGTTTTTAAATTTTTATGTAATTCAATTTGTTTGTTTTTTTTAATCCTTTGTGCTTCTGGAGTCATATCTAAGTATCCACTGCATAATGGAGCTACAGTCCAATGTTTTCTTCTAAAGATTAAATAGTTTAATTACATTTCCATTTAGCTCTATGGTACACTTTGAATTTATTGTGTGTGAAGCAGGGGTCCAACAATTCTTTTACATGTGGATACTCAGTTGTCCCAGCACCATTTTGCGCAGACTATTCTTTATCTATTTAATTGTTTTGGCATCCTTGTCAAATCAGCTGGCAATAAATGTAAACTTCTATTTCTGGGATCTAAATTCTTTTCCATTTATTTATGTCTATCCTTATGGCAGTGCCACAGTGTCTCGATTAAAGCTTATAGAAAGTTTCTGATATTGGGCACTGAAAGTTCTCTCTTGTTGGTTTCCTTTTAAAAGAAAGGCTGTTCGGATCCCTCTTATTTCAAGAGAATCTTAAGGTCATGTCCATTTTTACAAAAATGTCAGTTGGGATTTTGATGGGAATTATGCTGAATTCAAAGATCAATTTAGAGAGTATCACCATCTTTCTTTGTGTTTTCTGATCTATGAATACGAAATGGCTTCCATTTATTCAGCTCTTTAAGTTCTTCTGACAATGGTTTGTTGTTTTTAGTATATAGGTCTTATATTACTTTTGTTAAATTTATATCTACATATTTTATTCTTTTTGAGTTATTATAAATGGAACTGTTATCCTATTTTTTAATTGCTCATTGCTACTATATAGAAATATAATTTATTTTGCATACTGATCTTATATCCTGGAACCTTGCTGAACTCACTTATTCTAATTTTTTTAAGTGGATTGCTTATAATTTTCTATATACAGAGTATAACATCCAAAAATAGAGATGCTTTTACTTTTTCCTTTCCAATCTGGGTGCCTTTTGCTTCTTTTTCTTGCATAACTGTCCTTTTCTTATGTAGGGGGAAATCTTTCAGTCTTTCACCATTAAATATGATGTTAGCTGTGGGCCTTTCATAGATGTTCTTTATTAGGCTAGGGAAATTCTCTTCTATTCTTAGTTTTTTGAGTGTTATTACCCTGAAAGGATGTATTTTCAAATCCTTTTTGTGTGTGTGTATGTTTACTGACATGATATGTTCTTCTGTCCTCTATTCTATTAACATGGTGTATATTTACATTAATTGAATTCAGATGTGGGGCTTGCCCTCATGATCCTGAGATTAAGACCTGAGCTGAGATCAAGAGTCAGATGCTTAAGCAACTATGCCACCCAGGCACTCTGGTATATAATCCTTTTTATGTGTTTCTTATTTTGGTTTTTATTATTTTGTGGAGGAATTTTAACAAAAGGGTATTGGTCTGTAGTCTTCTTGTAGTGTCTTTGTGAGATTTTGGTATAATGGTAATGCAGGCCTAACATACTGAGTTGGGAAATGTTCCCTCTTCTATTGTTTGGAAGAGTTTGTAATGGATTAGTATTAATTCTTCTTTGAATTTTTAGTAGAATTAATAAGGCTTTCTGTGCATCACAGTTTTCATTCTGGGAAGTTTTTTGATTACTAATTCGAACTCTTTACTTGTTATAAATCTATTCAGATTTTCCATTTCTTCTTAGGTCAGTTTTGGTAATTGGTGTCTTTTCAGGAATTTGTCCATTTCAACTAAGTTAATGAATTTGTTAGCACATAGCTGTTCATGGTATTCCCTTATAATCTTTTTTCAAATTTCTATAAGGTTGATAGTAATGTCACCTCTTTCATTCCTGATTTTAGTAATTTGAGAGTCTTTTCTCTTTATGTCTTGGTCAAGCTAGCTAAGGGTTTGTCCATTTTGCTGCTCTTTTCAAAGAACCAATTTCTGTTAATTTTCTCTATTATTTTTATCTGTATTTTATTTATTTCTACTCTAGTCTTCATTATTTCTTTCTTTCTAGTTATTTTTTACCTTGTTTTTCTTTTTTTGGTTTCTTAAGGTGGAAGTTTAGGTTTCTGATTTGAGATCTATTTTCTTTGCTTATTAAGACATTTACAGCTAAAGTTTCTTCCTGGGCAATACTTTCGCTGCATTCCATAAGTTCTGCTGTGTTATATTTTCATTTCACTCATCTGAAAGCATTTTCAATTCCTCTCTTGATTTTCTTTTTTGATTCATTGGTTATTAAAGAATATGTTGCTTAATATCTCAAGATTCTTTTTTCCTGCATGGCTTTCCAGTTTATTTAATTAGAGAATGAAGTTACCAGAAAACAAACTTTGCATGACTTCAAAACTTACTGGCGCTTGCATTATGGTCTAGCATATGGTCTATCCTGGAGAACGTTCTATGTATGTGTGAGTAGTGTAAGTACTTTGGTGTTGAGTGGAATGTTCTATAGATGTCTACTAGGCCTAGGAGCTCTGTACTATTTTCAGAACTTGTTTCTTTTGTTATCTCTTGCTTAGTCTATCCATTATTGAAAGTGGAGTACTAAAGTCTCTATTAATGCTGAATTGTCTATTTTTCCCTTCAGTTCTGTCAGTTTTGCTTCCTACACTTTGGGTTTCTGCTGTTAGTTGAGTCTTGCTTTTTTTAATCTGAAAATCTTGGTCTCTTAATTGGTGTGTTTGGACTATTTATATTAATGTAATTTTTGACATGGTTAAAGTACCATCTTGCTAGTTATTTTCTATTCTATCTCTTCTTTGTTTGTAACTCTTTTATATGCATAATTTTCTAGACCCAGACCAATTAAACTAGATATTAATAACAAAACAGATAACTCCATTCCCTATAAATATGTAAGTAGATCAATGCATGTGTAAATAACCCATGGATCAAAGACAAAATCTGAATAAAAATTAAGAACTATCTGGAACTGAATGAAAACAAAAAAACTTAACTCATTAAAAGCTTATATAATACAGTTCATTCTGTGCTTACAGAAAAGTTCATGAATTTAAATCTACATATTTGAAAAGAAAAAAGCCTAAAAGTTAATGAGTTAAGCATCCACGTCATTAGAAAAAGAATAACAAATTAAACCTAAAGATAGTGCAAAGAAAGAAATGATAAAAATAAGAGTGGAAATCAATTGAGTAAAACATGTAAAATAGAGGTGATTTACGAAGTGAGAAGTTCAGGCGTGCCTGGGTGGCTCAGTCAGTTAAGTGTCTGCCTTTGGCTCAGGTCGCAATCCCGGGGTGCTGGGATCAAGTCCTGCGTTGGGCTCCTTGCTCAGTGGGAGCCTGGTTCTTCCTCTGCCCCTCCCCCCACTTGTGCGCACGTGCTCTCTAAGAAATAAATAAAATCTTGAAAAAAAAAAGTTCACACGTCTTAGGGGTAAAAAACTAGTAAGTTGATAATTACCTGATAAAACTGAGAAAGAAAAAAGAAAGGGCACAATTATCAGTATCAGCAATGATAAAAGGAGTTACAGCTACAGATGCTACAAACATTAAAAGAATCATAGAATGATATTAGCAACTTTATGATAGTAAATTTGAAAATTATCTTGAAATTGCCAAACTCCTAGAAAAACATAGCTTACCAAAACTGGTAAATTAAAAAAAAAATAGGTAAGCATTACAAAAAATAAAACTAAAGGTGCGCCTGGGTGACTCAGTTGGGTTAAGTGTCCGACTCTTGATCTCAGCTCAGGTCTTGATATCAGGGTTGTAAGTTCAAGCCCCACACTGGACTCCACACTTAAAACAAAACACTACTAAAGGAAATAAGTTCATAATTTAAAACCTTACCACAAAGAAAATTCCAGTTCAGGAGTACTCTCTACTGGCATATTCTACCAAATATCTGAAGGTAATATTCTACCAATTATTTGGAGGGGGGGAAGTGAAATGCAGATACAAAATGGGGAAAAATGAGGAAGAGCTCCATGACTGGATCTGAGTTGGGAAAATATGAAATCAGAATTATCAGTATGAGACATGATTTACATATATGCATTTATTTTTTAATTAAATATTTTTTAGAGAGAGAGTGTGAGTGGAGTGGGAGGCAGAAGGAGAGCGAGAGAGAGAGAGAATCTTAAGCATGCTCCATGCCCAGTGTGGAGCCACACTCGCGACCATGAGATCATGACCTGAGCTGAAATCAAGAGTTGGATGCTTAACCAACTGAGCTATCCAGGTGCCTCTACATATATGCATTTATATGTATGCATATGCTTCTCCACAGATCTGTTCACACAAGCCTAGAAGCGATGACACCCAGAGCATTAAGTACACGGTGTCCAGATATGGGTTTGAAATGTTATTCCCCATTAAAAGAAACCAGGACTTCTTGTACTTTTGGCTAATTACAGGTCTAGGACAAGGCAAAGAGAAGGAGGTCCAAAATGTCTTATTGAATCAGAAAGCAAAGAAATGTTCAAAGGTTAATGGGACATATCAAAAAAAGATAGGAATCAGCTTAACCAGACTTCCACTGGGAAAATATAAAGAGATGGGTACTCTAACTTAACAGCAATCAGAGAAATACAAAATTAACAATGAAGTATCACATTATCCCTGTTTAACTAGCAAAATTAGAAAGTTGGCTAATGTTAAGTGTTGGTGCAAATATAGAGGATGTGGAACTACAGGAATGCACTTGCACTGCTCTTAGGGGTATAAAGTGGCACAGATATTCACAAAAGCAATCAGGCAGTATCTAGATAGTGAAGTGTACTCACACTCTATGACCTATGCATTCCACTCCTGGCCTTATATTTCAAAAAAATTCTCATGACAGTCCATAAGTGATCCTGTAAGAGGATTTCATTGCAGGGCTGTTTGTGGTGGTAGGGTATCAGAAGCAATGTGTTTAGCCACTGAAGAGTTATGGGTAAAATGTGGATACTTTGCTATGGTTAGAAATAAGAGAACAGATGGACACCTAACAAAAATGGACCTTTAAAAAGGTAAGAAACAGGGGCCCCTGGGTGGCTCAGTTGGTTAAGGGTCTGCCTTCGGCTCAAGTCATGATCTCAGGGTCCTGGGATCAAGCCCCACGTCCTTGCTCAGCGGGGAGTCTGCTTCTCTGTCTCCCTCTGCCTGCCGCTCCCCCTTCTTGTGCTCACTCTCTCTCTGTCGAATACATAAAATCTTTAGAAAAAAAAAAGGCAAGAAATAGAATGAACTATGCAGCCACTAAGGAAAACAGTATGGAGGTTCCTTAAAAGTTAAAAAGAACTACCATATGATCCAGCGATCTCACTTCTTCCCATATCCAGAGGAAATGAAAACAGGATCTCGAAGAGATATCTGCACTCCCATGTTCACTGCGGCATTGTTCACAATAGCCAAAATATGGAAATAACCAAAGTGACTGTCGGCAGATGAATGGATAAAGAAGATATGGTATGTATATATACAGTGGAATATTATTCGGCTATGAGAAAGAACATCCTGCCACTTGCAACAACATGGTGGTCCTTGAGGGCATTATGCTAAATGAAGTCAGACAGAGAAAGACAAACACTGTACATCACTTATATGCGTAATCTAAAAAGGCTGAACTCATAGAAACAGAGACTTAGAATGGTGGTTACCAGGGGCCGAGGAGTGCAGAAAGAGGGAGATGTTTGTCAGGGTACAAACTCCTAGTTAGAAGATGAGTAGTTCTAGGGATTTAATGTCCAGCATAGCAATTATAGTTGTTAATACTGTATTATATACTTGAAAGTCGCTAAAATGCTTAATGCTCTTACCACAAAAGAGAAGCGGTAATTAAGTGATGTGACGAAGGTGTTAGCTAACTCAACAGTGGGGGTTATATACTATAGCCTACTACATATTTGCAACATATATGGATATCAAATCAACATGTTGTGTACCTTAAACTTATACAATGTCACATGTCAATTACATCTCAATAAAGCCAAAAAAAAAACACCCCAGAATGAGCTATATCACAATATTTGTATACTAAAATATAATTACATAAACTAAAAATATATAATAATACCTACGTGGGTGACAGATGTAAAACTACGTATATATCTTATGCATTTTTCTGTGTGCGTTATTTCATGAGAAAAGGTAAAGATAGTGATATGGTAAAGTAATGAGAATACTCTGGAAAGTAACACTACTCTATAGTTGTTAAGCATCATCATATAAAACTAGAATAAAGCATTCAGAGGTTTTCTTTTTTTTCCTCATTTGTTTAGAGTGACCTCATCAGTCAAGATGGTTTTGCTATGTGAATTGTTTACTTGAGGTCAATGAATCAAAAGGTATTTGCTGAAGGCCTATATTTGAGCCAGCTTCATAATGATGTTGGCTTATTTTTATAGTTGATTCTTATATAACTGTATAATGCTCAATCCTATTTAGTCAGAGAGCAAGCCCCATATACCCATATATTAAATATGATCTCTCAAGAATTCAATTTTGAAAGTACTTTAACAAATGTTACATAAAATAGAATATTACAGAACTCGGGGTAGGAAGTATTATAATTCAACGTTACAAAAAATAAGCTCAAAGGTGATTTTTTTTGTCCAAGTAGAAATTTTAGTCTGTTTCCTTATAGGTTTTTGTCTAACTTCCTCATTAGGACTTCATAGTCTTTTTTTTTTTTTTTTAATCCTTAAAGTTAGAAGTTGGTCAGAATTTCATGTATTCAAACTGACTTAATACAGTCACATTATTTCACTTTTCATAATGAATTCTATTACCTAAATCAACATCAAAATCTAATTCACCACCATTCTACTCAGTTCTTCTGCAACTTTATCTACAGTTTAATCTTGATTATTTTCAACATTTTTATCATTTCTAAAATGGAATAACAGTCTCTTCTTCCATATCACACAGAAAAGTCAGGATCATCTGCATAAGGTTCACCAGTCATGTAAATAAGAATTACTCACTGTCTTTTGTAACATTTAACACATTTTAATGGTTTTGATAATGGTCTGTACTGTGGTTTATTTTACACATCATTTGATAATTTCTTTATAATGATGACATGAAGTTTTGCTGTTGTGGTTAATGTTTTCTAGTGCCTCTAAGGACTAAACACCAAGTCTTATTCCCCTTCTGAGAGCTAATCAATGCAGATGCTACCACCTCTTGCCACAAGTGGGAAGGATGTGGAACCAAAAACCTGGTCCAAAATCATTCCATGGCTTACAGCCCAGCCACTACAAGGTCCAAAATCTTTCTGTGGCTTAATAGTCCAACCATGAGGAAAAAACACAAAGGTGGAATCAGGACTTGGTCCTGAGGCAGGGATGGATGGCTATCCACAGAGAAGCTTATAACAATACATTTAGGGTTAGGAAGTAGGAAGCTGAATGCCCTCAGAAGCTCTTCAACCTTTAGTAGAATTCCTCTTGCCTCTGGTAAAAGGAGCTAGACCCCTTAATCAACAGGCTCATCAATCCCAGGTTTGTGTGTGGGGGTGTCACAGGACCATGAAAGTAGGGAAGTGGGTATAGATCCAGCCGGGGCCTCAAATTTTGGGCATGATGCTGCAGGGAGAAGCTGTATAAAGACAGTATGGAAGATAAAATTCTTTTCCCTCAAGCTTTATGTAGACATATAAAGAACAATAGTACACAGAAATAAAAATGGCCTTACATCCTGAAAGTTTACCACTAACAAGCTTTCATCAATAAATATGCTCTTTCACAATTCAAGTGTTCTGTAGGCTAACTGGCAACCAGTCATTCACCTCCCTATGAATTTGATTTACTTAATGTTTTCCCTCTTGTGTCCTCAGTATAATCAATCTCAGTTAAGAAAGAGAAGACAGAGTATAAGATGGACAGGTAGTTTGGGGGATCCTTCAAGAAGACAGGACTGAAGACGGACTGCTGCAGGAGAGGACTTCGGGTAAGGAAGCAAGCTGGAAAGTACTTGGAGCCTGGAAAGAGCGAGTGGATCAGAATGGTTGATGTGCAATGCTGCTGAGGCTGGCCTTGCCCTTTTTTCCCCAGGGATCAAAGAGGAAAGGCCCTGGTCACACCCTACAGAAATGAACCTTTGCTCAGAGGAGACAGGTAATCTACTTATGCTGTTCAAAGAGGTTTGGAGTAAGAGGAGCAGAGGGAAGATCTAAGGAAGGGTGTCAGTAGGCTACTCTAGTTATGCAGGCTCAGACAGAGCAGGCTTCCTGCCGCTCTGGGCAGTCCACACCACAGGAAGCAGAGGGAGTCCTCCCTGAACAGACCTCATATAAACAGCTTCCCCTGGCCCTCCCTCTCCTCAGTTCCCTTGGGGATGTGAACAGAAACTATGATAAAGTGGGAGACTTAAAAGAGAAGTCACACTAAATCACGGAAAACTTTGGCTAAGTACTAATGCATGCTTACTAGTAAATAAATAAGCAGTGCATTAGTTTTCTGCAACATAACAAATTACCACAAACTTAGAGGCTTAAAGCGATACCCATTTATTGTCTTACAAGTCTTTAAGTCTGAAGTACAGTCCCAGCGTGACTAGGTGATGTGCTCAGGGTCTCACTCACCAAGCTCAAAGTCTTCTTCTAGGCTCAGGCAGGTTACTGGTGATATTTAGGTTGCTCTCAGTCCCTTGCATATGGCCCTCTCCATTTCCAAACTGGCACAAGAAACTCCTTTACGTCAAACACCTCTCATGCTTGAAATCACTGCATTTCTGTCTATGCCTGCTACAGCCAAATGTTGAGGGCTCATGACATCAGCTCCGGGCCCAAGATTATCTCCCTACCTTAAAGGTCAACTGAATTGGGACCTTAATTACATTTCCAAAATCCTTTACAGCAACATCTAGATTAGTGTTTGGGAGTGTGTGTGCATCTTGGAGGCCAGGAATTTGGGGGGCCATCTTAGAATTCTGCTTGCCATAAGCAGCATGTATGACTGCTTGGCTAGACAGGTAAGATTCGAAAATAAAACAAAGATTTTCAAATGTCTGCAGCACTGGTTCTGTTTCCACTGTCAGTTACTCCAAAGACAGAAGGAGGGCCAAAGGGGAGGCTATGAATTATTTATAGATAAACCAAGCAGAATCAAATATACATGGCTGTTCTATGTGCTGTTTATGCACAGCTCCTGACTGTCCATATTCCAGAAGAGTCTGAGGTGCAAAAGAATTAGGGAGAAGGAGCTATGAACTAGAGACCAGCTTGGAAAGTAAGCTGCAATTTTGTGGTCAGTGGCAAGTTTCCCATGCCACAGAGAGACAACGCAATGCCAGGAAACAGCTGAAGAAATGGCTGAGCAACAACCCCCGGACAAACCTTATGAATGACAGTGACACAGCACTCTACTGAACACAACTTTTGGCAGGAAACTGGGCCGAAATCAATATGCAGGACTTTGTACCACTGAATTACCACAAAATCCGAGCATCTTCTTAGACACATTTGAGATTGGGGGCTGAGGGGACTGCTGGTGGAACAGCTAGAAACTGAAAAAGCAAAAAGAAACCAAACATCCCTTTAGGAAAGAGAACCTACTTGATTTTATCGGAATATGAAAAACTGATAAGAAACACCTTTCATGAACTGAATTTAACTTGAAAATAAAGACCTCTGTTTTTAGCAACAGACTATTCAATAATTTCCATTTTTTAAGCCATTAATTAGGTCTCCATTTTAAGCTTTAGATTTGAAATCAAGATTTTCTGCACTTAATAATTACATAAACCAAAGAACTCAGTAAACCAAGTTTCCACCCAAAGCATCTTTCACAGTCTGCAATAAATGTCTGAAAAAAGGAGTTGTTATGGAAACAGGAAAATATTTAACAGCATTGGCATAAATAACTAAGAGGGGTGCAGAGGGATGGGGGGAGGTGGTCATGCCCAGACTGTTCCAACTAATTGTTACAGAGAGCAGGGAAGGGAGGGAGAAGGGGAAAGAGGTCGAATTAAAGAATAAATTTAAATTTAATGGATGAAAAACAAAGAAAGCCTATTTCTGGAGAAAGTTAACTTGATTTACTGTGAAAGAAGCTCTAGAGGGCAGTAGGGACGCTCAGAGTAGTGAGAGGAGTGAGTACAGAGGGGTTTGGAAGGTGGCCAGGGTACATCCCAGAGCTGCATCCTCGCTAAAGGGCGTGAAACTCTCCCAGAAGCCCTGGATGACCATCAGATGCAACTTAGAATGGTAAATTCTATCCAATTTAAAGCTTTTCCAGGTACTGGAAAGGGTGTTTTAAAATTATGAGTGACTTCTGGTTTAGCAAAAAGACCACAAGCAGTGTGGAAGTAATTCATAGAAAACATAAGGCAAAACCTCAGTGCATGAGTCAAGGTAGTAAGCAATGATAACTCTGCTTACAATTTTTGAAAAAAAAATTATAGTGTTCTGTTAAGGATATTCTTCTCAAATCCTAAAATGACTGCTATACATATCAAGTCAATGAAACATTTACAGCATGGGCATTAAGTCAGTACACTGCCAGATCAAGTAGAAAAGGCACAGCAAATGTTCAATGTTATCTGGCAAAAACACTTGAAAATGTAAAGTTAATTTAACTGAAACGAAGAAATCAACAGGCAATCTTGTTGGACTTAAAGATAATGTACTGTATGTAAGTGTTAAGTATGAAATATGTGCCAGAGATACAAAGATAAATAAATTATCTTCATAGCCTGGCCTGGAAGGGAAGCAGACATCTAAACAGACTATTAGAGCAATAACCAGCGTGCGTGCTGACGGAAGTTAGTAGATGTCATGAGTAATGAAGACTCTGATTCTATTTTTGATGTTTGATTACTGACAGTTTTCAAGCCCCATAGTGTCTCCTTATCTCATATCCCATAACTGGGCAAGCCAATAAGTAGGCCTGTACTCTCGCTCTTAGATGCAGTGAGAAGCTCAAACTTTGCAAGTCTGCTCCAGCCTCACCCCCAACCACAATAAAAGTAAGCCAGTCTCCTTTCTCTGCTCTCAGGCCATTTTTCCCACTTGCTTTGGGAGCCCACCCTCGTCTCCCCAGAATGCTTTATTATGTGAGTATAATAAACATTTCTGCACCCTCCTCAGGTGTGTGCATGTGATGTCATCAGTCTTGACCGGTGAACCAAATTTTAGGTAGGGATCCATTCTACTTCTGTGGGGTGAAAACAACACATGGAAGCAGAGAGAAGGCAGTTTCTACCTCGCTAGGCAGGCTGGGGAAGGTCTGCTATAGAGAGAGAGCTATACTCTATAGTACTGAAGGCCATTAGGGATTCAACAGATCAAGTAGGTTGTAGTGGAATTCAGCTGGAGTAACTGCCCACTATACGTACGATTTCTCTTCACCAGGTAAAACCCTGATAAACACAGGACAACACCCAGAAGACATGTTCACTATCAAATGCCCCCCTTGTTTGACTGATGGGATAGATACCTGATCTAAGCATGGGTGATGACTGCACTCTCTGGAGATTTTTCAAACTAAGGAAAAAGAAGTTCTATGCTGTGATGGAGGGAGGCTACAGAACTGGAGTCTGAAGAGCCCTCAGTAGATTTGTTCTCATCATTGTAGGAAAAAGATCTTGGCAGTAGGAGAGAATAAGCCAATACAGAGTAAGGCAGAGCTGCGAGACAGAGAAGACTCCTGGTGCTGGTGGATAACATGGATCCTGTTGTCCCTGGATCACGCTGCATTTCCGACCTTTCTGTAGATTTATTACGGGCCTCGGTATTCCTTCCAATGTATGTTCATTTTTGCCTCATCTAGTTTCAGTCAGATTTCTATCACTTAGAACCAAACGACTGAATCACTGACCAAAACGGAGGGAATAAAGGCACTCTGTAATTATTGTTAATTTTCTTACAATATGAATAGTGGTAGTGTAGTTATGTAGAATGTCCTTACATATGGAACTGTGTGCGGAAGAGTACAGGAATAAAATGTTATTATGTCTACTTTCAAATGATTTAAAATTGACAAAAATATAAATATGGCAAAAATCTTAATTATTGAATTTAGGGTAAGAGTACATCCATTACCTGTTCTCTCTCCTTTGTTTTGATTATATGAAAACATCCATACAATTCTTTTAGAGGGGAGACTCCAAGGGTATACAACATGCCTAGAGCTTAGAAAGACCACTTACTTCAAGACATGGAAAGTAGTTGTCCACAGGGTGGCTTAGGGTGGGGAGGCTTATAAGAAAGGTAAAGGACAGATTTTATGTTGAGAAATTTAGCATCTATCCTAAAGACATTAGGAAACCATCAAAGGATTTTTTGTGGGAAAGAGTATAGGAAATGACATGATTAGATTTGGAGAGTAAAAAGATTTCCCTTTTGACAGTACTGATCGTAAATTAGAAAATGGCAGGCATATGGTAAGAGTCTAGATAAGAAGTGATGAGGCCCTGAATTAAGAGGATAAGGGTAAGAAATAAAGGTTAGAGAAGAGCAAACATGAAAAGTTGATAGAATTCTGGTAATGGATTTGGTGGGGGAAGGGATGGAGTGCTTTGAGGTCAAGGAAAGAATCCAGGAAACATTGGGATTTTTGGCTTTGGTGACTGATTTATTCCATTCATGGAGACTGGAAATAGAAAAGCAAGAGCAGGGCACATTGACTTTAAGGTGTTGCTGGAGACAAAAAGTAAGTGTTTGGGAAAAGGGGCGAGACACAGGTTCGAAAACCATAGGCATATGCCAAGGGTGTGGAAGAGAGCACCCCATAAGAGAGTGTGGAATTGCCTGATGAGGAAAGAGAAGCAGCTATAGTTAGGGGATAGAGAGGGAACAGAATCCTGAAAGAAACTAAGAAAAAACGGCTTGAGACACAAGAAGAAAACACAGAGTGGTTCACAAGGGTAGAAGCAAAGAAAGATCTGAGAAGGAGGAAGTCAGTGGTGCCACGTACTCTACAAGAGACCAAGAAAGACAAGATTATTAAAGTCACCTAACAAAAAGATCTAAAGTAGGGCAGTTCCAGGGTCAATTAATTCTGCAGTTCAACACTATTATCAAGGATGCAAGTTCTTTCCATTTTTCTACTCTCAGACAAATTTTGCCGGTTTTATTCTCGGCCTAACACCTCTGATGGATCATAAGATGGTTGCCATAGTATCCCAGGCATCGCATGCAGACAGTATCCAGCATGGAACAGGGGTAATTCTTTCTTACGTCTTTTTTTTAGAGTTGGCAAAAAAAAAAAAAAAAAAAACCGTATTCCCAGAAATCCTTTAGTAGACCCAACCTCATATTATTGGGTAGAACTGGGTCACATGTCCACCCCTGAACTGATCATAAACAAGAATGGGAGTATTACAATGACTCAGATTAATCAGGAATACTCCTGAGCTGGAGGAGACAGTTCACTTTTCCTAGGGGCTGGATAACTGAAAAAACCTGGGGTTGTATTAACAAAAAGGTGAGGGGGGATGCTGAATAGGTAACTAATGGGCATGAAAGGGGGCCACTCCATACTAAGGTATTCTAATCTGATTTTTTCCACATAATAATACTTTATTTAACAAACAGCAGGGATTTTTGGAGGCAAAAAGACAAGTGGTCAATGCAGGAAAAAATTCCAATCAAGGAAGCTTTATGCTTCTGAGAATGGAAGAAAACCAAACATAAAATAACTTTAAAGGAAGGTGTACTCTAAAATCTCTCTTGATTTCCTCCGGCAATCAGTTACTTCCTAACCCACCAATAATTTACCTTCTGCAGTGAAAATGCACAACTTCACTTTCTTTGTACTAGAATTTCTACTCATAAAAAGAAACTTAGCTCTAAAATGGCTAGGCAAATTCTTCCAGTCACATTGCCTGTGATCTTCTAGGGTCAAAGTTCTAAATTTAGGAACCTCTCTGTTTACATCCATCTGGTTATATCATCTGTGGTCTATCAACTTGAGTGGGCTGAACTACAGTCCCCAGAATTCCCTCATACATTTCTGCTTCAGGTGGGTTACGTGTGATGCTCTCTCCTGAGAATGGAACATGGAAGGGAGGCAGCCGCCATTTTGTAGCATACAGTAACTTCTCCCAGTTATTCACTCAAATACCAATGCAGGTGCTGCTGGGAAGAGGTTCTGCAGGTGTAATTCAAGTCCCTAATCAATTGACTTTAAATTAATTAAAAGAGAGATTAGGTAGGCTTGTCTTAACTAGTTGGAAGCCCTTTCAAAGAGAACATAGCCCTTGCCTGAGCTGACAGACTCCAAACAACAGATGGATCTGCAACTGCCCTGCTTCCTCAGGATGGTCCCTGAGAGCCGGCCTGTGGACCTCAAGCTTCAGCACTTGCCCTTGGGGTTCCAGCCTACTCATGAGCGTCCCTTCCTGACAGCCTGTCCCTGTACACTTAGGGTTTGCTTAGCCAGCTCCCACAACTGTATAAGCCAATACACAAAAACTCCACACACATACACACATATATACATACACTCACACACATACAATCTGACTGATTGAAGCCTAATACACACGTGTTCACATCTGCCTCCAACTCCTGCTTCTACAAATCCACTTCTACCTTTGTGAGATAAAACCAGCTCCACTCAGTGCTCTCAGACTGGATGCAGAAAAGTTTAAGATGGTAGATCGGTTTTCTTTTTCTTTTGTTTCCACTATTTTGGAGCAGCAAATATATTTGCTGGCTTATGGAATAATTCAGTATACCTACCATATACCTTTCCTGTGCTGTAACTAAGAGATCATGCTATGATTCAAGTAATTTTCTTCACTGTATTACCTGGCCTTTGTTTGCACTGGAGTCCACCTGTCCATTTGCACACCTTCAATAAACTTTCACGGTTTCTCTCAGCTCATGAGATTTCAGTTCCAGTCTCTTATAGGAAATCCCATTTATATCCTCTCTAGTCATACATTAATTTGCTTATTCCTATCAGTTCTCTTTGTTAATGACACCAAATTATTCTCTAGCCTAAATATTAAATGAAAACCTTTATATTCTGTGTATTGTTTCATATCACAACTCCATTCTCAGGACTCTCTCCTGAGGATAAAGTTATGGTGTGTTTAAATCATTAGTTTCGGCAATGATTCTAAGAACAAAAAGTTTAAAACAATTCAAAACAAGAAATGAATTGAACAAATATATCCATACAATTTGATGTTCTTTAATACCATAAAAGACAGTAACAGATAATTCAATGCGATAAAGAAAAAACTGCACAATGTATTATGTTTAGAAAGGTTATACAATAGTTTATGTTCAGAAAATACGGTTATGTTTTTTGTGACTCAATAAATAAATACAGATGCACAGAAGAAGGACTTGAAGGATAAAAGCTCAATGTTAATGTTTCTAAGTGGTTGGATGGCTGGCAATTTCTTACTGTCTTCTTTCTCCTGTTAAGTATTTTCTAAGCTTACTACAGTGGACATGCACTGCTAGTGTAATAAGCAAAATCCCAGTAAGTTCTGTAGTGACTTAATAACCTGAGGCCTAGAGCGGGAATTCTTCGCTACCCCTGAAGAATTTAGTATGGACTTTGAAAGATTTGTCTAGAAAACCCCTTAACCTGTGTGCACAATGCTGTCTGTATGTGCAACGTTGTGTGCCCTTGTGTGCACTTGGAGAGGTGAACAAAGATGTTCACAGCTTTCATCTAGTCCTCAAGAGATCCATGATCAAAAAAGGTTAAAACCACCAGTCCAGAATCTTGCATGACCTTACCTCAATTTCTCCTATTTCTGGAGTGGGGCATTATTTAAAGGGTCCAGGGAGAGAGAATTTGGAACAGAAATTCCTAACTCCTACTCAGGCATTTTGTATAGCTGAAAATGTCTTTATCTCAAGTGATATATAAAATTTGTAAAACTCTCTCAAAAAACAAATTATAAAGTAAAAAACAGCTGGGTCTAAGTTCTGACAAGATCTCTCTAGAATGGTTACTGCTAAGCTTTCCAATAAGAATACTCTGTGTTTGAGACTAATGATTTTGGCGTTGTATGCCAACCTCCTCTCCTGGCCCTCATGTGGCACCAGAAATACAGCTCATGCCCTAGTCTCAGAATGGAGTTTGTTAGTCTCTGTTCTGGGCCACTCTAGGGCGAGCGAACATACTCCAAGAGAATTTTACTGTAGAGAGAAAACTCACTAGTAGTTAGAAAATAATGAACTCTTTTGTGGACATCAAAATATGTGCCATGTTTTATTAAATATCTTGCATTTGACAGAAGGAGACTGTGGACGACACATTATTGTGACTGGCTTAAGGCCTCTACGTTATGCTTCTTGCCATCTTGACATTGTATACCTAAATCATTTTTGTAAGACAGAAATGATAGTGATATGTTTCCCATCTAAACTTTATGGTCTTTAAATCTAACACCCAGAAGTCAGTTTTACTTACATAATGACTATTCCAAGATACTGATTCCATCTAAAGTGCACAAAGAACCACATAAACTTCTCTCTGTACTCCTACCGCTAAAATCCATGATCTCTGTAGGAATATAATCTTAAAAGACAGGAGTTGCTATCAGATGCCTTGTTTTTTACGCTAGCTACTCTCCCATTCTAACTACTCTACCATGGTTCTGAACAAATACAATTAGTGTATTTAATTATTCCAGGTTTGAGAATGTAAATAAATTACTTAAACTTAATGTGTTTACTAGTAAAAAATGCTTAATTACAACTTTGACAATAATAAAGAAAATTATAACTTTCACTTACTGAATCAAATAGATCTCTATACAGTTTCTCCACCACTTCCCTTTTAAATTCTTTTTTTTTCTGCTAGTTTACCAGGGTAGCATTGTTCTAGCAGTAATATCACTAAAGTTCTCTTTATCTACTTGCTGAATTAGATTGGAACCAAATACAGGTAAAGACTTGTCTTTTCCTTAGTGTATCTGAGATATGCAAAACCTGAGACTCAGAGGTAGAAGGGAAGCCAGAAATATGGTTTGAGGAAGCAATTCTGTGGTTGAACCACGTTTTTCTGCAAGATTTTCTTTCGTTTGCTCTTTTGGGTTAGTGATAATATTTATTTGGTGATATATATAAGTCTGTACTTTAAAAGCACATGCAAACAAATAAATAATATATCTTTCTATATCCACATGGGAAATTTTAAATAGTAGAAGTGGAAATGAATTACTAATCAGAAAAGTAACCTAAAAGTTTTACGTTGCTTCTGAAGATAAGATCCTAGGATCCAGTGACTTAGTTAGGTATCTTTCAAACTTCAAAAGTTAGTATTATAGGTTAGACTCATAATAGATACTTGCTTCCCATTTTCAAACCGTATTCAACAACACTGTTTTCCTGATGACTTGAAAATGTAACTTTCTCAGAGAGATAACACAGGTAAAAAGCAAGACAAACTCATGCATAAAATACACATAATAGTTTAATGGGAAACTATGGTCTGAAAATTTTAAACTTACTGTTCATGGAAATCCAGCATTGGTGGCTCAAATCGTATAGGTCTGCAATTACCCCGGTACAGGGATATACTGTAAGTAAAAAGAAAAGAGCATAAGAAACAATTCTTTAAAATATATATACCCCAAAACTGAAGTCAGACACTTCAGTTTTATCACAACAAAGTATCTTTACGAAAAGTGTAGTCTAATGTTCTATTGGGAAGGTGTGTTACTTTTCTTATTAGAGGAAATCAATAAATGTATGTTTTTAAAAAAGAAAAAAAAGAGTATTTTTCCTATTCAAAGGTATGTGAAAACAAAAAATGCTCAAGTAGACTCAATGTTGAAATTTATTTGGTTGAAATAGTTCATAACAATATATCTTAATATGTTCACTTAGATTTTTTTTTGATACATGCACAATGAACAATAAATAGTCAACACAACTACCCATACTTGGCAGACAATAAAGTATACAGACAAAAACCACAATCACATTTTAACTAGAGTGGCAAAGGAACTAAATAAAAATGACTTTGGGGACAGAAACTTTTAAGAACTGAAATATCTTTTTCATCTGAGAGTTTAGAACACACTCATCTATTTGAGTAGTATTTCTCACTATCCCAACTTGATACTAGAACTTCTCACTGAAACCAGTTTCTGAACAGCAAGCCTCCTAGTCGTCACCATGACTTAACAATGATGAGATACAGAAATGACCTGGGGGATGGGGAGATGTCCGCATCCCTCAGGTCATCTATTTAAGTACAGAGAAAGTCAGAAATTCAGTAAGCCACTGCAGTTTCTAAATAGTAGATGTTTATCTTTTTGTTGTATTTTAAGAAATGATGTTAGAGCAAAACCATTCTGTAAAACTTCATTTCCATCAACACAATTCAGAAGAACAAAAGCTTCAAATGATATAGTAATTTAATTTAGGAAATACAGGACATACATTAGAAATAGACAAGGACATTCAGAATACATAGGAAATTCAGTCTTAACTCAGTTCTTTAAATAGTCTAAACTATTTAAAGATTAAACAGTCTGGAGTAGTAGAATCAAAGCACTAAAAGCAATAAAGTCTTAAGGTGTTTTAGCTTGATAATTCCGATATGCTGAACAGAAAAAAGGAAAAACACAAACAAGGAGGAAAACAGCAAATGTAAGATTCTACTTTAGTGAAGCATAAATCTAAAGACACTGGGACAGAGGCGGCACAGTTCCCCCCAAGACAGGAGCCACATGCAGCAAGAGGTACAGAATCTACTCCCTCTTGATTTCTGCTCTTCTTAGGAATATAACAAGGACACTCTCTGGCACCTTTATTTATTTATTTTTATTTATTTATTTATTTTTGGGGCACCTTTAAAATAAGAGATGCCAATCAGCTCATTAGCTTTAAGGGTGTGAAACCCAAACAATAAAATCTGAATCCAATCAAGGGGGAAAAGGACAATGCATGAAGTAAATGTGTATAAGTCATTAATTCATATATATAAACACTGACTGTATTAGGTGTTAGAGATATAAAGAAGATTAAGGTACAGTTTTTTTTTTTTCCCTCTCATAGAACTGAGAATCTATTCCCCAAGTTGCACATGGAAATGTCTAAAGTGGCCAGGCAAGGTAAGAATAAAACAAAAACAAAACCATACACACTGTGTTGATTCAACACAAATATAATGAATGCCAAGGGAGGGCTGTCTAGTGGCTGTCTAGTGGAAACAAAGTAGAGAGCCTGCTCTCATTGCACTAACATCCCAGTAGGGGAGACAAAAGCAAAACATAGTAGGTAATATGGGACAAATAAAGACAAACCAAATGCAGTAGGAACAGAGAAGGTCTCTCTTAGGAGGGACATTGGAGCGAGACTTGAATGGTGGAGATGTGGGGAAAGAAAGGAGATCTACTTGGCATGCTGAGGAAGAGGGCTGAAGTGGCCAGAGTGACGGGAGGGAAGGGCTGAGATCAGAGAAGTACAAAGGCCAAGTCTCCTTGCAGGAATCTGGATTTTATTCTAAGTGTAACAAAAAGCCTCTACAGTGTCTTCCGCAAGGGAAAAACATGACACATCTGAAAAGGTTAATTCTGGATGCTGTGTCAAGAAGAGATTGTAGAAGCCCTAAAGTAGAAGCAGGAAGTCCTGCAGCAGTCCAGACAAGAGGGGATGGTAGCAGTGGTCTTAGGGGGATCACAAGGCAGGGTGGTGAGAAGTGGCTCTTATCTCAATATATTTGGAAGCTAAAGGCCACAGGTCATGCTGATGGATTGATTTTGGAATGTGAGAGAAAGAAGAGAAATCAAGGTTAACTTAATTCTAAAATTTGGCCTGAGAAACTGGATACAGAGTCATGACATGGGAAGAGTGGGTTAGAGATGAGGAAGGATAGATGGGTCAGATGTTCAAGTGTATTTATTGTTTTAGACATTTAAATTTGAGATGTCATATCTAGATGAAATGTCAAGTAGGCAGCTGGATATACATGGGTACTGCTTTGTATTAAAAAGTCACTGATTTTTGTGTACTGATCTTTTACCCCAAGTCACTCTGGCAAGTTAATTCTAACAGTTTGTCTACAGATACCTTTAGATTTTCCTGGCACTATATGTGCTGCCAAAATGATCATTACCTTGGGTTACCCCTGTAGATAAACTGTCCCCAAGTAACAACAACTGTATTTCTTCCTTTTAAATCCCTAGACCTTGTTTTCATTTTTTATGCCTTGTGTGGGCTAAGACCTCCCAAAAAATGCTCCACAGAAGCAGTGTCCAGCAATTGTTATTTACAGATTTCTCACAAAATGTGATAGAGGGATCAATGCATAAAAGATGATTCCCTCATAAATGTGTATTTTCAAAACAATAGCAGATTTATGTCTAAGGAACAGTTTAATACTTGAGTGGGTACAACGCAAGTTGTTACAGGTATAACCTCATTAAAAAAACCAAAAATTCAATAACATAGCTGTCATGTATCCACAGCTGACTGAGACGTTTGCTGCTATGCTTATTTTCAAAGGGGATGGCATTATTTAGCAATTTATTAACAGAAAGCAAATGTTTGCATATCTTTAATGTTGAAAAATAAAATGGGGCAGAAATAATGTGAAAAATAGTACTCTGCCAATTTCAAAGAGACAGAATCTGAGACATTGTAACAGAATAGTGCATGATTTTATGCTTTCCAGTGACTGTATTTGTTTGAAAGTCTCAAATATTTTTATTCTTATTATTTACTTGGGGATAAGGAGATGCAAAAATACTATTATTTTTTTTTTTTGATGTAGTGTTCCATGACTCATTGTTTGCGTATAACACCCAGTGCTCCATGCAATATGTGCCCTCCTTAATACCTATCACCGGCCTATCCTTCTCTTCAGTAGTGCAATTGCTGGGTCATAGGGTAGCTCAATTTTTAACTTTTTAAGGGACCTCCACACTGTTTTCCAAAGTGGCTGTACCAGCTTGCATTCCCACCAACAATGTAAGAGGGATCTCCTTTCTCTACATCCTCTCCAACATTTGTTGTTTCTTGCCTTGTCAAATTTTGCCATTCTAACTGGCGTAAGGTGGTATCTCAACTAGATATCTTCTTTTGTAAAGTGTCTATTCAAAGTTTTTATACTGGGTTGTTTGTCTTACTGAATTATAAGAGTTCTTTATAGAGTCTAGATACATGTCCTTTATCAAATATATGTCCTGTGAATATCTTCTCCCTGTCCCTCCTTTTCCTATTACAAATGGTGTCTTTTGGGGGGTGAAACCACTGAGATGGTGACATAGGTTGTTGCTAACTTTAGTCCCCTTCACAGGAAGATCAATTAGCAACTATCCATGGACAAGACACTGTTGTGAAAATTCCAAAACACAGAGGTAAGGGTGAAGAACCTCCCTGGACCACAGAGACTGAAAAGGACCGTGTATTAGAAAGGAGAGGAATGGCTATACTCTGATCACATCACCTCTCCAAGGCAGGCATAGAGCCACAGTAAAAAGGTCTCCTGGGCCTACAGTTTCTCCAGAGGGAAAGAGACCAAGGTGGATATCCAGCTCCCTTGGTGTAATGGGTTGCTTCCCAGAAGGCCCACTTGGGTCTTGCCACAAGAGGATTACAGGGGCAATCTACAGGGGTGAATCTGTGGGTCTTGACCCCTGGAAATCATATTGGGATACAGAGGAGGACAGGATATATAGGCAACCAGCACTTGGAAGACTGCCCTCCTCTTCCTTGCAACAACACCCAAGTGGAGATCCTAGCCAGTGGCTATGCCCATCTGCAAACTCAAGCTGGCAGCCCTGTCTGGCCAGGGATCTAGATGGATATTTCCACATGATTTGGGTCCCCACCCAATGAGCCATACCAGCCACGAGCCTGTTTTACAGCCTCACCTGGGCTGGGAAGCAAATTAAAAGACCTGCTTAGGGTTGACTATAACCTCCAGCCCCACCCAACCAGGAAGCCTAACTAGAACATCTGGGAAGCTGCATAGCTCAACCAAGAAAACAGCCCTGTTTAAAATGGCACTTGAGCAGAGAACTCAGTCCATGGCTCAGCTTACCTGCAGAGCTGAGCTGGTGGTCCCATCTGGCCAGGGAGCTTGGTGGGCAGCTTTGCTAGATTCAGGTCCCCAGCCATCAAGTCATAATGGTTATGGAGCCTGTTTTATGGCCCCATCTGGGCAGGGAAGCAAAATCATAGTCCTGCCTAACTGCTGAGTATAGCACCCAGTCCTGCCCAACTAAGAAGCTCGTATGAGCAGAGAATCCAGGCACTGTGGAGGCCATGTTCCAGCTGTGCATGGACAGGGAACCAAGTCAGTAGTCCTATCCAACTGTTCCCAGCCAGTGACAACCCTGCTGACATCAAAGCTCCAGTGACATCCTTGGCCAGAGACCTGAATAGTAAGCCCCACTTGCCCAAGGACACTATCAGCTGACTCATTAAGAACCCCAAATTAAGCTGATTAAAGAACCATCTCTGCAAGGACACACAGACAAATAAAATTTTTAAAAATGCATGAATGAAAAGTTCAACAAAGAAATAAAGCACTTCTATTAAATGAGTTATATTTAATATATAAAAACAACAACCAAAAAACAACTAATGGTTGCTTGTAAAACAACAACCAAACCAAAATCCTAGAGATGAAGAATATACCATGACTGGACTGAAGAATTCAACAGAAAGCTTCAACAACAGATCTGACCAATCAGAAGAAAGAATCAATGAACTGAAAGGTCATTTGAAATTATCCAATAAGAGGAGCAAAAAGAAAACAATGAGAAAAAGTGAGGAAAGCGTGCTGGATTTATGGAATAACTTTAAGAGAAACAATATCAGTTGATCCTTAAGCAACATGGGTTTGAACTGCATGGGTCCACTTATATTTGGATTTTATACAGTGTACTACTTTAAATGTATTATCTCTTAAGGTTTTCTGAATAATATTTTTTCTAGCTTCCTTTATTATAAGAATACAGCACATAATACATAAAACACACAACATATATGTTAATCAACTGTTCACGTTATCAGTAAGGGCTTCTAGTCAACATTAGGCTATCAGTAGTTAGGTTTTTAGAAAGTCAAAATTATATGTGGATTTTCAAATGAATGGGGGGTTGGTGCCCCTAACTCTCTCAACTATAGTTTTCAGCGTATGGGTTTCAAAGATTTTTTCATAAATTTATCCTCAAGTATGTAACATCTTTTGAGGCTACTGTAAATGGCATTTTTCTGTAACATTTTACTTTTGCACTTGTAATACAGAAATAGAATTTCTGACACTGACTATATGTATTTTTCAATCTTACTAAATTCACTTATTCTCATAGCTTTTTGTGTATATTCCTTAGGACTTCTATACAATCATGTTATTTGTAGACAAATACCTTTCTCTTCTTCTGTCCCAAACGCATCTGCCTCTTATTTCTATTTTTTGCCTTAATGTACTGACTAGCACATCCAGTACAATACTGAGTAGAACTGATTAAAGTGGACATCCTTTTCTTACTCTCAACAGAAAGAAAGCATTCAATCTTTTACCATAATGCTTTTTTTTTCCTCTCCCATAGACGCTCTTTATCAGACTGAGGAAATTCTTCTCTATTCCTAGTCTACTGAGTGTTTTCAATCACGAATAGATGTTGAATTCTGTCACATGCTTTCATTTCAATTTTTAAAATTTCCCAAATTGTCAATGACTTCTAATTTAATTCTGCAATGTCAAAGAATATAATCTGTGATTACTGGGTGTATTGTTTAATAAATATCTATGAAGAAAAATATTTACAAGGTTACGTTCATTGATAGTGTTGCTCAAATCTTTTATACCCTTACTGATTTTGTCAGTTATTGACAGATGAGTGTTGAAATCTCCAACTATAATTGTGAATTTACCTTAATTTGTTTATTTTTTCTTCATGCATCTGGGAGCTCTGATACTCGGCTTATGGAGACTTAGGACTGTTATATTTTCATGATGAATTATCTCTTTTATAATGATAAAATGTCTCTCTTAACGTCTGATAATATTCCCTGTCCTAAAATCTAATTGGTCTGATAGTGTTATTCCCCACCCCATCTTTTTACTTTTAACTTACTTGCATTTTTTTATACTCAAAGTGCGTTTCTTCAAAATCAAATCTCCCTGACCAAAAGGGAGAAAATATTTGCAACACAGGACTATTACCTCTAATAAGAAATGGTTTAAAATGGAAGAAACAAAGATAAAAGGTCCTACAGAAAAATATGTAGAATAAGCACAGACAATATCAAAAGATAAATATAAGCATGGCATAAAATATGTGGAAAGATATACAACCTCATATTAGAAAAAGACAAACTAAAACTGTATGACGATAGACTTTCTCACCTATCAGACTGAAAAAATTAAAAAGTATGACAACATATTCTGTAGGAAAAGCTGTAGGAAAATAGGGACTCTAATTCACTGATGAGGGACATGCAAATTGGCACAGCTCTTGAAAGAGAATTTGGCAATACTAACAAAACTACATGCATTTACCTTTTGACTCAACAATCCCATGTCTAGGAATTTACCTAACCATGTACTTTCAAAATACGAATTACATATGCACTTACCTTTGACTCAGAAATCCTATTTGTAGGAATCTATTCTGCAGATAACTTTCTAAAATATGAAAAAACATATATACACAAGGCTATTCTTTGAAGCACTATTCGCAACCTTCAAAATACTAGAAACAAATTGCTCATATACAATCCACGTCCACATAATATGGTACCTTGCAGTTCTTTGAAGCACTATTCGCAACTGCAAAATACTAGAAACAAATTGCTCATATACAATCCACGTCCACATAATATGGTACCTTGCAGTCCATAAAAATAATGAGAAAGGTCTCTATAGGACATATTTTTAAGTAGATCAAACAAAGCACAAAAAAGCATATATTATGCTTCCTTTTGCAGAAGAAGAGGCATAAAAAAAATCCACGTTTGACACTTTTGTATAGTTTTGACTTTTTGAACTCCACTGTTTCATATATTTAAAATGAGTGAGTCTTTAAAATGGAGGTAAAAAAATCTCAAATGAAAAAAAAAAAACCAACCTGAAACCAAGGAGCCAAACTTTCTTCGGAATGAACATAACCACAATGCAGATGAGGGTGGAGGGGGCAGTTGAAGGATGGAGAGAAAGGTGAAGAACACACAATACATGTAAATTTTGAGTAGAATATCTTTTTTTTAAAGATTTTATTTTTATTCATTTGACAGAGATAGAGACAGCCAGCGAGAGAGGGAACACAAGCAGGGGGAGTGGGAGAGGAAGAAGCAGGCTCGTGGCAGAGAAGCCTGATGTGGGGCTCCATCCCATAACGCAGGGATCACGCCCTGAGCCCAAGGCAGACGCTTAACCACTGTGCCACCCAGGCGCCCCTGAGTAAAATATTTTGACCATATACACTCAAACTGAACAAAATAATAAATTCTAAACACTGTACTTCCAACTAGTAGGTTTGTTTTTCATGGTGGTATGAATTAACCAATCTGAAACGAATTTATTTGTATTCTAGGGTTGAGCAATTAAGTCTATATATTCTGTGGATAACTGGAGCCAGATTTCTCCTTGCTGGAGAATATACAGACACAAAAAGGGGAAGGGCAGAAGGAACATTGTAGTAGTGTATTAAAACTGGAGTTACCAGTAACAACTCTTGGTTTTTAATATAGATACAGAAACAGATGTGTGTTTGTGCACACATACATACAGAAACATTTCTTCCTAACTCTAACAAGGTCTAGAGACAATGACACCTCAGTTGCAATGATACCCCAGCAGCAATGAGTACACATAGCATACAGATCTTAGTTTGTAAATATCCTCCACTAAAATGAAGCACAAGTCTCTGAAGAAGTGGATGTTCCAGGGCTGGGGCAGGAAAACTATGAAGTAAGCCTGGAACATCTTGACGTTTAAGAAAGTAAGGAAGTGTTCGATGAATGGGGATATGTGAAAATCATACAGAACAGACCCAAACAAAACGGTCAATTGATTTATAAGGACAGTGCTAAGGTAATCCAATGGGAAAAAGATAGTCTTTGCAACAAATGGTGGTGAAATACTTGGATATCTATACCGATAAAAGTGAACTTTGACCTTCACCTTACAGCTTGCTCGCATTAGAACGTCAACAACAACAAACAAAAACAGAAAGAAAGATAGAATTAAAAAAAAAAATCACCAGAGCAGTAATTTCCAGGCAAGACTCATCAGTGGATGCTATAACTAGTGAGAATTTGATGCCAAACAGCATATCTACATGGTTTCAAGGTACTTCTTTGCAAGGTGTTTATTACAAAGGAAAAATGGAACAAACAGACATCTTGTGCCTCCCGATAATCAGAAGAGCTGAGCAAGACAGAAATTTAAGTGATACTCCTGCCAAAAATGCATAATCTAAAATGAAACATGAGAAAATCCAAACTAGGATGTTTGCCTCTACTTTAAAAAAAATGTCAAGGTCATTAAAAAAGACAAATCAACTGTTCTGCATTAAACCTGAGACTAAACAGACATGAAAATTAAATATGACTGATACCAGCTTGAGGCTTGGACCAAAAAAAATTTCTTTTCTTTTTAAAATAAAAATTATCCCAATAATGGGACGACAGATGAAAATAAAGTTTATAAACAATACTATGTGTGTCAGTGTTAATTTACTATTTTGATATGTATCCTCTGCTTTTATAAAATTAGGTCCCTCTTTATAAGAAAAATACTCTAAAGCTTTTAGGAGTAAAGGAGCAACATATCTATAACTGATTCTCAAAAAATTCAGAAAAACAATTACATATACATTATATGTATATATAGAAGGACAGAGGAGGAGAGGGAAGAAAAAGGAAGGAGAGAAGAGGTAGAGAGGGAGATAATAAATGATAAAGCAAATGCAAAATGGTAAATAAAGAGACTCTAGGTCAAGGGTATATGGGAATTTTTGTACTATTTTTGCATTTTTTTCTCTAAACTAAATTACAAAACAAAAGGTAAAAAAAGTAAATGTAATTTGAAAACTAAAGTACACTTCTTATAGATGGCATACACTTGGATCTTTCTTTTTTTAATAAAGTCTGAAAACCGTTTCGAAACTGTTCACATTTATTCTAATTTTTGATATGGCTGATTTCAGTCTACCACCTTGCTATTTGTTTTCTATTTTTTTCCATCTGTTTTTTATTCCTTTTGTCTTTGTTATCTGCTTTCCTTTAGATCAAGTATTCTTTTAGTATTCCACTTTATATCCATGACTGCTTTATCTGTTAGATCTCTTTGGGTTTTTCTTTTTAAATAATTTAAATATATATTCCAGTATTTGTTTCTCTTATCATAGCCTAACTCCAAGTAATATTATACCACTTTACATATATGCAAGAACCTTACAACTTAATTTTCCTTCCTCTTGTCCCTTGTGCTGCCATAATACATGTAATGTACACAAGTTATCAATTCCATAAAACATTGTAATTATTTTTGTTTTTAAGTCAATTACCTAAAAAAATTCTAATAAGAAAACATGTCTTTTATATTTATCCACATGTTTTCACCTTTTCGGTGATCTTCATTATTGTGTCTAGAGCTGTGTTTTCATCTGTAATGGTTACTACCTTCAGTATTTAAAGGTGCTGCCTTCACATTTCTTATAGTGACAGTCTGTTGGCCACACATTCCTAGCTTTTGTATGGAAATGTATTTGTGGAGGATATTTCTGCTGGATATAATAGCCTGGGTTGACAATTTTTCCTTAATATTTTAAAGACACCATTTTGCTGATTCTGGGTTTGCACTGTCTTTGATGAAGAGCCAGCAGTCATTCTTAGCTTTTGTATTCCTATGTGTAATTTATTTCTTCCTGGCTGCTTTTCAATTTGTCACTGGTTTTCAGCAACTGGAAATATTATGTGACTTGGTGTGGTTTTCTTTGTCTTACTTTTGCACTGGGTTTACTGAAGTTCTTCAACAGCCCTCCCCCACCCCCAATTTCTAGAACTTAATTACCTGTGTTAAATTACTTGCCATTGTACCTTAGGTCACCAGGGGTTTGTTTATTCTTTTTCTAGTCATTTTTTTTCTTCCTGTGCTTTAGTTTGGGTAACTTCCATCACTGTGTCTTCAAATTCACTTTTTCTTTTGTAATGTCTATGTTGTTATTAATCCTACTCAGTGAAATTTTCCCTTCAGAAACTGTATTTTTAAGCTCCAGAGATTCCATTTTGTTTTTTCACAATGTCCATTTTTCCTTCATTATATTCATGTTTTCCTTTAAATCGCTGAACATATATAATGGATGTACTAAATTCCCTGTGTGCTACTTCCATCATCTCTGTCATTTCTAGATGTTTCTATTTTTTTTTCTTTCTTTTGTATGGGACCATTTATTGGTTCTCTGCATGTTCAATAATCTTTGATAAAAAGATTATTTCTATTACATTATTATTAAGTTACTTTCATTTCCATATGAATTTCAGAATTAGCTAGATTGAAGGCAATTTCTACCAAAAAAAAAAAAAAAAAGCCTGTGGGGATTTTGATTTGGATTGCACTGAAATATATAGATCAATTTGGAGAGAACTGACACCTTAATATTGATTCTTCTTATCCATGAAGACACTATTCTCTCTCCACTTATTTGGGTTTTCTTTATTTACTCTTGGTAATGTTTGGAGATTTCAGTGTACAGGTCTTGCACATCCTTGGTCAGACTTATCCCTAGGTTCACTGATTGCCAAATCTACCAAGACTAGGTTTTGCCTAGGAAGCTGGGGCATATGAGTGAGGCCTGTCATTCAGCTGCTAAGCACACCGAAAAAGCTCTCTAGGACACAGAGCTGTGTAGGAAAAGGCGACTGTTCTTTTCACCAGCTGCCCATTCTGATGCCCATATTTGGAAAGGGTGGCAGGAGGGAGAGAAACATCACCTGATTGCCACCAGCCACTCAAAACAAGCCTCTACAGCCTGGAGCCTATGAAAAATGAAATCTGCCAATGTTCTCTGCCTGCCACATCCAACTGGAATAGCTGCCCCATCCCAGTGAAGTGGGGGTGATGGGAACATCCACTTGTCTGCCAAGCCCACTGAAACACTTCTTGTGCGAGGCAGAGCTGTGGGTGCAGTCTCTAGCTTGAATGCTATGACCTCCCACACTATTCTTAACACGTTTAGATAGATTTTGTTAAATAAATATTTCTCAATTCATTTTAAGTCCTTTGAACAATCTCCCGATACTCTGTCTTTGCTAATTTTAATCAACCTAACAAATGCTTCTTAAGGGGAGAAGTCCCCAAGCTCTTCACACCACCATTCTAGAAATCTCAATTCTGTCACACTTCTATTTAAGGTGAGAATAATGTGATTCTTTAAAAAAAAATAAGTAAACTGGTCTACTCAAAGGAGCTTACCAACATCTGCTTCTGTGTTTAATGCAAAGTTAATCCTATCTTTACTTAAGTTCACTTCTGGTAAATTGACTTCCTACCATCAACTTACTACAGTCTTCAAGATTTATGCAAAGTAGTACTTTTTTTTTTTTTTTTTTTGCATTATTTGTCACTTCATTTGCAGCTAAAAGCTCCAGGGCTAGAAAATAAATCAAAGTACAAACCAAAATGAAATCTTAAAAAACAGCTTAAGGACATTTCCTTTAGCTTTTTCATGAACTTAAAACAGGTATTAGTGAAACTGTAAATATCAGATTTTATCTTCCATTATGATATTACCAAGTTTTGGATCTAACTACAATCTTCTAGATATTTATGGGTACTACAGGCAACCAAAATAGTTGCACTTAATAAGAAGAAAATTATACAGTCAATTAAAGAATCCCAACCCCACCTTAATTTGAAAAGTATTTCCCAGCCCAATAATTTTGGCTTATTTCCCAGAGATATCAGGGAACTTAAAGATTCTAATCTGATTCTTCTTACGAACATTAAGTGTATACACACAGAGACACCCACATATACCCTTCTTACCTAGTTGAATACACTAACATTTTCAGCTCTTGTAACAACAATAACAACAACAGTACCATTGTTTCCAACCCAAGAGCTCTGCATTAGCTGTTCCTCTGTCTGAAATGCTCTTCCCTAAGACTTTCACCAGGTAAGCTTAAACACCATTTCAGAGAAACCTTCCTTAACATCCAATCTAAAGAAGCAATGGAGTCCTGTCTATTCCAGACTACTCTCTAGCTGAGTTTATTTATTTAGTGGCTTACTGTCTGTTTTCCCCATTTGAACTTATGCTCCACACCAGGGCAGGAGTCTTAGACTACCTTGTCCATCCAGCACTGTAGCAGTTTTAAAATAAGGGCACAGATTCTCTGATACTCCTCTGTTCAAGAGATGGAGCTTAATTCCCCTGGCCTTGGGGGTGACTTCTTATGAAGGGAATATGGCAGAAGTAATGGTGTGTGACTCTAAGACTCAATTACAAAAGACACGGTGGCTTCCTCCTTAGTTTCTCTTGCATCACCTGCTCTGGGGTCACCAGCTGTCATGATGTGGCAACACTCAAGCAGCCCTATGGACGATTCGACATGGTGAAGGACTAAGGCCTCTCGCCGACAGCCAGCAAAAACTAAGGCTTTTGTCAAGAGTTGTATGAGTGAGCCATCCTGAGGAGGATCTAGCAGGCCCAGGCCTTCAGATGGGGGATGATACCTGAACTGCCATCTCAGGAGGGATTCTGAGCCACAACTACTTCACTAAGATGCTCCCAAATTCCTCAATCCCAGAAACAGGAAGACGATACATGCTTGCTGTTTGAAGCTGCTAGGTTTGGGGGTAGTTCATTACATGGCGAGAGATAACAAATACAATTACTGAGTCACCAGTTCTTACAACAAAGCCTGGCATACATGAAGATCCCAGCAAATGTTTGCTGAATGACTGGGCTAGTAAATTGTCAAACACCCACAACTTATATTCATATAACATTTTAAAGTTTACAAACTACAATTGCCCAAATAAATCTTTTCATTTGATCCTCACAACCTTATATAAATGCATAACCTTATATCCTATGTAAGATATATCAGGCAGAGGAATAATCCTCTCCAGTTTGCAAATATAAGTCATGCTCAGAGCAGTTAAATAGTTGCTTTCAAGGCCCCACAGATGGTAAACAGAGAACTCAGGACTTTTGATTCCTAATCTTCCACCACAGGGCTCCACAATCCTAGGAAAAGTCAACCATAAAAGATGGCTTCATGTCATAAACTATTAAATCATTACTGGTATTTATTATAATATTTTGGTGTTCAATTCGAATAAACACTGATGGACACTATATGCACATCCTCCACCATTCTATCATAGAGCCAACATATGCTTTTTAAACAAAGTATTACCATGTAATTGATAACCACATTAAAACAAATTAGAATGAAGGAGAGGAATAGAAAAAAAAGAGTATCTTAGAAAATTGTGTTTTCCATGGTTTTACTTCCCACAATTCTGAGGTCATGAAAGCAGTAGTTTGCAAAATGTCCTGAAAGCCCTTGGAGCCAAGCCTGTCCCCAAAACTAACGCAAATGATAATGGTAGGTGGTGAGGGGGAGAAGGGAGAGGAAAAGGCAGGAGAGAAAGAAATGGCAGCCAGAGGCTAGTATCTACCATTGTACTGCCATACAATCTACCAGCTACAGAATCATTCTATTAGCTGAGCTTTTCATGATACAAATTTCCCCAAGGCAGGTTAAGTTTCACTTACAGAGTGAGAGTTTTGGCCCAAGAGATCATGTACAGGAATTTTAAGAAAGGATGGGGCTGAATCTACTGGCTTACTAATAAAGTCAGGAAGCAAGCAGCATGTGGATTATACAACTGGGGAGCACAAACAGTGAGAAACTGATGCAGAAATGACTAGAGAAGTTCAAAAGACAAAGCGTCCCTCCCAGCAATCTAACGCTCAGTGGACACTGGTCATGCCCCAAGAAGAGACTGGTCAAGGCAGCAATCTCCAGAGGTGGAGACCAGGCTCTGGGGTCAGAAGCCAGCCTTCACCTCAGCTATGACTTGGGCCTTGCGGATTGTTTTGATGATGCAAGTGAAGCGTATGCCTGCGTCTTAAGTACCTTGATCCCTACAAGCCTTTATAAATAACATCCTTTTCAAGTGTGCTGCTTTCTTCCACAAAGCAGGCTGTGTTTTGTCACTTTAACATATATGCTTTATGACCTCATCAGAAGGGATGTCTTCATTGCCCTTCCAAATGCCTGAAGACAGGCGCTATTGCACACAGTCCCAGCACTGAGCAGATACTTTCAGAAACTTCAAGGAATACTGGCTAAAAAAAGAAAATCCAGGGAATACAGAAGAACTGCATCCTTGCTATACAAATGGAGTGAACACAACACAGGACTGGTAATCAGAAGATGATGAATTCTAACTGAAATTTTGCCACTTTAACCGTGAGCATATTCCTTGGTTCTAGGGGTCTCAGCTTCTTCATGTGTCAAACAAGGGGCTCAATAAGACCATCTATTAGGGTTTCCTGTACTTAGAATCCTCTGTAATCATATAACTCTCATCTTAGTCAAATGTTAAAACCCAAACCCAAATGCTGACATTTTTATAGAATAGTTTGTTTTTAAACTGAAAAAAAATTATAATTTCTGTTGTTCTACAACCACACATTTTATTTACAACTTCTGTTGTTACATAGAAGTTACATACTTATATTTTCATTCACATTTTATTTTGCATATGCATTTTCATTAAACTTATTCTTACTTAAATGAGAGCTCTGGCAGTGTTTACTTTGTGCAGCCCTAAGCCACACATTAAAAAAAACAGCTAAATGTGTGCAAGCTATGCTCTGATCATCATGTGCTTGGTAAGTACGGAGGCTGTATTTGCTTTTCCACGTCACACATGTTTGAAAATGACTTATTAAGAGTGATTCACAAATACAGTCCTTTAGTTTTTTGTTAGTTGATATGAGGTTCAAAATCTAAATTTAGACCTGCATACTGTTATGGGTTGAATTGTATCTGCCCCCCCCCATTTGCATGTTGATGCCTTAACCCCTGATATGATAGGCTTTGAGAGGTAATTTGGTTTAGAGAAGGTCACAAGAATGAGGCCTTCACAATAGCGTTAGTGCCTTTAAAAGAAATGACACCAGAGAGCTTGCTTCCATTCTCCCTCTTTGCCATTTGAGGATAAAAAGGAGACAGGAGCCATCTATAAGCCAAGGACAGAGCCTTCACTGGGGAACCAATCTGATGGCACCTTGATCTTGGACTTCCTGGCCTCCAAACCTTGAGAAATAAATGTTGTTTAAGCCACCCAGTCTATGTGGCATTTTGTGACAGCAGCCTGAGCCAAAACATAAGTTTAGTACCTAACCCATTTAATACCCATAGGGTATGCATACCAATTTGAACCCAGTAGTTTATTTAATTCATGATCTTGGTCAAATTGAAGGCTTCAGGGCGGCGGGGGGAATGGGATAGGCTGGTGATGGGTATTAAGGAGGGCACATATTGCATGGTGCACTGGGTGTTATACGCAAGTAATGAATCATGGAACTTTACATAAAAACCGGGGATGTACTGTATGGTGACTAACATAATATAATAAATATTATAAAAAATAAAAATAAAATAAAATAAATAAAACAAAAAAAAGTGAAGTGTGATGGTTTTAAAACATATCTGCAAATCATCTGATATTCTTGCTATAGATACGTAGGAGTCATTCCCCTCACCCTATTCCCCATCCCCACATCTCCCCCCCTCCCCCATGCCCTGAATCAAGACCAACCTAAGTGACTGGTTGAACAGCAGCAGCTGATGGAGGTAACACTACATGACTTCAGAGGGAAAGTCAAATAAAGTGATAGAGCTTCTACTGGTTCTCTTTGGGATGTTCACTCCTGAAATCCAGCTATCATGCTGTGAGGGAGCCCAAACAAGCTTGTGAAAAGACCACACAGAAGGGCCCACATGCAGGCATTCTATGTGACAGCCCAGCTGAAGTTCCAAGTAACAAGCTAACATCAGCATGTGAGTGAACATGCCTCCAGCTCTGGAGTCTCCCCAGCTGAGGCCCCCATCATCATGGAGCGGAGACAAGCTGTCTCTGCTGTGCTCTGTCTAAACTCCTTGCTTACAGAGTCTGACGGCATAATAATATGATTGCTTTATGCCAGTAAACTGGGGTAGTTTGTTACGCAGATGTGGATCACAGATAAGTGGAACATGAGATCAGAATATAATTATGTATTGATGTAAATTCTTCATTATACTAGGAAAATAACTTAAAGCCAAATCTTGATCATGGGTGAATAACATCATCTTCATAAATGTAGCCAATAAAATTTCATAGCTAATTTCCTAACTGCTGGAATAAAGTAACAATGAAGAAGCACAAGATAACAGGTGTGTTTTCTTCCCACTAGCTTAGCTCTAGAGGAGACAGAGAGTTCTAGGGTTCTCAGATGGTCATGCCAAGGTGGCATCAGGCTAGACATGTAGTGTTCTGGAACTAATCCACCCGGTGCCAAAAATATTTGGGAAGGGGTAGAGGGACAGAGGGGTGGCATTATGCTTTGTAATACAAGAGCAGAGAAGTCTACATCTTACTGTAGCAGTGGGTTTGTCTTTTGGGTAGGGTTCATGGGTAAAGCAGGTCTCAAGAGGGCATATAAAATTAGGCAGACGCACAGAACAATGAGGAAGTAGAGCCATGTTACTGCAGATCCGAAAGAGTGAAAAGAGAAAACCAGTGAATACTGAAGGAGTTTCATTACTGTATTTATGAAGTGGAGTTTTAATTGTCTTAATCTGAGTATGTGCTACTTCTCTCTCAATACAAAGTTCTTTGCTGATGCAATCTGCATTTCACTGGCCTGAGGACATTCAAGGATATCTAATTCACAGCTCTCATTCTCCTTTCAATACCAGGTGCAGACCCTCACTGGGTATAGAAAGGTTATCAGGATAGTAACTTTCTTTTATATTGTCTCCCTTTAGATGTGGGAAGCTACCAAAAGACCAAAGAATTTGGATGTGAGGAAGATATCTTCAAATTCACATGCATGTACATATTTTCATAAATGTGTTTTACCCTCATAATATGTGAGGGTAAAACAACTCTCTTGTTTGTTATCATAGAGAAGCTGTGTTCAAAAGGGGTCTCTTCCAGTCACAAGACTGGGTTTCACTGCTCTGAGTTCCTCCCCCAGGGGCCTGGAGGCATACACCTTGTGGTAACTGAGGACAGAAATAGTCCATAAAAGGCAGCAATAGCCACGAGAAGTTACTAGGGAGTTACAAAGCTGATCCTTCCCGGATATGATGGGAAGAAAGGCTCAGATCTCAAGAGGGTTTTCCATACTTGAAATACATGACATAACATGATTTTTAACTTGCTTTTCCCTCTTCACCAAAAAAGCTGGTGCAAGAGAAGGACAGCATTGCTGGAATCCCCCAAAAGGAACTGAAATTATGTTAGTATCTTATTAAATACATAAAATTTTATATGTTATAAAATATATATATATATTCATTCCTTCCTTACCTCTTCTGTTGATACGAACTGAGTCCAAGTGTTGTCTCAGTCTGTGAAAGGAAGAAAACAACGAAAATACTGAAAAAAACCTTTCTACTACAGACATACAGAACATCCAAAATATACTGCAGTTTCAACTTTGATCTTATACTCACTTAGAGTTTCAGGTTAAACCCAATCCTTAAATCATAGGAAATGATTTGTCACATTATGTAATTCAAATGAAAGAATAATTTGGGATTAAATTTTACACATGAAAAGAATACAAAGTAATGTGACTGATTTTTAAAAGTTTGCCAAACCAATACATCCTCTGAGAAGAGTCCTCTTTACAACCACATTGTGAGGCTACCTGTGCCTCTCATTGCTCACTGCTTACCAACTGTGTGGCAAGTGCCAGTGTACAACAGTTCCTGACACCAGGGAGCTCAAGGTTGTGGGGGCAGAGCGAGAGGGAGACAGACTTTTAAAACTAAATAAATACAGGTGCACCTGGGTGGCTCAGTCAGTTAAGCGTCTGCCTTCAGCTCAGGTCATGATCTCAAGGTCCTAGGACTGAGCCTTGCATCGGGGTCCCCAGGGAGTCTGCTTCTCCCTCTCCCTCTGCCTCTGTGCTCTCTTTCTCTCAAATAAATAAATAAAATCTTTTTAAAAAAACCTAAATAAATATGCAAGAACTATGAAAATGTTGGAAAGGTGCTGTGAAAGAGAATAAATAGGTGATGTGCTTCAATATGACACAAGGGAAGGCCTGTCTGAAGAGATCACATCTACGCTGAATGTGATCAAGTGTAAAAAAGCTGTGTGTGGACACAGGGCCTATGTGGTGGTGGAAAAAACAACGTGCACACAGGTCCGACTTCAGGAAAGAGCCTGGACGTTCAAGAAACAGAAGGTCTACTTGGACGGAGCTCAGAGGGATGGAGGAAGAAAAGTAGAAAATGAGGTTTGAGGGCTGGGTGGGGGCTAGACTATGCCGTGTCCTGGTAAGAAGCCATGGTAAGAAATTTGGAATTTGCTCTACTCTAAGTGCAATACAAGGGATCTGAAGGAGTAAGAGACAGAGACAGACATGGTCTTATTTAATTTTAAAGACACTATTCTGGTGGTAGTGCAGACAGGATGGTGGAGAGGAGAACAAGACAGAAAGCAAGAAACTAGTAGACAATTGAGGAAGTTCTTAATAATGATATGTGAGAAAATGCCAAAACTCTAAGGAATACCATCAGTGAACTTATCCCCAAAGGTTAGCTTCTATGTGGTAATTAGAAAAAGCAGTAGAATCGTGGAATTATTTTTCCATTAATATATATCATTTTGCAATGGTATTCTGGAGACTGTATATGGAAGAAATACGGCAGATGTGGGAAAATGTCTTTACTGTGCTCGGGTGATGGTGAAGTGTCAGGATGTCTGTAATTTCTCTAAAATGTTTCAGCAATATGACTTGCATGTGCATGGAAGTATCTGTGTGTATAAAGCAGATATGGCAAAATGTTAATCTATCTCAGTGTAAGGAAATGAGTATTCATTCTCAACTCTTATTTTCTGTGCTTAAAAATATGTTTAACTTTTCACTATGAAAAAATTTTTTAAAGAATTTATTTATTTATTTGAGAGAGAGGGAGAGCAAGAGAGAAAGCACAAACGGGGGGAGGGGCAGAGGGAGAAGCAGACCTTCCGCTGAGCAGGGAGCCAGACCCAGGGCTCAATCCCAGGACCCTGAGATTATAACCTGAGCTGAAGGCAGATGCTTAACTGACTGAGCCCCCCCAGGAGCCCCCCCAATATTTTGAGAAAAAACATTTGCAAATTATATATCTGATAAAGGGTTAATATACCAATATATAAAGAACCACTACAATTCAACTTTGCTATTGATAAACAGAAAATAAACAAATCTGATTAAAAAATGGGTGGGGTGCAGCCTGGGTGGCTCAGTTGGTTAAGTGTCTGACTCTTGGTTTCAGCTCAGGTCATGATCTCAGGGTCCTGAGATCAAGCCTTGCACTGTGCTCCGCTCAGCGTGGAGTCTGCCCCAAGAGTTTCTCTTTCCCTCTCTCTCTGCCCTTTCCCTGCTCGCATGCTTGCTCTCTGTCTTAAATAAATAAATCTTAAAAAAAAGGGGCGGACACCTTGATAGACGTTTCTCTGAAGAGGATATAAAAAATGGCAAATGGGCCCATGAAAAGATGCTTGACATCACTAATTATTAGGGAAATGCAAATCAAAACTACAATGAGATACCACCTCATTACCATCAGGATAGCTACTATCAAAAAACCAGAAAAAAACAAGTGCTGGTAAGGTTGTGGAGAAATTGCTATCCTTGTGCACTATTAACGGGAATGTAAAATGTGGTGCTGTGGTGGAAAATGGTACAGTGGTTCCTCAAAAATTAAACATAGAATTATCACATGATCCAGCAATGCCACTTCTGGGCATATACCCAAAAGAACTGAAAGTAGAAAGGAGGGACTCAAACAAATATGTGGACATCCATGTTCACAGCAGCATGGTCCACAATAAAGTGTGTTAGTAATCCAAGTGTCTACCAATGGATAAATGGACAAACAAAATGTGGTTTATAAGTACAACAGAGCATTATTCAGCCTTAAAAAAAGGAAGAAAATTCATATGCTACAACATGGATGAACCTCAAAGACAAAGTCTATACTAAGTGAAATAAACCAGCCACAAAAGGACAAATACTACATCATCCTATTTATGTGAAGTACTTAGAATAGTCAAACTAATAGAGATAGGTAGTAGAATGGTGGTTGTCAAGGGTTAAGGTGAAGGGAATGAGGAGTGGCTGTTAATGAATACAGAGCAGTTTCAGTTTGGGATAATGAAAAAGTTCTGGAGCTGGACAGTAGTGATGCAAAAACAAATATGAATGTATTCAGGGTCACTTACCTATATACAATTAAAATGGCTAAAACTGTCATTTTTATGTTTTATATATTTTACTACAATTTTTAAAAAAGCTATAGAAATAAAGACAGTGTGGAACTGTCATAAAGATAGAAAAATAGGTCAAGAGAACTGGAGAAAGTCCAAAAATGGACCAAAGCATGTACAGTCATTTGATTTTCAATAAAGGCATCAATGCAGTTCAATGGAGAAGCCTATATCTTTTCAGCAAATGGTGTGAGAACAACAGGACAGACTTATGTAAGGGAAAAAAGAGCCTTTATCCTTATGTCACACCATGTACTCAAATTACTTTTATACATATCATAGTTTTAAGCATAAAAACTAAAATTATACAGCTTCAACAAGAAAAGACAGGAGATTATCTTTGTAATCTTGGAAACAAAGACTTCATGAACAGGACAAAAGCCACTAACTGTAAAAGAAAAAAACTGACAGACTGGACTTCAAAAAAATTTTTTAAATATGCTCACCAAAAGATATTGTTATGAAAATGAAAGGGCAAACCGTATACTGAAAGAAGAATATTTGCAAATCACATATTTGATGAAAGACTTGTATACTGAACATATAACTTGTGAATATAAATAAACCACACCATTTTCAAAAATAAGCAATTATAAAATGTCAGCTAAGCGCATGGAAAGATGCTCAGTGTGTTATTAAGGAAAAGCAAATTTAAACTATAATGTTATACTAACACCTATTGTAACGTCCAAAACTGAAAATACACCAAGAGATGGAAAGAATGTGGAGCAACTAAAACTTCCATACATTGTCAGTGGGAATGTAAAATAGAACCACTACTCTAGAAAAAGCTTTGCAATGTTTTACAAAGTTACACACACCCTTATCATATGATGATGCCACTCCACTCCTAGATATGTGCCCAAGAGAAACACAAGAAAAACACATGCACATGAATGGTTATAGCAGCTTTATGTTTACGGCATGTTTATAGCAGGTCAATACTGGGACAACCCAAATTTCTGTTAGCAGGTGAATGGTATATCTACACAATGGAATACTACTCAGCAATAAAAAAAGAATAAAGACTGGGAATCTTTCTTTTTTCTTTAAACATTTCTTTATCATTTTACAATGAATATATTATTTTTAAAAGAGCAGAAAATAACATTTGAGCAGGGAAAAAAAATAAACTGATAATACAACATAGATGAATCTCAAAATAATTATGCTGAGTCAGACACCCATCCACCCCACCAAAGTCATTCTGTGTGAATGCATTTATATAAAATAGCTTATAATATAAACTGACAGTAACAGCAGATCAGTGATTGCAATTGCCTAGAGATGGAGAGTGAGGGTGGAGGGATTACCAAGGGTCACAAGAAAACTTTTGGGTGTGACGGATATGTTATCTTGATTGCAGTGATGGTTTCACAAGTGTATAAATATTTAAACTTTTCAAACTGTACACTTTAAACACATACAATTTATTGTGTGTCACTCATACTTCAATAAAGAACGTAACCTAAGAATTCGAGACCTTGCAAAACTCTGTGGTTCTCATGTGAAGTTGACAGAAAGGGAACTCAGAAAGTTTATCACCCATGTACACTTTCTTAAGGGGGAAAAAATTCTTCATGAAGACAATCTGGCCAACAAGATTACTCATGAAGAATTGCAAATGAGGAAGCTGTCTTGTGAAAGATAGGCAGATGGTCACAGTAAAGGAACTGTGGAAATAAGATTAGAAAAGCAGAAAGTAAATGTTGTTTTTAAAGTGAAAGCCACAAAATAGAAAAATCATTTAATCATAATAAACAAGAATAAAAATCTCAGCACATGCCAACAAAACACCCTAAGTATTTAAAGAGAAAGATCACAATAGACACCATTATGTTTTTGAAGTAATTTGAGAAATAAAGGTTTAAACATATTTTAAATGTACATCTGAAAATTAAGCTCCTAAATCAAGAGAGGGAAAACAAAAAAGAAAAGATAAAAAGTAGATGGAATAAATATATATATAGTATGATTAAATAAGATAAATCGTCTATTTAAAAAAGACAAAAGGACTGTGTTAGGAAACCAAAGCCCAATTATAAACTGTAAATACCTAATACAAAATGATGTAAAAATGTTGACAAACAATGGGCAAAAACAGACAGGGTAAATGCCCCTACCCCCAAAAAAGGGAAGAGAAAAGGCACACAGATAAGAGTTACAACATTAATAATCTTACAATGAAAAGATATGCCAATTTGTGGCCTTTAATTTGTATTTTCTGGGCAGATAATATGTTTGAGCAGTTTTCAAATGTCTTTTGTGCCATCTGTACATCCTTTTCAGTGAAATGTCTGGTCATGTCCTTTGCTGATTCTGACTGGATATTATTACTGAGTTTTGAGAGTTCTTGATAAATTCTAAAAACTAGGTCCTTTGTCAGATATACGGTTTGCAAATATTTTCTTTCAGTCTATATTCTGGCTTTTTCTTCACATGGTCTTTGGGACAGCAAGCTTTTAATTTACAAATTTTTCCTTTATGGATTATACTTCTGGTATCAAGTCTTTGGTCTCAAGAATTCTGCTAGTCCTATATCCTGAAGCTTTTCTCCAATGTTTTCTTCTAAAAGTTTTATAGTTTGATGTATTTTTTGCATAGTTTTATATTTAAGTCTACAATCATTTATGAGCTAATTCTTGTATAAGGTTTGAGAGCTGTCTGTATATTTTAATACTATTTTAATAACTTTTGGTGTTCTTTATTCCTAGTTTTTAAGGCTATTTTTGAGCCAGCTATTTGAATTTTTTGGTACCATTTATTTTTAAAACAGAGGGTATGAAATGGTAATGTGAAGAGAGTACAGAGTCAAAAATGGGCATGAGACAGAGAGCAGATAGTTCTGAGAAGACTCAGAATTTGAAGTAAAAAACAAAAACAAAACCAAAGGACCTGTGTTCAAATACCAGGTCTGTTCTCACTAGCCAAGTAACCTTGGGTAAAATGTGAGGAGGCTTCCTGTCAACTGTGAAGAGCTGTACACATGTTAGCCTCTGATGAAGACCTTCCAGTGTCCCACACATTTCCCACCTCCAACAATAGGCAATTAACGTGACACGATGAGAAATAGCTGCTCTGGGCACAAAATTGTTGTTATATTGCAAAACTGACCATGCAGAATGAGAAATCAAAGCTATGTCTGCAGAGAAAATCAAGGAAAAGAAATAAATCAAAGTATTAACTTGTATTACATTCGGGTACTGAGATACAAGGATAACTCCCAAGTGCCCACTCTACTAGGCACAGTGGTTCAGAACTTAGGCTTTAGAGTCCAAAAGTTTGGTTTTGATTTCTAGCTTTACCACTTACTTCTCACATATTGGGTCAAGTTACTTAAACTCTCTATTCTTTAATATCTCCCCTGAAAAATGATCATATAATTAATAACTATCTCATGTATTTAAGAATTTAAAAGAGTACCTGGCACTTGGCAATAACCAGTAAATACTACTTACAGTTATTTATTGTTTTTCCAAATATTCCATATTTTTTACAAGTATATATTTCTTTCATAATAGAACTTTTTTAAAAAAAAAGATGAGTACTTTTATAATTCTGTGTATGTCAAAATCATAGCTCCCTCTCCCTTTATCTTAAGAAAATAGTAAGGCCATTCCCAAGAAAATTTAGAACGGTGGTTGATAATCTACAGTCCATAATCCAAGTCTAGCCTGCCACCAAATTTTTGTTTTTCCTTTTTTTTTATTGTAGCAAAATACACATAATGTAAAACTTACCATCTTAACTATTTTTAATTGTATAGCTCAGTGGCATTAAAAACATTTGCAGTGTTGTACAACCATCACTACCATGTATCCCTAGAACTCCTTTCATCTTGCAAACTTGAAACTCTGTATCCATTAAACAACTCTCCATTCCCTCCTCCTTCCATGCCTGGCAAGCACCATTCTACTTTCTGTCTCTACGATATAAGTAGAACCATACAGTATTTATCTTTTTGTAACTGACTTATTTCACTTAGTGTACATCCTTAAGAATCATTCATGTTATATCATATGCCAGGCTTTCTCACCTTTTTAAGGTTGATAAGTGTTCTATGTATAAACCTCACTTTGTTTACCCATGCATCTGTCAATGGACCCCTGAATTGCTTCCATGCTTTGACAAAGTATATCATACTTTTTACATGATGCTACACTCAAAAGTTTGCTAGTCTTTTATTGAGGACTTTGCATCAGTGTTCATGAAGGATATTGTCTGTACTTTTCCTTTCTTGTCATGTCATTGGTTTTGGAATCAGAGTAAGGCTGGTATCATAAAATGAATTAGGAAATGTTCCTTTCCTCTTAAATTTTTTGGAAAAGTTTGGGAAGGATTGGGAGTTTTTCAAATGTTTGGTGGAATTCACCATGAAGCCACCAGGTACAGGTTTTCTTTGTTGGGAGATTCTGGATTACTGATTGACTCTTCTTACCAGTTATACAGGTCTCTTCAGATTTTCTATTTCTTTATGATTTAATCTTGGTAGGTATTGTGTTTCTTAGAATTTGTCCATTTAATTGAGGCTATCCAATATGTTGGTGTACAACTGTTCATAGTACTCTCCTATAATCCTTTTTATTTCTTTTTTTTTTTTTAAAGATTTTATTTATTTATGTGACAGAGAGACAGCCAGCGAGAGAGGGAACACAAGCAGGGGGAGTGGGAGAGGAAGAAGCAGGCCCATAGCGGAGGAGCCTGATGTGGGGCTCGATCCCACAATGCCGGGATCACGCCCTGAGCCGAAGGCAGATGCCCAACCGCTGTGCCACCCAGGTGCCCCAATCCTTTTTATTTCTGTACGATCAGTAGTGATGTCCCCCCTTCATCTCTGAATTTAGTAATTTGGCCTTCTTTCATTCTTAATCCACATAGGTAAGACTTTGTTGACTTTTTTGATACTTTCAAAGAACCAATTTTTGGTTTCATTTATTTTCTCTATTTTTCCTATTCTCTAGTTCAGTTATCTCTGTTCTAATCTTTATTACTTCTTTCCTTTTGCTAGCTTTGGGTTTAGCTTGTTCTTATTTTTATAGTTCTTCAGGTTGTAAAGTTAGGTTACTGATTTGAGATTTTTTTTTCAAACATAAGCATTTACAGCTATAAATTTCCTCCTTACCACCACTTTTGGTGTCATCACAGCTTTTTGGTATGTTGCGCTTTCATTTTCATTCATCTCTCTACAGTTTCTAATTTCCCTTGTGTTATTTCCACAAATTTGAGAATTTTTCAGTTTTCCTTCTGTTACTGATTTCTAATTTCATCTTCTTGTGGTTGGAGATGATACTCTGTATATCTATCTTATAAATACTGAGGCCTTCTGGGAAAATGGAAGAGTAGGAGGATACTAACCTCACCTCTTTCCCACAGACACACCTAGATAACAGCAACATCAGTGTAACTAACCAAGAAAACGACGTGAAGACTGGAGGAACAGACTTGGCATAGTTAATTGTAGAGAAAAGGCCACATTCAAAAGGGTAGCAGGGTCAGAAACGTACTGTATGGTGACTAACATAATATAATAAAAAAATTATTATTAAAAAAAAAAAAAGAAATGTAGTCAGGAATCAATCTGCCAGCAAGGCTAACCACAAGCAGCAGGGACACAACAAGCATGTGGAAATGATAAGAACAAACTCCATACCAGGAACCCCAGACATGGGGACCTACCCTAAGAAGACAGGACCACGTAACATTTGGCTTTGAAAACCAGTGGGGCTTAACTTTGTAAGTTTTACATTCAGTGGAGCTTAACTCTGGGTACTTTAAAAATCTGTGGGCTTAATTCTGGGAGTGCCAAAGAGCCTTAGGAAACTGAGTCCCTGGCTTCAAAGAGAAAACAAGACAAACATCCCATGGAGATACCTCACAGAAGCAGCAGTTTGAAAAGCACCTGATATATATGTGAAGGTGATTTATTTACTAAAACCAGAACATGTGCTGGAGGAGCAGGAATCTTTAAGAGACTTCTCTAAGAACAAAAGAACTTTCCATCCTCACCCTCCCACATAGTTGAACACCTGTAGGAGCTAGTAAAAACATCCTACTTGCTAGGACTGTGCACCACACAATAGCATTTTCCTGCAGATCTGCTCCATCCAACCTGCCCTACTTGGTAAGAGTCCCTTCAAAGTGGCTCCTGCTCTGTTCCTTCCAGCAAGTAGTCTTGGCAGGGACCAGTACCACTCCAAAGTAACTCCTGCTCTGAGAAAAAGGGAATATAACCACACACACCAGTTTGACTGCAGGCCCAGCAGGTGAACTGGGAGTAGACACCTGATCTGACTGCCAGCCCTGTCCAGCAACAAAAACCTCTCAGGGGGCACCATGACACAGCACTGCAGTTCCATGTAACTGTGGACTGGGGAAATGGGCTGTGGGCAGGCATCTGGTCTGACCACTCGATACCACCCAACTACAAGCACAAGATGGCCCCAGACTGACGCCTTAACAGCACAGGGACCAAACTGTGCCCCAAACAGGTAAGGTGGGCAATTGCAGCTGACTAGACTGAAAGCAAACATAGCTCAGCCACAACAGTAGGGCACACGCAACCCACACAGGAGACACCCCTGAAGCGCCTGGTTCTGGTGAACATGGGTTACCGTGCTACAGGGCACCAAAGGAACTCTTCTTCTGAAGGCCACTTTCAAAATCAGGAAACAGGGCTGATTTTTCCTAATACATAGAAATAAACACAGAGTTAACAAAATGAGGGCACAGAAATATGTCCTAAATGAAGGAACAGGACAAAAAACACCAAAAGAGGTACATGAAATGGAGATAAGCAATATACCTAATAAATAATTCAAAGTAATGGTCATAAAGATACTTAGTGGACTTGAGAAGAGAGTGGAGGAGCTCAGTGAGACCTTCAACAAAGAGATAGAATATATAAAAAAGAATCAATCAGAGATTGTTTTAATTTCAATAATTGAAATTAAAAATACACTAGAGGGAATCAAAAGCATATTAAAGGAGGCAGAAGAACAGATCAGTGAGCTGGAAGAGAGAGTAAAGGAAAACAAACAAGCGTCTGAAACAGCAAAAAGAAAAAAGTAAAAAATGAGAATAGGTTAGGGGAACTCAGCAACATCATTATGCATAGGACATCTGCATTATAGGGATCTGAGAAGAAGAACGAGAAAAGGGGGCAAGAAATTTATTTGAAGAAATAACAGCTGAAAATTTCCTGACTCTGGAGAAGGAAACAGAAATCCAGATCTAGGAGACAAACCCCAACAAAATCAACCCAAGGAGGTGCACACCAAGACACATAATAATTAAAATGGCAAAAACAGTGATAAAGAGAGAATTTTAAAACCAGAAAGAGAAGTAGAAAGAGAAAACAGGGGGAACCCCAGAAGGCTGTCAGCTGATTTTTCGGCAGAAACTTTGCAGGCCTTAAGAGAGTGGCATAATATCTTAAAAGTGCTAAAGGGAAAAAACCTGCAATAGAAAATACCCGATCCAGCAAAGCTATCATTCAGAACAGAAGGAGACAGAAGGAGTTTCCCAGACAAAAGTTAAAGGAGTTCATTGCCACTAAACTAGTCTGACAAGAAACAGGAAAGGGAATTCTTTGAAAAGAAAAGGCCATAATCAGGAGTAAGAGTTATGAAAAGAAAAATTTCATAGGTAAATGCAAACATAATAAAAGTAGTAAATTCATCACTTATAAAAACAATAAAGAAATTAAAGCACAAAAACAGTAAAATCAACTACATATATAAAAATGTGTCAAAGGATTCACAAAATAAAAGGATGGAGAGTATGGCATTATATACATAGAATGTGGGTATAGAGGAGTAAAAATTTAGTGCTTCTAGAATCAATTCAAACTTAAGTGATCATCAACTTAATATTGACTGCCATCTGCACAAGGCATGTATTTTAACCTAATAGAAACCACAAATCAAAAACCTGTAATAGATATGCAAAAAACTGAAAGGAAGGAATCCAAACATATCAATAAAGAAAGCCATTAAACAATAAGGGAAAAGAGGAAGAGAAGAAAGGAACAGAGAACTACATAAACAACAATAAAACAAGTTAACAAAACGGCAGTAAGTACATACCTATCAATAATTATTTTCAATATGAATGCACTAAATGCTCCAATCAAAAGACACAGGGTGATGGAATGGATGCTAAAGCAAGACCCATCTATACGCAGCCTATGGGAGACTCATAACCTAAAGACACATGCAGATTGAAAGTAAAGAGATGGAAAAATATATACCCTGCAAAATGAAATTAAAAGAAAGCTAAGGTAGCAAACTTTTATCACAAAAAATAGACTTTAAAACAAAGACTAACAAGAGACAAAGAAGGATACTATATAATGATAAAACAATCTAACAAGAGAATATAACAATTGTAAATATTTATGCACCAAACATGAAAGCACCTAAATATATAAAGCAACTATTAACAGAAGAAATTGATAGTATTACAGTAAAACTAGGGGACTTTAATACCCCACTTACATCAATGAATAGATCATCCAGAAAGAAAATCAACAAAGAAGCAATGGCTTTGAATGACACACTGGGCCAGAGGACCTAAGAGATACATTCAGAACAGTCCATCACAAAACAGCAGAATACACATTCTTTTTAAGTGCACAAGGAATATTCTCCCAGATAGATCATGTTAGGCCACAAAACAAGCCTCAATAAATTCAAAAAGACTGATATCATATTATGCATGTTTTCCGACGACAACAGTATGAAACTAGAAATCAATCTCAAGAAAAAAATGTGCAAAGAACACAAATACATGGAGGCTAAAGAACACGCTACTAAACAATGAATGAGTCAACCAAGAAATCAAGTAAGAAATAAAAAAAATACATGGAGGTAAATGAAAATGAAAACAATGGTCCAAAATGTTTGGAGTGCAGCAAAAACTGACAGGGCAGATTATAGCCATACAAGCCTAGCTCAAGAAGCAAGAAAAATCTCAAATAAGCAATAAAACTTTACACCTACCTGAGCTAGAAAAAGAAGAAAAAGAAAAAAAGCCGAACTCTAGCAGAAGGAAAGAAACAACAAGATTAGAGCAGAAATAAATGAAACAGAGACTAACGATATAACAAACTATGCAACAGATTAATGAAACCAGGTTCTTTGAAAAGATCAACGTAAGTGATAAACCTTTACCAAGACTCATCAAACAAGAGGGAGAGAGCAAGAGAGAGAGAGAGAGAAGACTCAAATACATAAACTCAGAAATGAAGGAGGGGAAATAACAACTGAAGCCACAGAAATATAAAGGATTATAAGAGAGTACTATGAAAAATTATATGCTAACAAATTGGGCAACCTAGAATAAATGGATACATTCCTAGAAACATAAGCTCCTAAAACTGAATCTGGAAGAAAGAGAAAATTTGAACAGACTCATTACTCTCCATGAAATCCAATCTGTAATCAAAAAACTCCCAGCAAACAAAAGTCCCAGACTAGAAAGATTCACCAAAGAATTCACTAGGTGAATTTTACCAAACATTCAAAGAGTTAAAGCTATTCTTCTCAGATTATTCCGAAAAACAGGAGAGGAAGGAAAGCATCCAAATTCATTCTACAAGGCCAGCATTACCCCAATACCAAACTCAGATAAAGACACTACCAAAAAGGAAAACTACAGGCCAGTATCTCTGATGAACATAGGTACAAAAATCCTCAACCAAATATTAGCAAACCAAATCCAAAAATATATGAAAAAAATCATTTATCATGATCAAGTGGGATTTATTCCAGGGATGTATGGGTCATTCAATATTTGCAAAAGGATAAAAACCATATGATCATCTCAAGAGATGCAAAAAAAAAAAAAAAAAAAAAAAAAAAACCACATTTGACAAAGTGCATCAATTCATCAAGAAAAGTGTAATCTTAATCTCCTTTATTTCTGGCCACCACCAGTTTTTTTCTCTGTATTTAAGAGCCTGGGTTTTGTTTGTTTCTTTTTTTCTTTATTTGTTTTGTCCTCCAGGTTAATCCATGTTTTTGAAAATGACAATGTCTCTTTTATATAATCACCTTCTTTTGTCTCTTGTGACAGTTTCTGACTTAAAGTCTATTTTGTCTGATGTAATAGCCACTCCTGCCTCTTCTAGTTACTGTTTTCATGGAGTATCTATTCCCAGGTCTTTTGGCATATGTGTGTCCTTAAAGCTAAAGGGAGTCTCCTATAGGCAGATTATGGTTGGATATTGTTTTTTAAAAAATCCATTCAGCCACTCTATGTCTTTTGATTGGAGAATTTAATCCATTTACATTTAAGGTAATTATTAATAAGTGAGGACTTACTATTGCCATTTTGTTAATAATTTTTCTGGTTGTTCTATAGTGCCTTTGTTCCTTTTTCCTCTCTTGACACTCCTTTGTAATCTGATGATTTTTCTTTTGTATTGGTATATGCTTTGATATCTGTTTTGTGTATCTGCTATACAAGGTTTTTCATTTGTGTCCACCATGAGGTGTGGATAAAATACCTTATAGTTATAACATTTTATTTTAAGCTACTAACAATTGAGCTTCAATCACATATGAAAACTACACTTTTACTTCTTCCCCATTTTATGTAACTGATGTCACAATTTACATCATTTATATTATGTATCCATTAACAAATTATTACAGCTATAGTTATTTTTCATACTTTTGTATTTATGCTAGAGTTGAAAGCTTATACATTCATACATTTTCATGTTGCTAACTGATATTTTTTCATTTTAGCTTGAATAACTCCCTTAGCTTTTTTTTTTTTTTTTTTGAGGCACGTCTAGTGGTGATGAGCTTCAGCTGTTGTTTGTCTGAGAAAATGTTTATTTTTCCTTCATTTCTGAAGGACAGCTTTGCCAGATACTGTATTCTTGTCAGTTTTCTTCTTTCAGCATTTTGAATACATCATCACATTCTCTCTTGACCTGAAAGGTTTCTGCTAAGAAATCAGTTGACTATCTTATCAGGGCTCCATTGTGACAAGTCGTTTTTCTCTTGCTGCTTTCAAAACTTTCCACCTTTGACATCTGATGATTTGACTATGATGTGCTTCAGTGTAGAGCTCTTTAAATTTAACCTATTTGGGGTCCTGTGGACTTTATGAATCTGGCTCTCTATTGTCCTCCCAAGATTTTGGTACTTTTCAGTCATTATTTCTTTAAATAGGCTTTCTAGCCACCACCACAACCCACACCCCAGAACAACCACTATACATAAATAAAATATATAATATATTGGTTCACTTGATGTAATCCCATATTTCCTGTAGGCTTTCTTTACTCTTTTTTAGTCTTCTTTCCTTTTGCTCCTCTTCCTAGATAATTCCAAATAACACATCTTCATGTTTGCTCATTCTTTCTTATGCTTGAAAAAAAATCTGCTTCTGAAACCCTCTAATAAATTTTTTCAATTCAGTATTCCTGTTTGGTTCTTTTGAATTGTTTCTATCTCTGTTGATTTTTTTTCTCCCCATGAATGGGTCATACATTTCTTTGTATGCGTTATTTTTTCTGTTGAAAATTGGACATGTGAATCTAATAATGTAGTAACCCTGGACATCAGCTTCTCCCCCTTTCCTAGGGTTTGCTTTTTTTGTTTGTTTGTTTCTATTGTTTTTGCTTTTTTGATTATCGTACGGTCCATCTATGCCAAAACTTAAGGACTTCGCAGGTCTTTTATGAGCCGGAGGCTTTCCCTGAACATTTGTAGTAATTTTATAATTTCCCCCAAATATTCAATTGTTTTGAATGTCCTACTCATTAATGTCTGGCTCCCAAAAGGGGAAAAAGAAAAAAATAAAAGAGGGGGGAAAGGCTGTTAGCCCTTTAAGTTTTCCAAGTTACTTCAGGTGGAGAACTTTAAATAATGGGTGGAGTTGCAACAACAGCTACCTTCTTTGTCTACACCTTTGAGATCAGAAGTAACAATCAGGGCATGGCTCCCCAGTATTTTGAGGATAAGCTCCTTCTTGTCCCACCACGGTTCCCACAAGCTGTGTACAAGCTGTTCAGCGAACATGTGCACAGCTACCTGCCACAGGGTGGGCGAGTGGGAGTTGGTAGTTGTTTCTGAACTAAGAATTGAAGGGAGTAAAATTTACTTCAATTTACCCCCAAGCCTTCCCCTGGAAGTTGTAAGCCTTCAAAAGAAATTAGATTCTACCAGTAGCACTGCTGTCTATGTGGGGAAAGAGATTCCTCCTGCTTTCTACTCCACCATCTTCCCAGAATCCTCTGCCTGCCACCAGTTTTGGTAAATATAAGTTTTATGACCATTCCTTATGTATAGCCTACGTCTGTTTTCATAGTACAATGACAGAACTTGAGTAGTTGGGACACAGACCATTTCACACACAAACTCCAAAGTATTTAATACATGGCCCTTTACATAAAGTCTGCCAACTTCCAACTTAGAAGAGCAGCAGGAGTAATGTTACAATACTTTATTTCCAGGACCATTAAATCCCTACATATAAAAATCTTGACCTAACAATCTAAGACAACCAACCTAACATGTCTTCTGATGAAAAACAATAAAAAATATACAACAGTATTGGTATACCATAATAGAATTCTGATGCTAACCACCTCAAGCCAGCATTAAAATCTACAGATTAAAGGGCACAGTCCCTAACAAGACAGTCCTTACTTCATATACCAACCACAAGTTAGGGATTCTAGGCCATGTGCACTCTGACCAACTGACTACAAATCTAGTGGGTTTCCATGATTCCTCCCCCTCAAGCTCAGAACTTAGAACTATACTCAAATTAGTTTTCTTCTAAAGAAACACATAGGGTGAGGTCTTGGAGGCCCCCAAACACAGAACATCTGTGCCGTCTCTCCATGGAATCAGGGCATATCACTCTCCTGGCACATAGGTGTATAGAGAAAGCTCTATACAACTTCGGTGTCCAGAACGTTTATTGGAGTTTCATTACAAATGTATGATTTATTAAATCATTGGCCACCTATGTGACTGAACTCAATTTCTACCCCCTTTCTCCTTCTTGGAGGCATTTGGGATGGCTGAAAGTTCAAACCCTCTAACCACATTACTGGTTTTTCTGTTGACCAGCCCCATCTTGAGTCATCTTATTAGGCATTAACTCAGATGCGATACCAGGGCTCATGCATAACAAAGACACTTCTATTACTAAGGATATTCCAAGATTTGAAGTCTCTCTAAAGATAGAGACTAGCCATATTCTTTGTTATACAAAAACTACCTTGAAATATTCTTGCCAAAAAAGAAAATTTAATCTAAATCTGATCAAAACTATATTTAGCTAACAGCTGACAGAAAATCCACAAGACAGAAGTATGTTAAATTACACCGAGAAGATAATATCAGGTCAGCCTAGGTTGTAGGAAATCCTACAGACAAATCATCCAATTTCTTCAACAACAAAAAATGCCATGGGGAAGTGGGTTAAAAGAGACTTCAGAGACATATCAATGAAATGCAATGCATAGACCTTGCTTGGCTCTTGATTTAAATATCCAAATGTGAAAAAGAAATTTTTGAAATGGTGGAAGAAAATTGATACAGACCAAGTATTAGATGATATTAAGTGTTTTGGCTATCTAGTGGTGCATAATAAATCACTTCAAAGTTTAACAGCTTAAAACAGCATTTTGTTATTATCCTTCATGTTCTTTTGGGCTGACTGGACTCAGCTGGTTAGATCTCACTTGATGTTGCAGTCAGATGTGAGTTGTGGCTGATTCATCCGAAGGTTTATAGGTGTTGCTCACCCACAGCGGCAGGAAAGTGATGATGGCTGGTAGGTGGGCACTCAGCTGATTGTAGGACTGTATGGGGGCTCTCCATGTGGCTTAGGATCCTCACATCATATCAACTGGGTTCCCAAAAGAAATGTGCCAATTTCTAGAGGTCCAAGAGACCCACAGAAAAGCTGCTAAGCTTCCTATGAATGACCTAGCATTAATAGTACCAGAATGCTGTCATGCTGTATTCATCAAGATACTATTATTATTGCTATACTCAGTATATATTCATTTAGTTATCCACATACATTATATTTTTTTGAAGACTTATTTATTTTAGAGAGTAAGAGAGAACATGTGCACGAGCACATATGTTGGGGGTAGGGGCAGAGGGAGAGGTAGAGATAATCTCCAGGATACTCCCTGCCGAGCAAGGAGCTCGATGCAGGGCTGTATCCCATGACGCTGAGATCATGACCTGAGCCGAAATCAAGAGTCGGATGCTTAACCAAGTCAGCCATCCAGACGCCCCTACATACTTTTATTTTTATTGCTCTTTACCCTTTGTATGTTTGAGCTTCTGAGGTCATTTACCCTCAGCCTGAAGAATATTTTCCTCCATTATTTCCTTTGATGCAAATCTTCTGGTGACAAATTCTCTACATTCGTTGTCTGTTTGAAAATGTCTTTATTTTTTCTTTACACGTGATGGATATTTTCACTGGGTATAGAATTCTAGTTCTAATTTGTTTTCAGTAAATTTTATTATTCTTTGCCTCCTATTGTTTCAGTTAATATATCAGCTGTCAGCTAATTCTAGCTTCTTTGAAGGTATTCTCTCTTTTTTCTCTGGTTGCTTTTAGAATGTATCTGTTTGCCTTTGATTTTCAAAAGTTTTACTGTATACTGTTCAAATTTCCCTTAAAGGAAGGACTTGCCATCCAGGTATGAAAAAATGCTGCTAGTTATGAGCCCCTGACTATAGTAACTCTGGGATCAACTGTAGTGACTGAGGTAAGGCCAAGTTCTTTCTGAGCAACTCCCAGCCAATCAATGGGCCCAACAGGTGTAGCAGGGCCTGGCTATCTCTGTCCAATGTGGGATGCTTCCAAAAAGCAGTCTTTGCTCCAAAGTTCTCCACTGGGTTGCTCAAGCTTCTGCATCACTGTCTGAGGCTCTCCCTGCCCAATCCTGTTTCCTATCCCTCAGTTTTTCACAGGCAGTAGCCCTCAAATAAATCCCTAGTACTCCTCTAACTCTGTCTCAAGATCTTGCTAAGAACCCCAACTGACATATATAATAAAGGATATCTATGGGGGGGGTGGAGAAAAATTATAGTAAACAACACACTCAACAGTGAGATGCTGAAGGTTTTATCTCTAAGACAAGGTATCAAAGTAGGGTCAAAGACACCTACTAAATACCACTTATATTCAACATCATACTTGTTGTAGCCAGTAAAGTGAAGCAAGAAAAAGAATTAAAAACTAAAAGGATTGGAAGGTTAGAAATACAATGTCATTAACCTCAGATTATGATAGTTTACAGACCTAGTCCAGAGCAAATGCAGATAAGTTATTAGAATCATTAAGCAATTTAGCTAGTTTGCACAGTAACAGTCAATATATAAAAAAAATTGCATTTCTTCATTTTATGTTAAGCCATATGAATTACCACTTTTATAGATGAGAAAAGGCAACACAGCCCAGAAACAGATTCATGCATACATGGATCCTTGACTTAGGACTAAAGTGCCACTGAAGATTACTGGGGAAAGAAAATATTGGGGAACAGTCATTAAAGGGTACTGGGACAAGTGACTATATGAGAAATAAAACTATGACCTCACACCAATAACAAAGTCAATTTCAGTTAGAATTACAGCTATAATTATGAAAGGCAAAACAATAAATTTCTGTATTTTAGACAATAATACAGGAGAATATTTTTATGACCTTGGGTAGGAAAATATTTCCTCAGCAGTACAGAAGAAGTATAAACTGTAATGGAAAATACAGCTTAACCTACATTAAAATTAAAAGTAAGAATTTTTGTTCATCAAAGTCACCATTATGTGTGGAAAAGGTAATCCACCAAGTAGAAGATGTTTCTAATATATATAAGCGAATTGTATCCAGATTTATAAAGAACTCTTATCAAACAAGAGGGAAAAAGACATGCCACCCAACAGTTAAATAGGGCAAAAGATTTAACTGAGATTTCACAGAAGATATTCAAATGGTCAAATAAATATGAAAAGTTGCCCCACCTTATTTGCAATCGGAGAAATGAAAATTAAAACTACAGTAAGATACCATTACCCACTCTTCAGAATGCTTTAAAAAAGAAAAATGAAAGTATTGCAGAGCAATTCCTGATGATGGAACTGTGAACTGGAGCAAGCACTTTGGAAAACCATATGGCATTATGTATTAAAATAGAAGATTCATAACCTATGTGCCAGCAGTTGCACTCAACTCTACCAGAAATGCATATGTTCACCAAGGGACAGCATTTATTTATAACAGCCAAAATTGGAAACAAGTGAAATGTCCATCAACAGCAGAAATGATATATAAATTGGGGCATATTCATATAATGCAATACTATTCAGCAAGGAAAAATGAATAACCATAGTCATACTCAACAGCACAGAGAATCTTGGAAACTTAACACTAAGAAAAAGACGGAAAAAAAAAGAATACAAATGGTATGAACCTCAAAAAACAGATGAAACTATAGTGTTTAGAGACACATGCTCAGGTGGTAAGACTTCTAGGGAAAGAAATTATCATACACTTCGGGACTATGGCCAACTCTAGGGGATAGTGACTGAGAGAGAGCTTCGGGGGGGGGGGACTTACGAGAGTGTTGGCATGTTTTTAGTTTTTAACGGGGGTGGTGGTTGTTTACAGGTGTTTGCTTTGCAAAAAAAAAAACCCCACATTTTATGCACGTATATATGAATTATATCGCACAACAAACACCTTAAAGAAAAAGAAATAAATTAATCAAATTCTTAGATGTCTATACATTCCTTGGAAGAAGACACAATACAGGATCCCTAACTGAGTAGTTAGAACCATCTATACTTGCCTATGTCTAGAATGAACCTGATTCATCTTCTAGAACACAGAGTTTCCAATGACTCCAACTCCAACTCCTTTTAGTTACAGAAACTAAACAACTTGTCTAGGAGCTCAAGTTATCCCCAATAACCTCTTTATAATTCCTGTTAAGTTTTACTATGGGTATCTTTAAAAATTAGTATCTTTTAAATGTAAGCTCATCCAAGAACAAGAGAAATACTAAACAACCAAACTATATGCTCGCTTACTTATTCAATTGAGTGTTTTGGTGTGTTGCAAATAACTGTCTAGTTAAGGAAGGCCTCCATAGTCCTTTCCCGACCAACCTGACACAGAATAGTAGACAAACTTTCCACAATCTTTTCCCCAGCTTTCCTCTGAGAAGACTGAGAAAAGAGTTATTTCTATAACATGAACAACTTTGGCTGACTAACCATAGTCCTGCACCTGAAATACAGGGGCACAACAGAAGTGGAACTTGTTATCTATTATGTGTGTATGAAAAGATCTCTTAGACCTGAAATGTCTTCTAAGCATAGCAATTAGGAATTTCTCTCTTTCCTCTAAGGCAACCTTGTTACTTAACCTTTAGGCAATAGAGCGATGGAAAGTATTAAGTGTAAGAGCTTTGGAATCAAAATTGCTTCTTATTTTTCTTGTATCCCTTATTAGTACTGAAATTTGGGGCCAATTAATGAACTAGCTGAGACTCCAGCAAGTACTTAAAAAATACTAGTTCTAGCTATCCCTGCCTTAGGTACCTAAAAGCCAGGTAGTGAGTAGTGATAATAGATGCCTATAGGTTATGAGAACGACCAATGAGCACACAATGAAAAGAATGTTTCTGTTTCTTGACCAAAGTGAGAAAACAAAATTATGTAGTCCTATAGTTATGAGCTTTAAAAAACAAAGCTCTGCATGTATTTTCAACTCATGAACATTATGGGGCTTGCCCTCCAACATCTTAAAATTCTGTTTATTGTTCTGGTAGAATAGTTAAAGAAAGAAAGAAAGAAAAAGGAAAATACAAAGCAAGCCTTTTCCTTGGGCTTTATCTTCATTTGTTTGTAAGAAAGTTAGATTAGGAAACAGATTGAGGCTTTTAGATGTTATCTTTTGTTATTCAATTGATGTGAGAGCCAAGCACTCACATCAGCTAGGAGTGGAATGATAGTGTGAGATATTTCTTGACCTGCACCCTCTACGGTGATGAGTCTTCTGTAGAGAAGCGAAATCCTCAGTGTCTGTGCTCCTCTTCAGAATTATTTCATCTTTCTATATTCTATATACCAAATCTTAGTAGCCTTGCCAAATAGGAATGGCGATAGCCAAAGCACCAACTACAGAAAACATGGGCTAAGAGGATTACTGTGATTTCTAATCATAACCTAATATTATTAGCGGTCACCCAGGCAATGCACTGGGAGGAACTGCACATGCATGGTGCTGTGGAAAGAGCTCTGAAAGCAAAAAGGCTGGTTACTTACTGGATGTTGGATTCCTGCTCTAGTAATTGAATATTGAGCAAATTATTTCATTTCTATGAGCTAGATTTTCCTTATCTTTAAAAAACAAAGAAGGTAAATCTAAAGTTTCTAGCAAATTTTTTATGAGTTTTGGCAACTTTTATGGACTTATCATCAATTAATTTTCGGGGCTTAAAAAGTTACATGAGCCAAGCTGCATGAATGTAACATAAAATTCAGGATCTGGGAAGAAATGGTCTCAGGCAAAATTCTCATTTTAAATAGTGAAACACAAGGGCTGTTGCTTTGACTCTCTCTCTGATTTAGTTCTAATTTAATTTGAAAAAACTTGATATATATTCTGGGATAGGAATGCCACATGTACATACTCTGTTCTAATCATACCATAAGAAACCCAGGAGTTGTTTAAGAAATGGTTTAACCTACTGGCAAATTGTCATTAGAAAGAATGACATTATGTCAACATCAAAATTGTTGTTCCTAGGAAATGTTCTTCAATATTAAAATGAACAATTTACATGTATCTATTCAAAAGGGTCTTTTTTTTTTTTTAAAGATTTTATTTATTTATTTGACAGAGAGAGAGACAGCCAGCGAGAGAGGGAACACAGGCAGGGGGTGGGAGAGGAAGAAGCAGGCTCCCAGTGGAGAAGCCTGATGTGGGGCTTGATCCCAGGACTCTGGGATCATGCCCTGAGCCGAAGGCAGATGCTTAACGACTAAGCCACCCAGGCGCCCCTCAAAAGGGTCTTATACTCTGCTACTTGGGGATAAATAATACACTATATATAGCATCTTGACATTAGACATACTGCAGGAACCTTAGTGAGATTTCATTGTGGCTGAGGTAACCAGCTGGTACCCCTACCCTCGACATTGTTCTTTTCTAAAATTACCTTTGCCAGAGAACTCTGAGGTCTTAACTGAGGTCTTAACTGAGGTCTCAACCTAGCTCCTGTCCAAGCATTTCAGCAAACTCAAAGAGGATGAGTAAGTCACGTCCCAGTCCACAAACTCTTCCACAGTTAAGTCCATGTAGAGAGGGACTGACAGCCTTCACCGACAGAAACACAAATCAAGCTCCAGAATTTAGTTCATAAAGGACATGGATTCTTCTTCAATCAATAAAGAAAGGAGAATTTTCCCAGAAATTCAGTCCTGATTTGTCAGATCCTGCAAACTACCTAAAGGGAGATATTTAAAATAGTCATTCCTATTGGTTCTCCAGGTTCTCACCTTGCAACAGATTAAAGAACTAGAAAAAAGAGACTAAACTCATTTTCTAGTAAGGTGGCTTTACAAGAATTTGAGATCATTATAAATCTTTAGTTTTTATTGTTTTTCAATATAAAAAGCTGTACAAAGACTTTTCTGCAAGTACCATGCAGACACTGCCTGCTGTGTTTCTCAACATCTCTTATGTAAAGGTATGAATGATATGCTTATTTAAAAATCTGGAAGCAGGGGAGGGGTGCCTGGGTGGCACAGTGGTTAAGCGTCTGCCTTCATCTCAGGGCTTGATCCCGGCGTTATGGGATCGAGCCCCACATCAGGCTCCTCCGCTATGAGCCTGCTTCTTCCTCTCCCACTCCCCCTGCTTGTGTTCCCTCTCTCGCTGGCTGTCTTTATCTCTGTCGAATAAATAAATAAAATCTTTAAAAAAAAAAAATCTGGAAGCAGGGGAAAAGTTATCATTCAGAACACTTACTTGCTTTATTGTCAGAAAAAAAGAACCTTAAAACCCATAACTTTTTTCTTGTTCTCTTTGGTTTATTGTCTGAAATCTAAATTTATGATAAAATGCAAACAGAAATCTTATTTCAGGTCTCTAGCACAATTATTTTTTCTCTATTGCCTTAATCTAATTTTTAGTTTCCTGCCATTATTACAAACTACGGGGAATATGGTTTCAGATCTATTTAAGTCATGTACTTAGTTATAATTAAGTAAATAAATACATCATAGGCAGCATCGTGTAAGAAAAAGACAAACAACCACACCTGGAGTGAGAAGACAAGCATTCTAATACTAGTCCCATTACCACAAAGTCATGGGATCTTTGGCACCTTTCTTAAACTAAACCTTGGAAAAATTGTGAGTCATGATACCAAATAGCATGTTATAATTACAAAAGTGGTAAGTACTATAAAACAAGCATAGGATATGATAAAAGTTTAGAAGAAGGAAGAAAACACCTCAGTCATAAAAATCAGAGGGGTGGTTAAGAAGCCTTTACTCTCTCTTTCAGCTCTGAAATTCTAGAACTGATTTTTAAGTAGGAAGACTAAAATAGGCTTCATGGGGTATCTGTGCTAGGTCTGAAAGGCAGGACACCAGATCATACCTTCTAATTTTATGTATTATATATTTAGAGATGTGGCTTAGAATGGCAAGTGGAAAAGATGATATAGATGTATATCTACAGAACTTATATTCTAGAGAAGTCTTCACCCAGATAAATATTCTGAGGTCTGACATCTGAACTGAGTGCTTCACTCACTGGTTCCATACTCACAGAGCTAACCACCAATTCCAGTCCCTGATCTAACTCTCGCCACCTAACCTCCCAAAACCCCCCAGAAATAGTTAATTTAAAAGAGAATTCATATAGCTAAGGAGGTTTTTATTACAAAATTGTCTGCATATAAAACTCATAAAATATATTTCATAGAAACCTGTTACATTTTTAAAAGATAAATAACAATCTGATATTATTCAAGGTTTGACACTGAGATAATTTTTCAACTTAAAATAAAATTACCTGTAGTAACCCTCCATCATCAAAACGTAGTACTTCTATTATGCTCTCCGACTGAATAAATGCTGTGAAGGAAACAAAACATACTATCACTTTACAGAAACATAAATCTGATTTAAATAAATATCTTTTACCTTAAGGTTAATAAATACAATTATATATTTTAAAAAACATACTGCTTGAGGGTGATGGTCAAAGAGGAAAATGCAATCCTTCTGGATTTTAGCAACTATGAAATGCTTTAAAATAAAATAATACAAACCATTTAGAAAGTAGTTGTAACAACCTATAGGCTGTGTAAACCTGCAAAACATACTCCTGCTATACTTCCAGAAAGTGCAAAACAAATTCAACTAGATGCAGCTGATTATTTTCACCGACACATAACTGAACATATCACAAGCACATCGAAAAGATCATCAGAGGATTCTATTACCCAAAAAAAAAGATAAGCCAAAATTCCATATCATCTGCTCTTTTATAGTGATGACAGGACCTGGAATCAATAGTCAAAAGAGACCTGGAGGGAGAATGGGCAAGGAAAATGGGAAGGGGAGAGTATTCCATTCCAAGAAACTACGTACAATGCAAAGACAAGATAATTAAAAAGCTCATGTACTTTTACCATATGATCTGGCGGTTGTGCTCACAGGTATTTACCCAACTGATTTGAAAACTTATGTCCATACAAAAATCTACAAGTGATTCTGTATAAACAGCTCTATTCATAATCACTCCAAATTGGACACAATCAAGATGATGTTCTTCAGCAGATGAGTAGATAGACAAACTACAGTACATCCACATAATGAAATATTATTCAGTGATAATAAGTAAAATAAAATAAAAAATTTTTTGATAAAAAAATCAGACATACTGTTTGATTCCAAGTATATGACATTCTGGAAAAGGTTATACTACAGAGATGGTGAAAAGACCAGTGCTTGCTAGAAGTTCGGGGGGAGTAAGGAAGATGTAAGTGAAGCAAAGGAAATTTTTCAGAGCACTGAAACTATTCTGTATGACACTGGAATGGAAGATACACAGCACTATGCATTCATCAAAACAGAACTTCAGAATGAACCTAACGTATGCAATTTAAAAAATCATTTAGGAAAGCAGGGAGTCCTGGGATGAAATGTAGACCATGACAAAATAATTTAACTATATTACAAATGTATGAAACCATCTTACTGAATGAAGTGGGGGAGTAGAGTGGAGAGAGGTGTTGACATAAGTAGTATGAAAGTGAGTGGAATCTGTAAGACTAAAGGTAAAAGACTAAAAGAAACAAACTGTACATAAGCACTATACTTTAATTGATAAAGTTATTTCCCATGGGAGCTTGGGTTAACAATTCTGATGTCACTGTACATGTTCACTGGAACTGAACAATTAAATACACAGATGATGAAAGTCAGACTTCTCACTACTGGAGTAAGAGTTTATACAAAAACAAGGGGAAGAAGCTATAATGATCCATGTGGTAATGAACTGAGTTGGCAACATTAGTATGAACTCATATTTATTTTAATATAGACAGTTATACATAGAAATATTTATAAATATGTGTATATGCAGGGATTAGTATACACACATATATTTTCTTGCTCTGTCCGTTGAAAGGGCCTTGAAATAATGACACCCCAGTAGCACAGTGCAGCCCTAATGCACAGATCTTGGCTTTTTTTTTTTTTTTTAAAGATTTTTATTTATTTATTTGACAGAGACAGAGACAGCCAGCGAGAGAGGGAACACAAGCAGGGGGAGTGGGGGAGGAAGAAGCAGGCTCCCGGAGGAGGATCCTGATGCGAGGCTCGATCCCAGAACGCCGGGATCACGCCCTGAGCCGAAGGCAGACGCTTAACCGCTGTGCCACCCAGGCGCCCCACAGATCTTGGGTTCTAATACCATTCTCCAATAAAAGGAACCAGGGCTTCTTAGAGAAATGGCTCAATCTAGGACCAGGGCAGGATACATACAACATGAAATTGGAGCACCTTATGGTGCCAGAAAGTAAGCAAGTGCTAACCATCCAAAAAAAAAAAAAAAAAACCCAAAAAATCCTGTACTGATAAGAATTTGTCAAAGGGATGTAAGAATTAACCGAAAGAGATCCCATACAGCAAAACCCGGAACAACTTGAGCAATACAACAGTGTTGGATTACAACCCAAAATATAAATAGCCATGAGTCCATACTGATATAAATAAATGACTGAATAAATAAATAAATGGAGGAGAAGATACAAGACTCTATTTAGAATTCTAAATAATTTCTGTATCTAGAAGATGGAGAGGATAATTCCCCATCTTTTACCAAGTGTGGGATGCACATAGGGACTTCCTTCCAAAAACAGTACGGAAAGGAGGGGGAAAAAGAGTAATTTTACAGTGGAGAAATCTGACAAATGTTACCTCAGTCAGATGATCAAGGTCAACATCCTCAGTGAAATGTCAGGCTGACAGTATGTACCCTTCATATGACATAATAAAAATGGTACCTTATCTCTGTGGTCTTCCTCCCAAAATCACATAACCCCAGTCTCATTACGAGAAAAACATCAGACAAATCCCAACCAAGAAACGTTCTACAAAATATCTCAGCAGTACTCCTGAAAACTGTCAAGGTCATCAAAGAGAAGTAAAGTCTAAGAGACTGTCACAGACCAGTGCAGCCTAAGCAGACAGGACTACTAGATGTAATATGTTATCTTGGGGGGCGGGGGGATGGAGGGGATCCTAGAAAAGAAAAAGGAAATTAGGTAAAAACTAAGGAAATCTGAATAAAATATGGACCTTAGTTAATAACCATGTATTAATACTGGTTCATTACTTGTAAAAAAAAAAAAAGGTACCACATTAATGTAAGGTGTTAATAATAGGGGAAAGGATGGGGAGGACGGAAACTCTGTGCTATCTTTAAAATGTTTATATAAATCTAAAGCTGTTTTAAAATAAAAAGTTTATTTTGGGGGGAGGGTGCCTGGCTGGCTCAGTCGGAAGAGCATGTGACTCCTGATCTTGGGGTTGTGAGTTTGAGCACCATGGTGGGTGTAGAGATTACAAAAAAAAATAAAAAAATAAAATAAAAAGTTTACTTTTAAAAAACACCAAACAAAGGTATTTCATTTGACTTAATATAACAACATTCACTGACTCCTCTCTGTTGGTCTTTGAGTATTCACCAGGGAAGCAGCTTACTGTCTCATCTCACATACCTGGCTTTTCCAGTCTGACTAAAGCTGAAAGCCAAGCAGCAAGTTAAGATACCAGCTAATTAGACTACCTTACCTAACTGGATGGTATTTCCTGCCTGCTGAGCATCACTTTTCCCTTGTTCTAGTAATCATATCCCGATTTTATTTTGGGAAAGTCCTGTCCTCCATTTCTTGTATTTCTTCAACCCAGTGTCAATTTGCCCCACTGCTCATTCCCCATCAGTTCTCAATATAGAGAACACTCTGTAAATACTGAGTGCATGAGTGAAATCCCACCTTTTTTGCTCAGATGTAAGCACTGGTATTCGCATTTGTTGATGCAAATGATCTCTTTCCTGTTTGTTATCTAGTCCTAGCTTGTAGTTAGTTTCAGATTCATAATGTGAAGGTAAAAGGCTCTGCATTTTCCTCCCTTCCTCCACCTTTTAACATAAACTGAAATTTAGATGATGATCCAGAAATATCTTTTTGTTATACTCCTGTTGAAGACAGATTTACTGGTGTAAGAACACAATGAACTAACAAGAATGAACTGAATAGCCAGATGCTTACAATGGAAGAGATAAAAAGTAGGAGCTCCTAATTCGAAGCTTTCCATCTAGTCAGCAGTAAGAAAGTACCAGAAACATTATCTATTTGGAGGCTGCTACTAGAGTTATGATATAATGACTATCACCTAACTTCCCATCATCAAGCTAGATCAGACCTTTAGCTAACTGAAGAGAACTTAACTATATAAAGATAAAGGCAGCAACATAATTTGGTTGTATTGTATTTTTCATTAGGAGCTTTTAAAAAAAACATGAATTACCTTAGTTGAAAAAAATGAGTAACAACTGCTGTTTTATAAAGTCCTAAAAGGAAAATACTGTGTTGTATATCATGAGTTTCCCTTAAAAGATGTAGAAATGAATAGGATTCAACTCAGGCATGAAATAAAGTAAGATATTTCACTTTAAATGGCCAGTTATCAGAACTTCAAATTTTATGCCTAGAAAAATACAACTGACACTAGATAAGTACTTAATCATTTAATGTGTTAACAGTGTTAGGCTGTAAAATATAAAAAGTAACCAAAGCAAGTCAAATTCTCTTGTTTCTGGATTCAAAACCACAACTTACAGCTACTTCCTTTCCCAAGAAGTTTTTCCCCTAATTTTATATTTTAAATGAATCCCAAACTGTCCCAATGTTCTGCAGTTCAAACAGCAACCAGATGTAATAGAAATGAGAATAACACCTAATAATTATCATCACTATATTATTATTACCCTTCAAACTAATCCTATGACACAGACATTATAGGTTCCATTTCAGAAAAAATAGGCACAGTGAGGTGATGCTTGAGGTCACTCAGCAAGAAAAGTGGCTAGAGACAGACTATAAATTTCAGCCAAAGGACCCCAGAATCTATTTACTTACAAAGCAAATTTGACATTATGACGAATGGTAACTTGAAGCAACCTAATTTCTAAAATTAGGCATATATTTCCAATAACAAGTGAGAAAAGAAGGAAGGGATTTATATTTCTGGCTTTTATGATTTTGCAGGCATTAACTCTGTGAAGCTGGGCTCCATACGATGTACTTTAAGGTCCCTGCATCCACACACATCCCCATGCTGTCTAAGAGGAACAAAAAGAAAGACATTTACAGTGCAAAAATCTCCATGTGTCAGTCTTTAATCACTCACTTTCAAAACAGAAGTTGAGAAACTGAATTTGTTTACTTCCCTATTTCATTTAGCAATGAATGACACAAGAAAAACACCTTCGCTTTAAAGGCAAATCTTTCTCTACTATAATTTTTTTCTTTTCTCTAGAGATTTCTTTTCCTGAATGTTACAATCTGCCTGTTTTACATCTTCTAAAATAATTAATGAAAACAATGAATGTAAATAAGCAGTAGAAACATGTGTCATATGGGTGTATGTGTGTGTGTGTGTCTTTGTACCAGGCATTGGTATCCTAGGCTGTCACCATGGATTCTCTACTTTCTAGTCTTAATGGTCTCCTCACCTATGAGGGGAGGAGGCTGGGCTAGTTAAGTGACTTTTTTTTTTTTTTTTTTTTTTAATAATCAGGAAGCCAAGAAAGGGCCACACAGGCAGGACCTGGAAGGGCACTCAAATCCTGTGTCAAATAACCACCCTGCCTGGAATATTCTTCTCCTAGCTGATGTCTTCTCCTCCTTCAAGTCTCACCCTGAATATCATCCCTCAGTCAGGTGTTCCATGACTGCCCCAGGCAGCTTTCTGTCATCCTCTATCATCTGTCCTATTCTAACTCAACACTAGTGCCTGGTTTGCTTGTAATCTAGTGCAAAGTCTGAAAAATGACAGATAAAAAAACTGGTTAAAATAATGGCATTATTATTTGAGAATTCATCATCATTAATGATATTATCTCTTTTAAATTACACTTGTTCAGGATTTTATTTCAACAAATGATCACTAACAAAAATTTCTAAACATTCTGGACTAGATTTGTGTGAGTCCCTTCTATCTGTAAAGATACACTGACTGAAACCTTGTTTCTCCCCTCATTAATTTTCTTACCTGAAAGATATAATATACACCTAAGTTATCTTCTTCCACGTTAAAAGTGTAAAGGAATTCATATATGTCAAATTCTAATTTTATCAAGACCACTCAATATCATCAACCCCCTAAAAAGGCTGTATCCATGTTATTTACTCCAACTCAAAATATAGATATATGCAACTCAGATGGGCCAAATAAACACCATACATCCAAAGAGGTGAGGCACATATTTTCAAAGTGATTTTTTAGCTTATGATAAAATACCATAATTAATTTTCATTTTATTCTGAAGTGCTTAATTTATATAAAAAAGATCAGTAAACTTAAGTTTTAAAATGAATGTCTGAGAACCACCAACTACTCACTAAATAAGCAAAAGAAAATCACTAATACACTGAAGCATATCATCTACTAGCTCCCCCCTCCCCCCCACCCAGCACAAGCAGGGATTAGGGGAAGCACCAGAGGAACTATATAAGGCAAGCAGATCAAAATAACAATATAAAGGCTCTGAAAATTAAACTGTTCTGCAACCATAGTTCACAAAAGGATCTGTGGTAAGACTAAACAGGCTGATTGCCTGTTAAAATTAAAAATTTAAATAGTATCCAAACATAACAGAATCAATCCAAGTGTCCATCAACAGATGATGAATGGACCAACAAAACAAGGTATATAAATACAATGGAATACTAGTCAGCAATAAAAATGAATGAACTTCTCATTGACGCTATAAATATGGATGGACCTAGAAAACACTGTGCTAAGTGAAATACTTAATATAAGCAAATTCATTGAGACAGGAAGTACATCAGAGGTTACCAGGGGCTGAAGGAAGGGGGGAGTGGGAGTTATTGCTTAATGGTTACTGAGTCTCTCTCTGGGATGATGAAATAGTTTTGGAACAGGAGAGGAGTTAAGATGGCGGAGATGTAGGGGACCCCTTTTTCAGCCAGTCCCGAGTTGAGCTGCATAGGTACCAGACCAGCCTGAACATCCACGGAATCAGCCTGAGACGCAGGAAGATACATCTGGATCTCTACAAAGGAACATCTCCAGTGCTGAGTATTGAGGTAAGAAGCGGGGAGCTGTGAAACCACCCACAGATATCGGAAGATAAATGGAAAGGGGAGGGAGCCACAGCGTTCGGGTGACGGGAAGCGATAGCCACCTGCACGGGGGAGCAGGCGGACTCACTGACCAGCAGCCGCGAGAGAGCAGACAGGGACCGTGAGCCAGGAGTGCGCACCACCAGACTTTTCACGGAACTCCGGGAGCGCGCGGGGGCAGCTGGCGGCTGGCAGTGTTAGAAGCAACAAGGACAGAGACGCAGCCGGCCCTGGAAGTGAGGGCTGGGATGCCGGGCGTGGGGCGCACATCCGGGGACGCTGCAGGGTTGAGCAGCACCAACAGTAACAGAGTTAAAATGGCCAGAACATTAGTGGAGAATGGTCCGTGATCCCTCTGTTCTGAGACAGAGGCTGGTATTCGGCCGCTGCTGCTCTGACTCTCAGAAGAGGCAGAGCAAACCGCCAGGGAAAGCCGCCAGAGAACAAAAGCCTGGGAATACCGGATCACAGCATGCCCATCCCCATCCCCCTTTGCAGGGGACACAGAGAATCTACCCAAACAGGGTTGCCTGAGTATCGGCGCGGCAGGCCCCTCCCCCAGAAGGCAGGCCTGAAAAATCAAGAAGCCCACATCCCTAAGGTCCCTATAAAACAAGGGCGCATGGCCTGGGTCCTGGTCAATAATTTGGGCTCTGAACAACCCCGCAACCTCTCCTCATCAGAATGACGAGAAGGAGAAGTCCACCCCAGGAAAGAAAAGACAATGAGTCTGGGGTCTCTGCCACAGAACTAATGGATATGGATATAACCAAATTATCAGAAATGGAATTCAGAGTAACAATGGTCAAGATGATGTGTAGACTTGAAAAAAGTATTAACGAAAATGTTATTGAGAATATAGAATCTCTAAGGGCGGAAATGAGAGTGAATCTGGCAGAAATTAAAAATACTATGAATCAAATGCAGTCAAAACTAGAGGCTCTGACGGCCAGGGTGAATGAGGCAGAACGAATTGGCGAATTGGAGGATGGGTTAGTAGAAGAAAAAGCTAAAACAGAAACTTGGCTCAAAAAAATCTAATCTCAAGAACATAGGTTACGGGAGATTACTGACAAAATGAAACATTCCAATGTCAGAATCATCAGCATCCCCGAGGGGGTGGAGAAAAACAGAGGTCTAGAAGAGATATTTGAACAAATTGTAGCTGAAAACGTCCCTAATCTAGCAAGGGAAACAAGCAACCGTGTCCAAGAGGCAGAGAGGAC
>NC_048221.1:68683603-68684039 GCF_002007445.2 Ailuropoda melanoleuca | reverse complement strand
TGGAGAGATAAGGACCTTCCAGAATCGCCAGTCACTGACCAATTTCGTAACCACGAAACCAGCCCTACAGGAGATATTAAGGGGGGTTCTATAAGAGTAAAAAGGCCCCAAGAGTGATACAGAACAGAAAGTCACAATTAATAGAAACAAGGACATTACAGGCAACATGGCATCATTAAAATCATATTTCTCAATATTCAGTCTCAATATAAATGGCCTAAATGCTCCCATAAAACACCACAGGGTTGCAGATTGGATAAAAAGACATGACCCATTCATTTGCTATCTACAAGAGACTCATTTTGAACCTAAAGATCCACTCAGACTGAAAGTAAAGTGATGGAATACCATCTTTCACGCCAATGGACCTCAAAAGAAAGCTGGGGTAGCAATTCTCATATCAGACAGATTGGATTTTAAACTAAAGACTATAGTT
>NC_048221.1:68665185-68680401 GCF_002007445.2 Ailuropoda melanoleuca | reverse complement strand
ACTGGAGGAGATAATGCTAAGTGAAATAAGTCAAGCAGAGAAAGACAATTATCATATGGTTTCTCTCATCTATGGAACATAAGAACTAGGAAGATCAGTAGGGGAAGAAAGGGATAAAGAAAGGGGGGTAATCAGAAGGGGGAATGAAGCATGAGAGCTACGGACTACGAGAAACAAACTGAGGGCCTCAGAGGGGAGAGGGTGAGGGAATGGGATAGACTGGTGATGGGTAGTAAGGAGGGCACAGATTGCATGGTGCACTGGGTGTTATACGCAACTAATGAATCATCAAACTTTGCATCAGAAACCAGGAATGTACTGTATGGTGACTAACATAATATAACAAAAAAAATTTTTTAAAAAGTTTTGGAATAGATAATGGTAATGGCACAACAGTGAATGTAATTAATGCTAGTCTATTGTACTAGTGAATTTTGTATTACGTTCAAAAAATTCTTGAGGACAATTAAAAAAAAAAACAAAAAACAACTACACACTACTTCTCATTAACTTGGACCCCCCCCAAAAGTGCAACAAACTATTAATGAATTGAATCCAGAAATGTATAAAAAAAATTATACATCATGACTAATGAGATTTATTTAAGTTGTGTAAGATTGGCTTAAAATTCAAAAACAATCAATGTGATTCACCCCTATCAATAGGGTAAAGAGGAAAAATTACTTGATCATATCGACTGAAAGTGTATTTGAGAAAATCCAACACCCACTCATGACAAAAACTCTCAACAAGACTGGAGAAAAGTAGAACTACCTCAACCTTCAGATAATACCTTACTTAATGATTAAAGAATGAGACTGGGAACATCAGGGATGTGGCTCTTGCCATTCTTAACATAGCACCTGGAGTTCTAGTCACTACAACAAAGCAAGAAAAAGAAAAACCTATACACTGGAAAAGAAATAACACTACCCCCATTTGCAGGTTACGTAATTATCTATGTAAAAATCCCAACGACTCAAACGCAAACAAATAAAAAACCTGCTAGATCTAATCAAATTTAGCAAAGTTGCAGAATACAAGGTCAAAACCCCAAAATCAATTGCATTTCTATATATTAACAATGAAAATGTGGAAACCAAAATTAAAACCACCATACCATTTATAAATCCATGAAATAATTAGATATTAAGTCTAAGATAACATGTATAGAATATACCTAAATATACTAAATGCTAATGAAAAAAAAATCTTAAAAAGACCAAAATAAATGGGGAGATACATCATGTTCATGGATTAGAAGACTCAAAATAGTAAAGATGCCAATTCTTCCCACACTAACCTATAGATTTAATACAAATCCTATGAAAATACCAGGATGGTTATTTGTAGACTAACACAAGCTTATTTTAAAAATTAGATGGAGGGGGCACCTGGGTGGCACAGCGGTTAAGCGTCTGCCTTCGGCTCAGGGCGTGATCCCGGCGTTATGGGATCGAGCCCCACATCAGGCTCCTCTGCTATGAGCCTGCTTCTTCCTCTCCCACTCCCCCTGCTTGTGTTCCCTCTCTCGCTGGCTGTCTCTATCTCTGTCAAATAAATAAATAAAATCTTTTAAAAAAAAATTAGATGGAAAGGCATAAACCCAAGAATTGCTAAAGCAATCTTCAAAATTTAGAATGAAGTGGGAGGAATCACTCCAATGGATATTATATCTTACTATATCTATATCATTAGAGCATGCCATTGTGGAATGACAGACACATAAATCACTTGAACAAAACAGAACACCTAGAAGTAGACCCAAACAAATATGCCCACCTGATTTTGACAAACCTACAGAAGCAATTCACTAGACAAAGTACAACCTTTCCAAAACAAACAGACCAACAAAAAAGCAACTAGATATTGACAGGCAAAAACAAAAAGAACCTTAACCTCACTTCTTTACAAAAATTAACACAAAATGGATCACGGATCTAAAATGTAAAACTGTAACACTTTAAAAAAATAATTGAGAAAATCTTCAGGATCCAAGGCTAGGCAAAGAGTTCTTAAAATTGACACCAGAAGCACACGTCAGGAAAGACAAAACTGAAAAACTGTACCTCATCAAAATCTAGAACTTTGACCCTCCAACTACCCTGTTAAGACAAGGGCAAAAACTACAAAAAGGTGAAAATTAAGGTGGAAATTTGTGTAAACATATATTCAACAAAGGGCTAGAATCTAGAATATACGAACAACTCTCAAAACTGAACAGAAGAAATAATCCAATTAGAAAATGGGCAAAAGAGAGAAACAGACATTTCACCAATGTAAGTATTGAGATGGCAAACGAGTGCAAGAAAAGGCATTCAACATCATTAGCCATAAGGGAAATGCAAACTAAAACCACAGTATCAGAATGGCAAAGATTAAACTCATCTATCAGAATGTCAATATCCAAGTCAGGATAGTGTAGTATTCTTTGACAAGATGTTGCTATTCGGAGAATCTAGGTAGCCTGAGGTGGTGGCTAAAAGGCCAAATAATAACCTAACACTATAGCTTTTTAAAAGGAAAAGTTGGGAATGAGATGTCCACAAGGGCTTTAAAAAGCTATGACTTCTTGGGGCACCTGAGTGGCTCAGTTGGTTAAGTGTTTGCCTTCTGCTCAAGTCGTGATCCCCAAGTCCTGGGATCAAGTCTGGCACCGGCTCTTGGCTCAGCAGGGAACCTGCCTCTCCCTCTGCCTCTGCCCTTCCCCTCTGCTTGGGTTCTCTCTCTCTCTTGCAAATAAATAAAATCCTTAAAAAAAAAAAAAAAACCCAAAAAACAAAAACCAAAAACAACCAACCCCCCCCCCAAAAAAACCAAACAAACAAAAAAAACTATGACATCTTCCAGGCAATCTAGAAGGCAATGTGCAAGGGGGCTGCATATATACTCAGGAAAAACCCAAAGGGCAAGAGCCTCTCAGCAAAGACTGGGAGAATTACTGGTTCCAGGCATTTAAGGTAATCTCTGTTCAGCTATGACCGTAAGACTGACCAAGCCAACTTCAGTGACCCTGTATGACAAAATAATACAGACTTAAAAGAATTAGTTCGGAAAAGACAAAAGAAACAAACAGCAACAACAACAAACCTGAGGAGAGGAAAAATCTGATTGCCAGTTGCCACATTACATATTACTTTAAATGTCCAATTCTCAACATAAAGTTGAAGGCTGACCAGCAAAAAATTCATGAATGAAACAGGCAATATGACTGCTGACCTAACAGAAATAAAAAAGAACCTTACAGAGAAGTGATTAAAAGAGAATAACTAGAACAACTACACACTAACAACTCAGCCCAGATGAAATGGACAAAATAACTAGAAAAACACAAACTACTGAAATTAACTGAAGAATAAACAGAAAATCTGAATGGACCTATAACAAGAGATTGAATTAGTAATCAAAACATCTTCCTACAAAGAAAAGCTTAGGGACATAAAGTTTCATTGATGAATTTTACCAAATGTTTAAAGAATTAACACCAGTATTTCACACAGACTCTTACAAATTATAACAGAGAAGGAAACAGTTCCCGACTTATTCTATGAGGCCTTAATACTCTGATACAAAAATCAGCTAAAGTTATCACAAGAAAAGAAACTACGGACCAATATCCTTTATGAATATGGGTATTGAGTTCTCAACAAAATGCAGCAAACCACATCCAGCAACATACGCTGATAATCAACATATGAAGATAATCTAAATAAATGGGAAGACATTTGGTGTTCATAGTCCATAAAACTTAATAATGTTGAGATTGCTATCCTCTTCCCAACTTTTCTAAATTGATACCTTGATGCTAAAGTTCTCTTAAGAAAATGCAAGGGACCCATAATAGCCAAAACCATCTTGAAAAAGAACATAGTGGAGGACTCACATTTCTTGATTTCAAAACTTAAACTGCAAAGCTACACTAATCAAGACAGTGTGGTAGTAGGAATAAAGATAAATGTATAGATTAATGGAATAGAACTGAGAATCCAGAAAGATCAACCACATTTATGATCAACCGATTTATGACAGGAGTGCCAAGACAATTCACAGGAGGAAAGGACAGACTTTTCAACAAATGATGTTGGGAAAACTAACTGCATGCAAAAAAATGAAGCTGGACTCTACCTCACACCACGCGCAAAAATTAACTCAAAATTGATTGTGATAGGTGAAATCTTCCCAACCTTGGATTAGGCAATATTTTTCAACTAAGATAGCTATGCAATCAAAGACAAATACAGACACATTGGACCTCATCAGAACAAAAACCTTTGTGCTTCAAAGGGCACAATCAAGAAAGTGAAAAGATAACTCACAGAATGGGAGGTTTTTGCAAATGATCTATCTGTTAAGGGTATGTACATAGACTACATACAGAGAACACCCACAACTCAATAAAAAAAAAAAAGACAAATATCTCAATTTTTTAAAATGGACAAGGAATTGGAATAAACATTTCTTCAAAAAAAGGTAATAGCCAATAAACACATGAAAAGACACTCAAGATCAGTCTTCAGAGAAATACAAATCAAAACCGAAATAAGATACCACTTCACCCACTCTAGGATGGCTATAATCAAAAAGGCATACAATAATAAGCATTGGCGAAAATGTGGAGAAATTGGAAACCAGTAAGTTGCTGGTGGGAGTAAAAAAAAAAAAATGGAGCAGCTACTTTCAAAAACAGTTTGACAGTTATTCAAACAATAGGTGAATCTGGGTAAAGGTATGTATTTTTTATTCTATTTTGATTCTGAGAAATTATCTGGAAGTTAATAAGAAGAGAAAATCGTTTATGCAAGACTTATAAAAATTTTGAATGTTTAAACACATTCACTCTTTTAAAAAGCCATATATCACACTATAGTAGATGTCCTGTTGGAAATAGTGGTTACAGAGGTGTCTGGTATATTTACCGTTGGCCCAGATTAACTTTGGCAATAATAAACTGCTCAAGTGTCTGTGACTACAAATGGAATTATAGCCATCTTAAAACTGTCTGTCAAAATAATATGCTGACTCAGCTACTGTGCAGGGATTTTATCTTGTATGTATTTCCAATATGCAATCACATACTATAAGACATATAGCATATGTATATAACAACTACATTGCATCCATATATACGCAATACATAACATCACATTTTAACTATTAGATAACTAATCATCCATATCTTATCAATATAGTTTTTATTGCACATGCCCAAAGAAATGACCAATATAAGAAATTAGAAAATGAAGAGCAAATTAAGCCTAAAATAGAAGAAAATAATAAAGAATATAAATCAATGAAATAGCAGAAAATAAAGAAAAATCAAAGAAATCAAAAGCTTTTTAAAATGTTTGAAAAGATGAATAAAATTGATAAACCTCTAGCCAGACTAGTCAGTAGAAATCACATATTAGAAACAAAAGAGAGACTGGACACAACTATACCTTCTATAGACAAAAGAAGACTAATAAGGGAATATCATTAATAATTTTGTCTATTTAGTCAACAACTCAGATTATGAGATAGACAAATTCTTTCAAAAATTCAAAATGCCAAAGATCAGTCAAGAAAAAATAGTTAACGTGAATAGCCCTAGATGTATTAAATGAATTATTCTGCAGTTAAAAATCTCACAAAGGAATCTCTAGGCCCAGATGGATTAACTAATGAATTTTCCCAAATATTTAAGAAAAAAAATACCAATTCAACACCAACTCTCCAGAATATAGGAAAGGAGAAACTTTCTAACTCATTTTATGAAGCCAGAATTACTGGTAACAAAAACATACACTTTAATGGAAAAACTACAGACAGTATCCTTCATTATTATATATGCAAGAATTCTTATTAAAATTTCAGCAAATGTAATCCATTAGTATACAAAAAAGATAAATACATCATAACTATGTACAATTTATTCCCCAAATGCCATGTTTGTTTAACATCCATAATAATAATAATAATAATAATAATAATAATAATAATAATAATGTAATCCAACTTATAAGGCTAAAAAACCCCCCCCAAAAAAAACCCCCAGACATCTCAAAAGATGCAGGAAAGACATATGATTAAAATTCATCATTCTTCCACGATAAAAAAGATCTTGGCAATCTAGGAAACAAAAGGAACTTTCTTACACAATAAAAGTTATGTACCAAAGTCATAGCTGTTAACAACATACTAAATGGTGAAAGACAAAATACTTTCCCTCTAAGATCAGAACAAAGTAAGGATGTTTCCTCTCACTACTCCTATGCAACACACTGAAAGTTTAGCCAATGCAAGAAGAAAAAATAGAAGTATGTAGAATTGAAAAGAGAAAATGAAATTGTCTTTACATACAGATATCATCATCTTCATAGTAGAAAATCCTCAAAATTCCACAAAAATTCTACCAGAATAAGATTAGCAAAGTGGCGGGATACGATGGCAACATACAAAAGCCAACTATATTTCTAATACTAGCAAGAAACAATTAGAAACTAAAATTAGGGGCGCCTGGGTGGCACAGCGGTTAAGCGTCTGCCTTCGGCTCAGGGCGTGATCCCGGCGTTATGGGATCGAGCCCCACATCAGGCTCNATCACTTACAATATCATCAAAATATATGAAATACTTAGGGATATATTTGACAAAACATGGCTGGGAGAAATGAAAGAATATCTAAATAAATGGAAAAATGTACCACGTTTGTGAATCAAAAGACTCAATATTTGTTGTTTTGTTATTAATTTATTTATTTTAGAGAGAGAGAGCACTCAAGTGGGACAGAGGGAGAAGGAGAGAGAATTCCAAGCCGACTCTGCCCTGAGCGCAGAGCCTGAAGCGGGGCTCTATCTCATAACCCCAAGATCACAACCTGAGCAGAAACTAAGAATCGGACGTTCAACTGACTGCGCCACCCAGGTGCCCCAAAAGACTCAATGTTGTTAAGTCATCAATTCTCCCCCAGATTGATTGAGATATTCAGTTCAATCCTAATGAAAATCTCAGTAGACCTTTTTGTAGAAATTTACAAAATGATTCTAAAATATATAAAGAAAAGCCAACGACCCAAAGTTTAAGCAAAGATAGTTTTGAAGAAGAAAATAAGCATTGGAGGACTTAGCGCCTGATTTCAAGGCCTAAAGCCATAGTAATCAACTCAGTAGAACATTGACACAGAGACAGCAGATAAATGGAACTGAACAGAAATTCCAGAAATAGACCCCCATATATATGGTCAATGGATTTTGACGAAGGTACCAAGGCAATTCATTTTCTCTAAACAATGCTGATACAACCGGACAGTCATATGGGAAAGGGGTAAAAAAAGAACCTCAATACCTCAACGCTTACAAAAATCAACCTGAAATGAATGATAGAACTTAATGTAAGAGCTAAAACTCCAAAACTGCTAGAGATCAAAATAAAAAATTTTAGTGACTTTGGGTTTGGCAAAGATTTCTTAGTAGGATACAAAAAATCATTAACATATATAACTACATATAAATATAAAAAGATAAATTAGACTTTGTTTTAAACTTTGCTTCTTCAAAAGATGCTGTTACAAAAGTAAAAATAGAAGACACGGACTAGAAATAAATATTTGGCAACACATTTATCTGACAAAGGATTTGTGTCCAGAACATGTAAAGAGCTCTTGCAACTAAATTTTAAGAAAACAATGCAATTTTTAAAATGCACAAAACATTTAAACAAACATCCAAGCAAAGATACTATGAGTGGCCCATGGGGGGAAAAAAGCATATGAAAAGATGGTCAAGATCCTCATTCAAGAAATACAAATTAGAAACACAATGAGGACACCAATACATAACCCACTGAAATGACTAAAATTAAAAATTCTTAACATACAAAATGTTGGCAAGGATGCGGAGGGACTAGAATTCTAACACACTGCTGATGGTAATATAAAACGATGCAACCACTTTGGAAAACAGGTTAGCATATCTTTTTTTTTTTTAAGATTTTATGTATTTATTTGACAGAGAGACAGCATGAGCAGGGGGGAGGAACAAGGGGAGTGGGAGAAGCTGACCAGGGAGCCTGATACAGGACTCCATCCCAGGACCCCGAGATCAGGACCTGAGCCGAAGGCAAACGCTTAACCGAATGAGCCATTCAGGTGCCCAGGTTAGCAGTTTCTTAAAGTTGCATTACGCCCCAGACATTCTACTCCTACATATTTACCCAAAAGAAAATGAAACACATGTGCATACAAAGATTTGTGCATGAATATTATAGAAAGCCTTATCTGGGATAGCTCAAAAGAGGAAATCACCCAAATTCTCATTGAGTGAATGAATAAACAAATTGTAGTATATCCACATAATGGAATATTATTCAGCATTAAAAAGAAACAAACTATTAAAACATAAAATATCATGAATGAATCTCAAAATAATTATGCTGAGTAAAAGAAGGCAGACAGCAAAGGAATATATACTATGTGGTTCTGGTTATATAAAATTTCAGAATATGCACACTAATCTATAGTAATAGAAAGCAAAAGGGAAGTTGCTTGGGTCTAAAAGGGTGGGAAGTAGATCACAAACGGTCACAAAGAAACTTTAGGAGGGTGTATATGTTCTTTAGTGTGGTGATAGTTTCACCTGTATATACATGGGTCAAAACTCAAACTGCACATTTAAAAAGTGCAGTTTATTATACATCAATTATACTGCGACAAACCTTGTTTTAAAAAGTCAAAATTCCTTTCTGTATTCTGCACATGGTTTGTTTCTTGGGTTCTTTTTAAATAACAGCTTTTGAAGGATTCCAAATCACACGTCATGTTAACTACATGAAGGGTTTTTCTTCATAAGTACAACCATTCTCCTTGTCTTATTCCTTGTACCCGCGTACTCAACTAGCCTGTTATACTGAAATATTTCCCCTCAGAAGTAAATAACTGTCATGTGATGATGATGCTATCAATCTCATTAAGCTAAACAGAATCTTTCTTGTAGAATATCTGAAATTTCAACACAAACGAAACAGAAAAATAAATGCCTATCAAACCAGTATTTACCCGTGGCACTAAAGCAGTAAATGGGCAGGGCACCTGGGTGGCTCAGTTGGTTAAGCTGGTGACTCTTGATTTTGGCTCAGTTCATGGCCTCAGGGTCCCCAGCACTGGGGAAGTCGGCTTGGGGATTCTCTCTCCCTGCCCCTCTCCCAGCTTGCATGTGCGCATATGCTCTAACAAATAAATCTAAAAAAATAAATAAATAAAGCAGTGAATGGGAAAAAGGACTTCAAAGTGAAAAATACTGGCAAAGCTTTATATTCTACATTTTCATCTGGATGGCAATTATAAAGTATATACATATATAAAAATGTAAAAAGCCATATATTTAAGAATGTATATTCTTTAGTGAATATAAATTATGCTTCCACAAAAAAAAATTTGTCAAAATTTGAGAGTACCAGTTCTATATTTCATAGACATTCCTACCTTCCCTCTCTGTGACTTATCCCAGACATGTCTCTGTGGCTTTGTAGCCCCAGTCAGTTCTCCAGTATGCTCTGAGCCTCATGTCCCTAAGCTTCCTATCCCTCTTGGTTCCCCTTCAGACTAAAGACCATCAGGGAAGGGCCTCTTTACAGGATATTCTCCTTCAGGTGGTAACAGACTGGGGAAGCAGTAAATCTCAGCAACCTAGCATAAATACTGTTTTGACTTTTTTTTTTTTTTTAACGTTAAAGGGTACCTCAGAAATCACACAGGAGTGGAATGAGTTCAGAGCCAGTGCTCAGACATCAGTTTGCTGATTCCTAGAGTCCAGTATTTACACATCTACATCCTAATTTATTAGCTCAAGATTCCAAATTAGTCTCTTAACACAATGGAATTAAAAACTACTAAGTTGTAAACTTGTAACCTAAGATGGCTAAAATCTGAGCCAATAAATTCAAAAAGGGGAATTAACTTTAGTATTTTATGAGACACTGATGTCATCCTAACAGCCTAAATTTGCAGTGAGGAAGTACAGTGAGGCTGGACATAGCCAAAAAACCAAGAGGAACTCATTTCCTAGAGAACATAGTTTTAGGCTTTACCAGAGTCGCCTATTTTAAAATTAAAATGAATGACCAATAAGAATGGAACCAAAGAGGGGCGCCTGGGTGGCTCAGTCAGTTAAGCGTCTGCCTTCAGCTCATGTCATGATCCCGGAGTGCAAGAATCGAGCCCCTTGTTGGGCTCCCTGCTCAGTGGGGAGAGTGCTTCTACCTCTGCCCCTCACCCCACTCTTGCTCTCTCTCTCAAATAAATAAATAAAATCTTTTTAAAAAGTGTTAAAAAAAAAAAAAGGAATGGAACCAAAGAGATCCAAATAAACCAACAACTCAAGTGATGGTGGAGGCTCACATTAAACACCATCCGACATTTTCAAACAGCAAAATTCCCTTTGATTATGTGAAATTGATCTAAAGTGGTTAGAAAAGCATGGTCTTACTTAAATTTGGCATGTAGGTTCTGGTCCACTTTTGTGGTCTATAGTTCCAAAGACAATCTAATTTTGTAACAAGCCTTTGTAATGCTATGCTTATCTGTTTCATTCTTCTTGCCCTGCCTGAGCTCCCAGTGGATACTTTCTGGGGCCACACAAAGGGGTGGAAGGCACTTCCTGCGGCCCCATGGTAATGATTATATGACTCGGTGGAAGAATGCCAGGCCCACAGGTGGAGAGCATTTACTGTGGCCTGTTCTCTTGGTCACCCCATTGGTGAGCTTCCCACACTCTCTCTCCTGGGGCTATGGCTGTGGGCAGATCAGGCCTATCGATGCCGCTGGGTAAACATCTCACTGCTAGGTCCCCCTTTCCTGGTCCTTTGGCCAGAGACAGCAGATTTTTCTGTTCATCTGTCTATGTCAGTTGGCAATTCCAAGTTTCAGGCCCCTCCAGTTTGGGATATTTGGGAAATAAAAAGAAAATACAGGGAATCTATCATAGTGTCATCCTTCAAGTCCTGAATTCCCTAGCCAGTCTACCTTCTCTCTACCTTTCAGAATCTCTTAATGATTGTCTATCAAGTTGTTTCCAAGGTATTTAGTTTTATTTAGAGGTGAGAACAGGGAAAAGTAAGCCTATGCCATCCCAATAAACCTAAAAAAGTAAATGCTTGCTAAAATTAAGATTTAAATTGACTGTCTCCTAGCAGACAACATGTGCAAGTACAATAGAAAATCACTCATTCCTCAAGACCACACAATGTAAACGAAAAAAGACAATCAACTGAAGCCAAAACCAAGATAAATCCAATGCTGGAACTGACAAGATTTTAAAACTGCAGAATGTTAAAAAAAAATAAAGATGCATAATACTGTTTCAATAAGTAGTTAAAAATTCCCTTAAGGAAAATGATGAATACAAACGTCAGTAAAGAAACGTAAGTTATAGGGTAGGGGGAAGGGGTAATTGGGTGATGGGCATTAAGGAGAACACATGATGTGATGAGCAGTGGGTGTTATACCCACCTGATGAATTACTGAACACTACATCTGAAACTAATGATGTACTATATGTTGGCTAATTGAATTGAAATAATAATTAAAAAGGAAACATAAGTTATAAAAAATGTCAATTATGGGGCGCCTGGGTGGTACAGTGGTTAAGCGTCTGCCTTCGGCTCAGGGCGTGATCCCGGCGTTATGGGATCCAGCCCCACATCAGGCTCAACCACTATGAGCCTGCTTCTTCCTCTCCCACTCCCTCTGCTTGTGTTCCCTCTCTCACTGGCTGTCTCTATCTCTGTCGAATAAATAAATATAATCTTTAAAAAAAATGTCAATTATATAACTGAAAATTCTTTTTTTAAAAAATTATTTATAATAATATTTTTTATTATGTTAGTCACCATACAGTACATCCCTAGTTTTTGATGTAAAGTTCGATGATCCATTAGTTGCGTATAACACCCAGTGCACCATGCAATACATGCCCTCCTAGCCAACCATCACCAGCCTATCCCATTCCCCCACACCCCTCCCCTCTGAAGCCCTCAGTTTGTTTCTCAGAGTCCACAGTCTTTCATGCTTCATTCACCCTTCTGATTACCCCCCTTTCTTTATCCCTTTCTTCTCCTACCGATCTTCCTAGTTCTTATGTTCCATAGATGAGAGAAACCGTATGATAATTGTCTTTCTCTGCTTGACTTATTTCACTTAGCATTATCTCCTCCAGTGCCGTCCATGTTGCAGCAGATGTTGAGAAATCGTTCTTTTTGATAGCTGAGTAATATTCCATTGTATATATGGACCACAGTTTCTTAATCCAGTCATCTGTTGAAGGGCATCTCAGCTCCTTCCACGATTTAGCTCTTGTGGATAATGCTGCTATGAACATTGGGGTGCATATGGCCCTTCTCTTCACTACGTCTGTATCTTTGGGGTAAATACCCAGTAGTGCAATGGCTGGGTCATAGGGTAGTTCAATTTTTAACTTTTTAAGGGATGACCTCCACACTGTTTTCCAGAAGTGGCTGTACCAACATGCATTCCAACCAACAATGTAGGAGGGATCGCCTTTCTCCACATCCTCTCCAGCAATTGTTGTTTCTTGCATTGTCAATTTTTGCCATTCTAACTGGCCTAAGGTGGAATCTCAGTGTGCTTTTGATTTGAATTTCCCTGAAGGCTAATGATTTTGAACATTTTTTTTCATGTGTCTCTTAGCCATTTGTATGTCTTCATTGGAAAAGTGTCTGGTCGTATCTTCTGCCCATATTATGATTTATTGGTTTCTTGTGTATTGAGTTTGAGAAGTTCTTTGTTTGTNTTCTTTGCAGATCTTGGATACCAGTCTTTTATCTGTAGTGTCATTTGCAAATATATTTTCCCATTCTGTGGGCTGCCTCTTAGTTTTTTTTGACTGTTTCCTTGGCTGTGCAGAAGCTTTTTATCTTGATGAAGTCCCACAAGTTCATTTTACCTTTTGTTTCTCTTGCCTCTGGAGATGTGTCATGAAAAAGATTACTTTGGCCGATGTCGTAGAGGTTGCTGCCTATGTTCTCCTCTAGGATTTTGATGGATTCCTGTCTCACATCGAGGTCTTTCATCCATTTAGAGTTTATCTTTGTGTATGGTGTGAGACAGTGGTCAAGTTTCATTCTTTTGCACGTAGCTGACCCATTTTCCCAGCACCATTTATTGAAGAGATTGTCTTTATTCCACTGGATGTTTTTGCCTGCTTTATCAAAGATTAGTTGCCCAAAGAGCCGAGGGTCCATTTCTGGGTTCTCTATTCTGTTCCATTGGTCTATGTGTCTGTTTTTGTGCCAGGACCATGCTGTCTTTGTGATCACAGCTTTGTAGTACAGCTCGAAATCTGGCATTGTGATGCCCCCAGCTTTGTTTTTCCTTTTCAACAGTTGCTTGGCGATTCGGGGCCTTTTCTGGTTCTATACAAATTTAAGGACTATTTGCTCCAGTTCTTTGAAAAATGTCCTCAGTATTTTGATCAGGATAGCACTGAAAGCGTAGATTGCTCTGGGTAGCGTGGACATTTTAACTATGTTAATTCTTCCGATCTGTGAGCATGGAATATTTTTCCATCTTTTTGTGTCTTCTTCAATATCTTTCAANTAATTCTTCCGATCTGTGAGCATGGAATATTTTTCCATCTTTTTGTGTCTTCTTCAATGTCTTTCAAGAGTGATTTGTAGTTTCTAGAATATAGATCCTTTACGTCTCTGGTTAACTTAATTCCGAGATAACGTATGATTTTTGGTGGTATTGTAAATGGGATGGGTTCCCTAATTTCTCTTTCTTCCATCTCATTGTTCGTGTATATACATACAACTGATCTCTGAGCATTGATTTTGTATCCCGCCATATTACTTAATTGCTCTTTAACTTCTAGTAGTTTGGGAGTGGATTCTTTTGGGTTTTCCATATAGAATATCATGTCATCTGTGAAGAGAGATAGTTTGACTTCTTCTTTGCCAATTTGGATACCTTTTATCCCTTTTTGTTGTCTGATTGCTGTTGCCAGGACTTCTAGTACTATGTTGAATAATAGTGGCGAGAGTGGGCATCCTTGTCGTGTTCCTGATCTTCAGGGAAAGGCTTCCAGCTTTTCCCCATTGAGAATATTTGCAATAGGGTTTTCATAGATGGTTTTTATGAGATAGAGGAACGTACCCTCTATCCCTACACTGTGAAGGGTTTTAATCAGGAAAGGATGCTGTATTTTGTCAAATGCTTTTTCTGCATCAATTGAGAGGATCATATGNTTCCTACACTCTGAAGGGTTTTAATCAGGAAAGGATGCTGTATTTTGTCAAATGCTTTTTCTGCATCTATTGAGAGAATCATATGATTTTTGGCCTTTTTCTTGCTGATAAAATCTATCACACTGATAGATTTGCGAATGTTGAACCACCTTTGCATCCAGAGATGAATCCCACTTGAATATGATGATGACCATGATGGATCATCCTTTTAACGTACTGTTGGGTTCTTGTTGAGAACTTTCGCATCCATATTCATTAGGGAAATCAGTCTGTAATTCTCCTTTTTGAGGGGGTCTTTACCTGGTTTGGGGATCAAGGTAATATTGGCCTCATAGAATGAGTTTGGTAGCTTTCCTTCTGTTTCTATTTTTTGAAATAGCTTTAGGAGAATAGGTATTATTTCTTCTTTGAATGTTTGGTAGNGAGGTATTATTTCTTTTTGAATGTTTGGTAGAATTCCCCGGGAAATCCATCAGGCCCTGGCGTTTTGTTTTTTGGAAGGTTTTTAATCACTATTTCAATCTCTTCATAATTAATTGGTCTGTTTAAAAAAATCAATTTCTTCCTGTTTCAGTCTTGGTACTTTCTAGGTCTCCAGGAAGGCCCCCATCTATTCCAGATTGCTTAATTTATTGGCATAAAGACACTGAGAAAAGTTTCTAATAATCCTTCCTATTTCATTGGTGTTGGTTGTGACCTCTTCCTTTTCATTCATAATTTTATTAATTTGGGTCCTTTCTCTATTTTTTTGGATAAGTCTTGCAAGTGGTTTGTCAATTTTATTTATTCTTTCAAAGAACCAGCTTCTAGTTCTGTTGATCTGCTCTACTGTGCTCCTGGTTTCTAATTCATTGATTTCTGCTCTAATCTTGATCAACTGCTTTCTTGTGCATGGGTTAGGCTTGTTTCTCTGTTGCTGTTCCAGCTTCTTGAGGTGAGAATATAAAAACTGCATTTTAGATTATTCTATTCTTTTGAG
>NC_048221.1:68665008-68665085 GCF_002007445.2 Ailuropoda melanoleuca | reverse complement strand
CTAATATTTGCGAATTGCACTATGACGTGACGTGGCGTAGGTTTGTCGTGGTTGAGCTTGGGAGGGGTCCTATCTGT
>NC_048221.1:68573379-68664978 GCF_002007445.2 Ailuropoda melanoleuca | reverse complement strand
TCTGCCTCTTGGACACGAATGCTTGTTTCCCTTGCTAGATTAGGGAAGTTTTCAGCTACAATTTGTTCAAATATCTCTTCTAGACCTCTGTTTTTCTCCACCCCCTCGGGGATGCTGATGATTCTGACATTGGAATGTTTCATTGAGTCAGTAATCTCCCGTAACCTATGTTCTTGAGATTGGATTTTTTTGAGCCAAGTTTCTATTTTAGCTTTCTCTTCTACTAACCCATCCTCCAATTAGCCGATTTGTTCTTCTGCCTCATTCACCCTGGCCGTCAGAGCATCTACTTTTAATTGCATTTGATTCATAGAATTTTTAATTTCTGCCAGATTCACTCTCATTTCCGCCCTTAGAGATTCTATATTCTCATTAACATTTTTGTTAATACTTTTTTCAAGTCTACACATCATCTTGACCATTGTTACTCTGAACTCCATTTCTAATAATTTGGTTATATCCATATCCATTAGTCCTGTGGCACAGGTCACAGACTCATTGTCTTTTCTTTGCTGGGGGGATTTCTCCTTCTCGTCATTCTGATGAGGACAGGTTGCGGGGCTGTCCAGAGCCCAAATTATTGACCAGGACCCAGGCAGTGTGCACATGTTTTATAGGGACCTTAGGGATGTGGGCTTTTTGATTTTTCAGCCTGCCTTCTGGGGGAGGGGCCAGCTGTGCCAATACTCAGGCAACCCTGTTTGGGTAGATTCTCCCTATCCCCTGCGAGGGGGGTTGGAGATGGGCACACTATGAGCCAGTATTTCCAGGCTTTTGTTCTCTGGCGGCTTTCCCTGGCGGTTTGCTGTGCCTCTTCTGAGAGTCAGAGCAGCAGTAGCCGAATCCCAGCCTCTGTCTCAGAACAGAGGGATTGCAGAAGGTTCTCTATTGGGCCCCTCTGGCCACTTCAACTCTGTTTCTGTTGGTGCTGCTAATCCCTACAGCGTCCGGGATGTGGGCCACACACCCGGTGTCCCAGCCCTCACTTCCAGGGCCAGCGCGTCTGTGTCCTTCGTGTTTCTAATGCCGCCAGCCGCCCCCACGCACTCCGGAGCTCCGTTTCAGTGTGGTTCGCGTGCACTCCGGATCTCCGGTTATCAGAGCGGTCGTGCGCGTTCCCCGGCTGACGGTCCCAGTCTGTTCTCTCACGGGTGCCGGTCCGCGAGTCTGCCGGGTCCCCCTTGCAGGTGGCTACCACTTCCCGGCGCCCGAAGTTGGTGGCTCCCTCCCCCTTCCGTTTATCTTCCGATATCTGTGAGCGGTTTCACGGTTCCCCGCTTCGTACCTCAATACTCAGTTCTGGAGATGTTCATTTGTAGAGATCCAGATGTATCTTCCTGTGTCTCAAGCTGATTCTGTTGATATTCAGGATGGTCTGGTACCTATCCAGCTCGACTCAGGGGACCGGCTGAAAAAGGGGACCCCTACTCCTCCACCGTCTTAACTCCTCCCTCAGAACTGAAGGTTCTTAACTGAAGTTTAAGGAATTAAAAATAAAATTCTGTAAGATCAAAAACTCCCCAAATTTAGTAAAAGATATAAACCTACAAAACAAATCCCAGGCAGGATAAACCCAAAGAAGTTCCTGTCAGGACATATCACAAGGAAACTGCCAAAAAATAGACAAAAAGTGTTAAAAGCAACCTATGAGAAATGACATATTACCTACAGCAGAACAGCAATTCCTAGGGCAGTGGATTTCTCATCTGAAACCACAAAGGCCTGAAGGAAGTAGCACAGTTTTTAAGTGCTGAAATATAAGCACTGTCAATTGTAAATTCTACTTCCAGCAAACCATCCTTCAGGAAAGGAGGAAAAATTAAAATATTATCAGATGAAAGATGCCTAAAAATTTTGTCACTACCATGCTTACCCCTAAAGAATGGCTAAGGAAAGCTCCCCCCCAGGAGAGGAAATGATAAAAGTAGACTTGGAAATAAGAATAAAGAAAGAGATTTTAAAAAATAGGGATAAATATAATAGACTATCCTTCCTCATGAGTTTCTTAAATCATACTTGATGGGTGAGACAAAATTATAATGACACCTGCTGTGTTCAATGTACGGAGAGGAAATGTTTCAGAAATTACGTTATATTGTATTATATTATATTTATCTATTTATTTATCTATCTATTTACTTATTTATTTTAAGTAGGCTCCAGACCCATCATGGAGCCCAATGTGGGGCTTGAACTCATGACCCTGAGATCAAGACTTGAGCTGAGATCAAGAGTCAGAAGCTTAATCGATGGAGCCACCCAGGTGCCAGCAGAAATTATATTTTAAAAGGTGAGGAGGGCAATGGAATCTTAATGAAAGCAATGTTTTTGGGGCACCTGGCTGGCTCGGTTGTACAGCGTGCAACTCTTGATCTCAGGGTCATGAGTTCAAGCCACATGCTGAGCATAAGCCTATTTAAAATAAAAAAAAAATGACGGCAAGGTTTTAACACTATGAAGTGGTAAAACGCTGATATGAGTAGGTTGTGATGAGTTACAAATGGTAGTGTAATGTGCAGAACAACTATTAAAAGATTAATAAGAGAATACGATGAACTTCACCCGCATAAATTTGACAACTTAAGAAAAAACTGACGAATTCCTGAAAACCACAAAATACCAAAGCTCAACCAAGAAGAAACAGACGGGCAGCATACATTTATAGCCATTAAAAACACTGAATCTGGAAGATTTCCCCAAAAAGAAATCCTTAGGCATAAATGACTTTACTGAAGATCTTTGTCAAACATTTAAAGAAGAAACAGCACCAATTTTACTTAAACTATTCTAGAAAACAGAAGATGGGAATACTTCCCAACTCTATGAAGCTAATATGACCCTGATACCAAACCAGACAAAAACACGACAAAATTTTTTTTAGAACTACAGGCCAATATGTCTCATTAACTTAGATACAAAAACCCTCAACAAAAAACCAGCAAACTGAATCTAGTAACATATAAAAGGAACTAAACACCATGACTGATTAGGATTTATTCAGCATATGAAAGACTGAAATATTTGAAAATCAATCAATGGAATCTACTACAGACAGTTAAATAAGAAAACTGCAAGATCTAAACACATGATGCAGAAAAAGCTTTTGACAAAATCCAACACCTATTCATGACACAAATTCTCAACAAAGAACAAAATGGAATTTCCTTCACTCTATAAAAGAGCATCTGCTAACATCATCATTAATAGTGAATGAATGATTTCCCCCTAAAACAGGGAAAAAGGTGGGGATATATTGCTTTCACGACTCTTATTTGCCATAATATTAGAAATTCTAGCTGCTGCAGTAAGAAAAATAAATAAAATGCACAGAGAAGGAAGGAAGAAAAAAAAACTGTCACTATTTGTCGATAGCATGACGGTTTATGTAGAAAACCTATAGGAAATCTATAAAAAAACCCAAAACTCCTAGAAAAAGTGAGTTCAGTAAGGTAGTAAGATATGACACACCAAAATCGATAACATTTCTATATACTAACAATGAATATGTGGAAACCAAAATTAAAAACAAAACACCATTTACAATCAATCCAAAAAAATAAATATTTAGGTATACACTTAACAAAATATGTATAGGATCTGTATGCTAAAAATTACAAAACGGTGATTTTTTAAAAAAAGATTTAAGTAAATGAACATATATAGTGTATTGATGGATTGGAGTTTTTGATGTAGTATAAATGTCAATTATCCCAAAGTAGTATACACATTTAATACAATTCTTATCAAAAATCTCAGCAAGGTATCTTACAGACACAGACAACCTTATTCTAAAATATACACAGAAAGGCACATTCCCTAAAGTAGCTAAAATAATCTTGAGATATGAGAATAAAGTGGAAGGAATTACTCCACCCTTTATTAAGGCTTATTATAAAGCTAAAAGCACTCAAGGCAGAGTGGAACTGGAGGGATATACACATGGATCAATGGGATACCACACAAAACCCAGAAACAGACCCGCACAAATCCTTAACCGATTCTCACAAAGGTGCAGGAGTAACTTACAGGAAGGATAGCTTTTTCAACAAATGGTGCTATAGCAATTGGGACACCTATAAGAAATAAATATTTGGTATCTTAGAACCAATTTATTTTGCTTGTGCTAAGCAGAAATGTGAAAGTTATAAAATAGCTACAATGTCCCATCAGATAACTTGTTGATTATACAGATAATTCTCTCTCTCTCTTTTTTAAATTGCATTCCTTGTTTTAACTCATGTAGTGCTGATCTTCCTATACTCTGATCAGTTTCGGGTGCAAATTAAATTCATGTTTCTTTCAAGGAACTGTTATAAATGACAGGTCATACTCCACACGTGGTAAAAGAATAAAAGACTTAAAGTTAGGAAAATTTTCTTGGGCACAGTAGTAATTGGGGGGAAAACAGATAAATGTCAAAATGAGAATGTGTTATAATTAGAAATAATGAGTTAAAGAATATTTCCTTTTTCAGTAAGCAGTGGAAACTAGACTTTTTATTAAACATGATTTTTGTAAATATGTAATTTAATATTTTTATTCACTATCAGTCTTTAATAACTTCTTTAATAGTTTATTCCCCACCTCTGACATAAATTTTAAGTTTAAAAAATTATTCAACACATTAACTTAAAAATGAAATTAGATGTCCAAACGAATGTGAGATATTTTACAAAAAGAAAAAAAAAGTTGAAGACACCAATTTGGTAGGTTCCAAACCAACAAAAAATAAACAAAAATCCTACTATCCCCAAGTACTTAATGTTTTACTTAAATATAAATTTTAACAATATTATGAATTCTAATTTGTTACTTGTTTTTTAAATCTATTCATATATTTTCATGTTATCATATAATTATATGAATATAAAAATGTCACTATACATATTTTTCCCCTCTGCCAACGAGGCACAAATCTTAAGTTACCTCTAGACTGTCCTGGTTTGCTTCAAAGCTCTAGGGATGCTGTTTTTGCCACTAACCACTGGCTATAAACAGAAGGTACAAGCTAACTCACAGGATAGGAAGGGGCAAGGTTACTTTATGATCTCATTGTGGGGTGGGTCAATTACAAACCTAAACTTAAAAAAAGAAACAAGTTACCTCTTCAGACATTAGAGGAAAAAATGTGTTCAAGGCCTAAAATTTCTATTCCAAAAGGACATAGATTTCCTGCTTTGAAAATGTGTTCTGAAAGTTTCCTACCTGTTGTCACAGCTGCCAAGTATGCTGACAAACAAGGAAGAAAATTTCATAATTAGGCCTCTAAGATACAATTAGCTAATCCCATAGTAGGTACTCTGATAATTTATTTTTAAAAAGCAAACAAGAAAACTTTTTAACAGGGAGATACTACACACAGGCTAGGGGCTACAGCTAGACATTGCCTGTCTTCAAGGAGCTCCCAGACTAAGATGCATAAACACAAACAAGTAAATCAAGTAGTGGGGGCTCCTGGTGCACCATCACCCAATTAAGCCACAAGTCTTCAGATGCCTCCAAGTAGTGATTACATGTGAAACACAAGCGAGAGTCAGATAGGTGTGCTTTCCTTCCAAAAAGCATAATAGGCCAAAGGAATCAGAGGTATGAGAAATTATGGTACTCTCAGAAAACAACATTTATTAGGTCTGAAATTTAAGATGCATTGGAGGAATTAGAGAAAAAGCTGGCTAGGGAAGCAGAGGCTGAGTCACACCCCATGCTAAGCCCTGGAAGTTCTGTGTTATTTTCCCCATTTTTCTAGTAACTTGCCCAAAGCCACCCAGCATGTAAACAGCAAGGTCAGGATGAGAGCTCAGTTCTGTTTTTCGACAATTCAAGCTCAGGCTGCCTCTCAACAATATTCCATACTAAGGCCCGGGGGAGGGGGGTCCTCTCAACATTGGCTTCTTGAAGGTAGAGGAATCCCATGGTGAATCAGTACAATAACTAACCCTTAAATTGATCATTAAAACAGCAGTTCTCAAAGGGTGGGTCCTTAGATCCCTGCAACAAATCCCCTTGGTGCTCAGTAAAATGGAGATTCTGGGTCTACGTCGAATCTACGTCTAAACCCACTGAATCCTATTCTCTGGGACTGAGCCTGGGATTTTGCATTTTATAGTGATACACACAAGCTTTGAAGATTAGTGATTTAAAGGCCTTTTCAACTGAAGCTAGGTGGATGACCAGATTTGAAGAGGAGTATGAAGAAAGGAAAAGGCTACTTCAACCTCTGACTATAGGATTTGAGGTAACAATGACATATGCAAGTGAAAATGCTGATGCAGGCAGTCCCAGGACAGTATTTGAACTTGGGGAAAGAGGTCAGAACTGGAGACACTCCAAAAACAGAGATGAAAACTCAAGCTCCTAAGTTTTCAAAAGTCACCAAGGAAGAAATGGTAGAGAACCCTAGTCTATACAGTTCATATAAGGGTAAGTACAGATAAGCCCATATAGTTCAATACAGGGCAGAACTTCCCTCAGGCAGCAATGGAGTTACTGAGAGTAGAGGTGTCTGAGAAAGAGGAACAGAAAAGCAGAGCACGTATCATGGAGGCCAAGAGAGGAAGGTTCGACAATGTCAAAAGCTATCATACAGAGAGGATGGAAGGAAAGGGAAGCAAAGACTAAAATAAGCCACCAGATTTGGCCAATTGGAAGCCACTAGTAAGTCTTAAGACAGGTTTCTGAGTGGCAGAGCAGGACAACTAGTTTCATGTTGACCCAATATTATTTTTTAAAAAAATGTAGTACATATTTTAGTTTAGCTCAGTTGTCAACCCAAGTGTCTGGTATTTTTGCAGTTCAGAATCCAATCAAAGATCATGCATTACAAATGGCTGTAATGCTTCTTTCGTCTCCTTTCAATCAGAACAGTCTTAAATATTTTTTGTCTTTGACAACATATTTTTAAAGAATCCTACCTAATGTTTTACAGAATATCCCACAGTACTACCGCCTCATGATTGGATTCAGATTGAACATTATTTAGATGACACTGCATCTCATCAACAGGCAGATATGTTGATTTGTCTGATAATACGGGTGATGCTAAATTGGATCATTTGGTTAATACAGTATCCACCAGATCTTTCCATCAGAAAGAGGTTGTTTCCCTTTTGTAAAAAATAAGTAATCCATGGGGAGAACATTGAGCTAGTAGGCATCTATCTAACCAACAACCTTTCACCAACGATTTTAGCACCCACTGATGATTCTTGCCTGAATCAATTATTACCCTGGTAGTTGTAAAATGATGATTTTCTAATTCAATCGTTCCTTGTACATTTGCTACATGACATTTTTGGTAATGCCATTTTCATTTCCCTCTACATTTTTCATTTCTGAGTATCACTATAAACTCATGGATTTTTCTCCCAATATAATTGATTATTGTTACTATTCTTTTTTGATGCTCAAAATGTCCCAAATTTGGTCAAGTAGAGTCCCTTCAAGCCAGGGCTTGTGTCCTTATGATGTGTTCCCTTGAGCACATATTTGCTTGCTGGCACAAAAAAATAAAATATTCCAGGATCACCTTGTAGTTTTCCTGTCTGAGCTCTACATGGTTTCCTGAAACAGCTTTACAAAAAGAAGGAAAGAAAAAAAAAAAAGACCAATTCTATATAAATATTTCAACATTAGAGGGGAAATGCATCTTAATTAATTTTATGAGGTCAACATTATCCTGCCACCAGAAATAGACAAAAAAATTTCAAAAAACTAAAACCAATATCCCCCATTAACACTGATACAAACATGCTTAACAATGTTTTCCCATGTTGAGTCCAGCAATATTTAAAAAATAAGTAACATAATGACCAAATGAGGATAATACCAAGAATACAATGTTGGTTTAACATTTTTAAAAAATGTTACCACATTATACTTTAAAAAAGACCTATCTATAACCATCTCAACAGATAAGGAATAGGCATTTGACAAATTCACCAAATTGTAATGGAAACTATCAATGAACTAAGAACAGAAAGGAACTTCTCCAACCTGATTATGAGCATCTATGAAAAATGTGCTGTCATCATACACAACGGTGAAAGACTGAACACCCTTCCCCCTAAAATTGAGAACAAGGCAAGAATGTCCATTCTTGCCATTTTATTCAACATTGTTCTGGAAGCCTTCGTCATTGCACTGAGACAAGAAAAAGAAGCAAAAAAGTGCAAAATACAGATCTGGAGTGACTGGGTGGCTCAGTCAGTTAAGCGTCCAACTCCTGATCTCAGCTCAGGTCTTGATCTCAGGGTGACGAGTTCAAGCCCACGCCTAGCATGGAGCCTGCTTAAAAAAGAAAAGAAAGAAAAGGGCACCTGGGTGGCTCAGTTGGTTAAGCAACTTCTTTTGGCTCAGGTCATGATCCTGGAGTCCAGGGATCGAGTCCTGCATTGGGTTCCCTGATTGGCAGGGAGTCTGCTTCTCCCTCTGACCCTTCCCACCTCATGCTCTATCTCTCAAATACATAAATAAAATTAAAAATTAAAAAAAAAGAAAGAAAAAGAAAAATGCATATAGATCGGAAAGGAAGCTGTAAAACTGTTCTTATTCACAGACATGATCATGTATGAATCTATCCAAAGTAGGTGAATCCCTGAAACCCCATATGAACGTACCCTAAGAAAGGCATTAGAATTAATAAGTAAATTAATATATACACAATATACACAAATGAATTATCTCTCTATATATCTATATACTAACAATGAACAAATGGAAATAAAATAAAAATACAATTCTATTTACAATAGCACTAAAAAACATAAAAGAGGAATAAATTTAACAAAATACATGCAATACTTGTACACTGAAAACCATAAAATACCACTTAATGAAATTAAAGACATAAACAGAGATGCACCATGTTCAAGGTCTGAAGATTGAACAGTTATGATGTAAGTTCTTTCCAAACTGACACAGATTCAAAGTCCCAACAGCTTTTTTCTTTTTTTAGGAAATTGACAACTTAAGGTTGAAATATATATAGAAATGCAAATAAACTTAAACAGCTGAAGCAATTTTTTAAAATAACAAAGTTGGAGAACTTTCATTACCTCTTTTAAAAGACTTATTAAGAAGTCTCAGTAATCAAGACCGTGTGGTACTGACAAAATGATTAAATCAATGGAATAGAATTAACAAACCTAAAACAGACATATACATATATGGTTAACTGATTGTGAGAAAGATTAATTTAGAAAAATTAATTTCCCCCAATTAAGTAGGAGAAAGGAAGCCTTCATAAATGGTAGTGGAACAGCTGAATACCCATATGCAAATAATGAGTATTTACTCTTATCTCATATCAGATACAAAATTAGCTCAGAATGGATTATAAACCTAAATCTAACAACCTAAACCATCATATTCTGGAGGAACACACAGCAATAAATCTTTGTGACTTTGTGGTAAAATTGTGGCAAAAACTGTTACAGGTCTCAAAAAGCACAGAACCTTACATGAAAAAGTTGAAAAATTAGACTTCACTTAGCTTAAAATAATTGCTCTCAAAAAACTTAAAAAATGAAAAGTCAAATAATATACTCAGGAAGAAATTATATATATGATAATAAGTAATAAATAAAATAAATAATAAAATATTAGCTGTATATCTGATAAAAGAATCACATGCAGAATATTAAAGAATTTATAAAAGCTAATAAGACAACTCAATAAAAATGAGGCAAAAGATTTAACTAGAAACTTTATAAAAGGAGATCCATAAATAGCCTAGAACCACATGAAAAGATGCTCGTATCATTAGCTCTGAGGCAAAAGCTAATTAAAACCATAATGAAATACCACTATACATTTACTAAAATGACTGACACTACCAAGTGGGCAAGGATGTACAGCAAGAACAGCTGGAAAGCTCATGTACTACCGGTGGTGATGTTTGGCCGATTCCTAGAAAGGCAAAATAATCTTACCAAACGCTCAACAATCCCATTCCTAAGGTATTTACTTACAAAAAATGAACATATTTGTTAAAAAAAAAAAAACAAAGATTTTTACTTGGATGTTCATAAAAACTTTAATCACACTAGACCTCAATGTGAAACAACCAAAATGCCCGTTAATAGGTGAATAAATAAATTGTAGTATATCCATAGAATGGATCACTACTCGGCAATAAAAAGCAGTGAACTACTATACATGCACATGAACGAAACTCAAAATCATTATGCAAAGTCAAACAAGTCAAGCGAATGACTGCAGTATGATTCCAGTATGATTCCATTTATTTTGAATTCTATAAAAGGCAAAACTAAGGTGACAACATACAGATTGGTGGCTGCCTGGGGCCACTAATGAGAGGAAGGCATTGACTGCAAAGAGGCTCAAGGGAACGTTTTGAGATGATGAAAGTGTTCTGTATTACAATGGTGGTGGTTTCATAACTAGGTATGTTTGTGAAACTAATCAAAGTACTTAAAACTGGTGAATTTTATTGTATGCAAATTACTTCAATAAAACTGGTTAAAACATGAAAAAAAGAAGGTTGGCACAATTTCAATAAAATTCACTTATCTTACAGAGCAGTTTCAGGTACACAGTGCTCTATAGCCATTTATACTCTAAATACCCCTAAGGCATACACTGTTACCTAGTTTTTGTCTTTTATTATCTCCTATGTAGTGAGGGGAGAAGAAAAGAGTCATGTTGCCCAATTTTTTTTAAGGTCTCGGGAAGTAGTCAGATTTAAAAAATTTCTTCAAGATTGCTAGAACAATTTGATTTCCCAGTTTAAAAACCAAATAATGTTTGTACTACATCATGTATTTAAAAAGGTTTTACATCTACGCAAATGTATTGTGGTCAGTTTCTGTTAAAAGTTCTGCTAAATATCTGGATATGGAATGAACTAATATTTGAAAGAATCTTATCTCTTCAAATATAAACATTTTCCTCAATCTGGTTTTCTGACCCACGGGTATACTTAAAAGTGTCACAGGTGTAGTAATGTTTTACAATACTTCAACCCACCTCCAGGAAAACTGGCAAACCAAGCTTTCACATTCCTGCATGTTCTATAGGACACTAGCAATCCCTACATACCCATTACTGTAACACAGCTCAGGCAAAGGTCTCTTTCTTTTTCAATTAGAGTGCCTATGTCCCTGGACAAAAGAAAATAAAGAAAACCACCATCTAAAAGTTTCAAAATACTGCTCTGACATTTAGGAAATTGGGAGAATTGTTATGGCATTCTACTGGGTTTATTCAAGACTGACCTTTGACCCTTATTTCCTCGCAATTATGCTCATGTCACTTTCTACTACTGAACTTGGTACGCAAGTCACACACTTCCCCTTTAGAGTAAACTCAGTCCTACTGCAAACAATTACAGTCTGGAGGAATATAGTTAGGAAAGAAGTCAATATTTTCCAAAATTTCCTTAAAAGAGTCAAATAATTCTTGCTGAGGAAAGCAAAAATCACATGCAGCTAAGAATGGAGCTTGCTAAATATATAATTAAGCTAAATGTCCTTGACTAAGTCAATCCTACTACAATCAGATTGTTTTATCCTTATACTACACCTTCACTTCCAGAAAGAAAAACACATCAAAATAAAACAACATCTACTGAATGCCTTCTACCTACTGAGCACTGAACTAGAAATTTGCATGCACTATTCTTATTTAATCCCAGTAAACCCTGGGAAGGAAGATATTAATCTCTAAAATAGGGAGACATTATCAAATGATTAAGATTATTAAAAATATACTATGAACTACTCTCAGGAAGATTTGGGAAAACACTGACTCACATAATCTTTAAAACCCAGTCCCCTCACCTAAAAAATACATATGTATTTCCTGTTACAACAGGCAGTAGTACTGTAGAGTACCGGGCATATAATAGCCACCACTTACTAAGCACCTACTATCAAAATTATTTAGGGGCTACTCAGCTATGCCCCAAATGGAAACCAGGAATAATGAATGTGGATGGTGTGACAAGTCCTGTGACTGGGCACCAACTCATCTGATCTCCCAAACAGCACAGATTATTTAAAAATTCCCTAGTGTAATGAAAATTACTGCTTCTGAAAATATGAAGAATTTCTCTAGTGAATTTTGATTTGTAAACTGGCCTGCCCCTAGACAGGCTAACTTTGAAAGACAGCTTCTACGTTTCTTTAGTTCATGGAGAAGTGATCTAAATGTAATTCTGAAATTCACATAAAGGTAGCAATAGATGGCACTGGTCAAGTTTCCTGGTGTGGCTCTTTCAACTGGATCTAAAAATGTAAATGAGTAGAGAAAGAACGGTAATGTAAGGATGATCCAGTAACAGAATAGGCAGAACCTAAAGAAAAAAAATTCATCAGAAGCAAAAATAGGAATTAAAGAAAAACTTTACATGTGAGACTTGCAAATTTTAAGATTTTATTTATTTTAGAGAAAGTGCGAAGGGGCATGCGCACACTAGCAAGCAAGTGTGCACAGCCACGCAAGCAGGGGGAGGGGCAAGGAGAGGGCTAAGCAGACTCCCCGCTGAGTACAGGGCCCAAGGTGGGAGGGCTGGATTCCAGGACCCTGACCTGAGATCATGACCTGAGCCGAAATCAAGGGACAGCTGCTTAACCAAATGAGCCACCGAGGTACCCTGAGACTAGCAAATTTTTACATTTAAATTGCCATCATTAATTTAACAGGGCTAGCTATATTTTTTTCCCTTGTCATAAAACAAGTTTCTATCATGGATATCTCCTATGTGAAACTGTCTGATTACTAAGGCTGACGCAATGCATACACCAAACATGTAAATCTGGTAGAGTAGAGTGATTGCTCACTGTAACGTAATTCAGCAGATGCGAAGCGTGCGCAGTGTCTGGCATTCAACTCAGCTGCAGTCTTTCTGGGGCGGTTAATAAGGTCTAGGAAGGCAATTTACTTGAACTACCTGATATTTTACTTTAAGAGAACCCTTTTTAGATTTTCTTATTTCTTCCACTTTTCAAATCTATTTAAATGTCCTCATCTTAAAAGTACTCTGGGAAAGCAGAGTACAATACAAATAAAAAATATAAACTACTTGACAGGTATATCACCTCTAATTCAGCTCTGAGGCCTCAATGACCAACCCAGTGTCTGACACACTACTTGGCCTTCAATAAATGTTTGCTGAGCTGAATACATGGAATACCTTCAGACCAAGGAGTCAGCCTGGTCCAACTGAAAATAACTGCAATCTGGTTAGCTTGGTATTACACAAGCAGTCCAGATTGAAACACAGTATGAGTACGTACAGACAAAGAAGAGGTAGCACTAATCTAGCACTTGCTACATGCCAAGCCCTACAGATGATCTCATTCAGTCCTCACACCAATCCTAGAAGGTAGGTACTACTACCATTCCCATCTAACATACGAGGAAACTGAGGCATTGTGGGCTAGATAACCTCCCCTGGTCACAATCGAAGTGGTATTCCAAAGGACCTTTACGTCTGGTCTCTATAGGGAGGGAGATAGGAAGCCAAGCTCCATGCAAGACTGATCATTTATCAGGAAGACATGAGCTTGCTCTGACCAAACTTTTTCCAGAGTGTTCAAAGGTCTAAATTCAGCCACACCCACTCACTACATTAAAAAAAAGGCACACGTGTTAGATGGGTGGCAGGGGTGAGTCAAATGGAACTATGAAGCAGTGTTTTGACTCATTATAAAACTGGGTTATGTGGATCCAGACCTAACATCCTTACTAGTATTGTTCTCTCCATTATATAAAATGACCAACATAACTTTATTTATACAATCAACCTAAGTCCTTCCTGTGGGCACACAACCTTGATACATATCTTTAACCCCACATTGTAATTATTTGTTTATGCCTGCCTCTCTAGCAAGAAATTCTTGGAAGCTAATGACGAAGTCTTACTCATAAACATATACCCAGAGCCCAGCAGTGTGCTCAGTAAATACTGGCTGCATGAGAAAGACAAAGTAATAGAGAACAGGAAGTGTAACTTAGTACAGTGTGTAAACTTATTCACATGTGACTACAGAATGGAAGATTTGAGAGGGTTCCATTTATTTAAATTCCCTGGGTACAGACCAACTGGCAGAAAGAAGGGAATAAAAAATCAAAATATGAAGATCACATGGAAATAGGAATTTTAATAGATAATTAACAAATTATCTATAATTAAAAATTATATATTCACTAATCTGAAGCTTATAATGGGGAATTTTTCAAGAGGGTTGATATTGAAGGAGAGACGGTGATGGTAGATTTACTAAGCATTCTCAAACCAAAAGTTCAAACTCCTCAACAATCCATAAATTTTTTTTAATTTAATCTAAGAAAAAGACTCTAGAGTAAGTAACTTGTCCAAGGTCACAGAGCTAGTAAGTACTAGAGCCTCAACACGTTTCATCAAACCATGCTGTCTTCCCACATAAAACATCCTGTTGAGAAGTCTTAAACAACTTTTTATTTTTTTTAAGGTGGGGGGAAGGGAAAAGGAAAAAGGAAACCCCAAACTCCCTCTTTCAGACATAGACACATTATGACAAAGCTACAGTATCAAGCCTAAAACCCCAAAATGGGTTACCTATTCTAGGCAAGGTCAGTTCAGAGTGTTTGCTTACTTATGGACTCCAAAAGCTATATTCAAAGCCAAACCTTCTGCTTATAAGGAAAAAACGTCCTGATAAGAAACATGCAAACTGGATCACAGTGAAATGTCTTTTCTCATGGTTCCCAATAAGGTCTTCTGCCTCCCCCAACAAACCTAGTCCACTTATTCCTGCCCATAGCAACTGACCTATCCTGGGCAACCACCTGGAACCTGTAACTCAAGTGTCTGTCTGCAGGCCTGCTCACCCCCCACTGTGTTGGAGGCTTTTATAGGGCCAGAACTATGTCTTTATCTTTTAGACACAGACTAGGATACAGCACCCACTAAATAAAAAATAATGAATTAATTTGCCGGTATTCAGCCTAGTCTGGTGACCAAATAAGAACTGAGGTGTGACTACCAGATAAAGGCTCAGAGGGTCTGTGTTTAAAAAAAAAAAAAAAAAAATCAATGTTGTGTTTTAATGTTTTAAGTTGAGAAACCAGCATGAAGTTCTGAGGTAAACATATGGATGGTTAGGAACTAGCCCACAAAGTATATATAATCCAACACAAGATTTTCAACTGAGTCAAGATTTTCGGAACACTTGCTGTGTACCGTGCACAATGCAGATAACAGTGGGCTCCTATCTCTCTATAAGGAGGCCTCTAAGAACCAGTTCCACCCTCAGAAAGATGATGTTCAGATAAAAACATAAATCTTCAGAAGGTATGCCAAGCAATGTTGGCATATGCCCGCAGGGAAGACTGCACAAAGCAAGAGTGACTTCCAACAGCTTCTACTTGTCTGTGTGGTAAATACAGAGACCTGACCATAGCAAGCTTCTCAGTTGCCATCATAATGCGGACCCCTTTTCCAACTCACCACCCAAGCCAGTTTTCGAAGGCACAGCCTTCCCATCAGAACAAGGATATGATAAGTTATACTAAATAGCTGACTTAACTCACTAAAGCACAAATGGTTGATATAACTGCTAAGCATGTATAAGACTTTTATTTTCAACTGTATAAAGTCTCCGAAGAGAAATCACCCTACACGTGGTGCATATCTTAAGCCCCCTAAAGATACCCTGGGCATGGGTGGTGGGGTGGAGGCTCAGACAGACCACTGTTTTATCATCAATTTCTTCCAGGCCCCAGGCCAACCTCCCTTGCTTGGGTCTTTCAGCCTACCCTCAACACCTTCCAAACTTCTCTCTGCTAGCGTTACCGCTTTCCATCCCCTAACTGTGTCTGCAGACACCCAATGCCTACCGCATGTTTTGTTTCCTTTTCAGAATCTAGTTAATCACACTTTTATGCCTGTTCTGTTATCTTCAAATGTATCTTTCTGTGCTGATGCTCCTCCACGTAGGCTGTTATCCCAAGATCTTGGAGCACTCGTTCTATAGTGATTCAGAAACCTATCTACACACCCATCTGGTGAAGATTATCCACATATGACTGTATACAACCTGCTCCAGCTTAAAAAACAAACTGATGCACTAAGAATCTAGAGGAACAGAACCACTAAGCTGAAAGCCAAAGCCAAACAACTTCTCCCACAAGTAGCTGGTATCCACCACGGGATTTCACTTCTAAAGTACAACACTGGACAACCTGGTTTACCGCAGGTAATACAAAATCATCTACTTCTCTATATTTTACTCAGTGCCTTTCATAACAACTGTCTGGTGCTGAGTAGTGCAGGGACCCCAGGTTAGTAGTGTATCTCCGCAAACCAAGACCCTGGCAACATTCTATTCCATTCTCATTGTTGACTGAGAATTGCTTTAATAGTGCTGCTGTCGCCAGTAGTGTTTCCAGGAGCATGCTGCTATTAACTAGAAGTAGGAAACAGACATCTTCCAGGAGTATCCACTTAGGAAAAATTGTTTTTCTATTGAAATCAGCATGGAATGGAACGCAAAATTTGCCTATATGATTAAAATAAAACATAACAACCTTAAAGAAATGGCTACCTCCTTGAGGTCTGTCCTTAGACTTACTATGCCCCTCAAGGAACTGCTTAGTAGGGAGCATGAAGGTGTTAAGGGCTGATGCAAAAGAAAAAACTAAAGGCACGTTTCTTCCCCTTAGGTGAAAGGGGCAGGAAGATGTACACAGAGCCACAGGCCAAAACAAACAGCACAGAAAAAAGAAACACTTTGTTTTAAAAGGTAGGAAGTATTCTCTAAAGATATCAAGAACTAACATTTGTGTACCTATGTTAAGTGCCTAACAACTCTATTAACCATGTGTATACCCATTTTATAGCTGAGAAAAGTCCACAATTAAATAATATGTCCCATGGACACATACAGCTAGTAAATGATAAACCAGTATGCGAAGAAAAGTCAGCCATCTGCAAAGTCTTGACCTTGTCTATTTACCAGGCACCAGACCCCAGTCAGACACCAGCCAAATGGAAGAAGTGGTGCTCAATCTGGGTCTAGGCCCCAGAACTGTGGCCAGGGGAGGATGACAACCCTGAGTCTTTTCCCACAGCAAGGACAAAGTGCTGAGTTCTTTGGCCAACTTCTTATTGGTCTGCCATGCTGGGTACCTCTTAACGCACTTTCACCCAGGGGCATGCCAGTGCCAGGAGAGCAAAACAGAAGAAAGCAGCAGCAGAAGACTTCATAAACAAATGTCACTGACTTCACTGTATGGTCTAAAAACTGGCCCTATTGACCTTCAACTGTGCTCTGCCATATAAAAGCCTAATTTGTTTTTAATGAGGGAGAGGGGTAATAAATAATGATTAAAATCTGCTTTACCGTTCTGCACTATTATTTGTTTTGAGCCTTGACTTCTGGCTTAAACACTATAAAGAAATACTGTATTAAACATTTACTTTAGAATTTCATCGATGATTATTTAGCCACATGAGGAATACGGGAGCCACAACACAAAGACAGCTGTGGAAGGAAAAGTGAAACTTAATCACTCAGAGCTGCCGTACATAAATTACTCTGCCAATATTAAGTACACACAACCCTTCCCACAGAACCTCGGGTAAAGGTCAGGGAGAAAATCATGGGTCTGCAACACTGACATTTGTCAAAGAGCACTGAAACTGTTGACATGTAGGAGATGACACTGCTAAAGGCCTAAGAGGAAAAGAACTCACAGGAGGACTTCCCAGCTGCTCCACATGATAAACTACAACACAGCACAAGAAGTTAACTGTGATGGGAGAAGGGTGGGGTATTATATGATGTTAAGGGAAGAAAGTATTGAAATACAAGTTAGGTTAACATCAGTCTAAAATTATATTTGTGGCAACAAATCAACTTCACCAACTTGGGAAGTTTCTATAGATTGCCAAATATAATGGCCTGACAAATTCTCAAATCACAACCTTGTGAAGTAATCCATAAAATTAAGATCTGAATTATATCTGAAACTAAAATAAACTACCTCTAAATATTATGTATGCTCTACATACAACACTATTTAAAAAGGGTAGATTTACAGTTTCATTGTTTCTAATAATATTTTTAAGGTTTGTAAGTTGAGAAGAAAGTCCTTAATATATCATTTTTCTTCAAGGTAACAAAAAAGAAAAATGAGACAAAGGAGAAGGATGCTGAAAGCCATTCATCAGTGGCAGGCGGAGTAACGTTCTCCCATTTTCAGACATCCTAATCTCACGTCCCTGTGAATATGTTAGGTCACAAGGCAAAAGGGATTCACTTATGGTTGCAGATGGAATTAAGGTTGCAATCAGCTGACTTTAAAATCACATGATTACTCTGGATTATCCAGGTAGGCCCAATATCCTTAAAAGTGGAATAAAGAAACAGAAAACAGAGGACCAGAGAGATGGCAGCATAAGAAAGACTTGGTCACCTGAACCTAACATAATACTGTATGTTAGCTAGAGTGGAATTAAGATAAAATAAAAATAAAATGAAAAATGAAAAAAAAAAAAAAAGACAGACAGACTTAGGCAGGTGTTAGAGCTTTGAAGACAGAGGAAGGGGCTACAAGCCAAGGAATGTGAGTGGCCTCTGAAAGCTTAATAAGTCAAGCAGATTCTCCCCTAGGTCCTCCAAAAAGGACACAGCCCTACCAACACCCTGATTTTAGCCCTTGGGATCCATTTCAGACTTCTGATATCTACAAGTGTAAGATAAACTAGTGTTGTTTTAAGCCACTAAGCTTGTGGTTATTTATTAGAGCAGCAACAGGAAACTAATACATCATCCTGTCTGATAATAATTACAAAAATGTTTTCTGCATCAAGAGTTTCAGGAACAACACCTGAAAATAACAATGTTGGCTATACTGGAGAATAATAACTAATACAGATGTCTGGACTTCTGCTTCTGGGCATGATGGAATAACAGGGACCATACGTACCCTCCCACCAGAAACAACCAACCAGTCAGACAAAATATATGGAATGACAGTTTTCAGACCCTACATATCAGTCAATGAAGAACAACAATCCCTAAGAGATGGGAAACAAACACAGTGAGCTTATGATTGCCCCAACTTACTATCTTGAGAGAGTAAGGCCCCAGTATAGGTAGGGGAAACTGTGATAGAGCCTGGTGGACCATCTTAGTAGTTGAGACAGAGCTGATAGTCTGAGGAAATGAAGGTAGTGAGAGACCACAGGACACAGTACCAGAAAGAAAAGCATTGCACAGAGAACCCTGGAGAATCACAGAGGGTCTCCATTGAGTACTCAGCAAAATCCTGATCAGTAAGTGCATATGAAATAACTACCTAAGGACGGAAAAAACCACCCAAGGGGATTAAAAGGACCAGTGCCTGGTGCTCACACAGAGCCACTCATAGTGCCTGTTCCCACCAGACAAACTGGAAAAACCCCAAATTCATGAGATTTGGGATACTCAGGTATAGCCTTAGCTGCGGATAATTAGTTCTAGACTGGGAACTGCTCCAGACCCACCTAACAAATCTTAAAAACAAGACCCCCAAAAATATCAAACTGTTTCAAGTAACTTAACTGCATCTTAGAACAAAGCTCAAGAATATTTCTAGGAATTCAAAAATGTAGCACCCAACAAAATAAAATTCATGACAGCTGGCATTCAGTTACAGATTACTGAGCAATAAGGTAAGAAAACATGAACCAATAGGAGAATAATCACTTGGAACCAACCTAGAATTGGCACAAAAGTTAGAACTAGCTAACAATAAAAGAGATTTTATAAATGTGCTCCCTATGTTCTAAAAGTAGAGAAATAAAAGACATAAACAGATGAAAACCACAATGTGTGAGATGAAAAATACACTGGATGGGATTAATGGCAGATTAGACATTGCAAAAGAAAAGATTAATGAACTCAAAAGCAGAGCAACAGAACCTATCCAAAATGAAATACACAGAAAAAAAATGCAAAAATTGAATAGTATACTGAGTTGTGGAATCAACTTCAAGCTACCTAATACATGGATAACTACAGTCCCAAAACTGAGGTTGGGAGAAGAGGACAGGAAAAATATTTAAAGAAATAATAGCTGAAAATTTTCCAAACCAAATGAAAGCTATAATACACAGATCCAAGAAACTTGATAAATCTTAAGCACAAGAAACATGAGAAAACTATACCAGGAGATACCAAATTGCTCAAAACAAGGGGCAAGGAGAAATCTCAAAGGCATCGAGGGGGAAAAGATACACTACACAGAGAAAGACAAAGATAAAGATGACATCAAATTTCTCACGGGAAACAATGCAAGGGAGAAGACAGTGGAAATAACATTTTTAAAGTACTAAAATAAATAAAAACTTGTCAATCTATAATTCTATATCCAGCAAAAATATCTCTTAAAAGCAAAGACAAAATAAATACATTTTCAAACATAAAAGCTGAGAATTCATACACCTACAAGAAATGTTTCAGGAAATCCTTCAGACAGAATTATGGGCATAAAAAAAGAATGAAAATCACTGGAAATGGTAACTAAATGTTAACCATACAAACTAAATATAAATACATATATTTAAACAAAAAGCATAATGATGTATTGTGGGTCATAAAATATGTAAAATAAAAAAAATGACAACAACAGCATAAAGGAGCAAAGAGAAAAAAATGTAAGTAAACTATTACAAGTGGCATATCACTTAAGCTTGATTGTGATAAACATCTATACTATAAATCTTAAAGCAACCTTTAAATAATGTAATTTTTTAGTTATAGCTAATAAGCCAAAATGAGATAAAATACAATAAAATAATTAAATAATCAATTAATACAAAAGACGGCAGGAAAAAAGGAAAAGGGAACAAAGAGATGGACAAATGGTAACAGAGCAAGGTGACAGACAGCCCTAATCATATCAACAGTCACATTAAATGCATCCAGTCTAATGACAACTAAAAAGCAGAGATTATCGTATTGGGTAAAAGCCAGATAACTCTATAAGTGTCACATTTTAAATATAAAGACAACAAAAGACACAAGTAGATTAAAACAGGTTTAACAGATGAAAAAATATATACTATACTAACATTATTCCAAAGAATGCTGGAGTGGCTAAATTAACACCAAAGTAGATTTCAGAGCAAAGAATATTATCAGGGATAAAGAAGGTCATTTTACAATGATAAAGTGATGAACTCATCAAAAGAACAAAACAATTCTAAACATTATACATCTAATAACAGCGTCTCAAAATACACGAAGCAAAAACTGATTATATCATAAGGAAAATAGATAAATACAGAATTATGGTCAGAGATATTACTACTCCACTCTCAATTCTTGCTAGAACAAGTAGGCAGAAAGTCAGAAAGGAAATGATAAACTTGAACACCAATGACCAATCTGATCTGACTGATATTTATAGAACACTCCAACAACATCAGAAACCACATTCTGCTCAAATGCATGTAGAACACTTACCAGGATAAACCCATAGTCTAGGCCGTAAAACAAATCTTAAATTCAAAAGGATTCAAATCACACAAAGTACACTCTCTGACAAATGGCATTAAATTATAACTCAATAATAAAAAGATCGTTGGTAAATCCCCAAGGGCCTCGAAATCAAAGATCTCAGTTCCTATCTTAAGAAACTAGAAAATGAAGAGCAAATTAAGTCCTAAGTAAGCCAAAGAAAGGAAATAATAAAAATCTTAGTGGAAATCAATATAAAGAGAGATGGAAGAGGAAGAAAAAAACCACCACCAAAAGCTATTTTTGAGCAGAATATTAAAACTGATAAACCTCTGAACAAATTGACCAAAAAAAGAGAAGACACAAATTACAACAGGAATAAGAGACGTATCACCTCTACACATTCTACAAATATTCAAAGATACTAGAACATTGTGAACAACCTTGTCAATAAATCTAACTTAAATGAACAAATTCTCTGAGAGACTTTAATTACCAAAGCTCACTCAGAAAGAGATAACTTGACTAGCTTTCTATCTTAAAAATTAACATTGTAGTTAAACATCTCCCCACAAAGAAATTCCAGGCCCAGATGGCTTTAATTCTTAATTCTTGCCACACATTACAGGAAAAAAAAATGCCAATTCTGTATAGACTCTTCCAAAAAATTAAAAAGGACAAAATACCACTTAGCTAATTCTATGAGGTCAGTATTACCCTAATAGCAAAAGCAAATACATTTGAAAACACTATCCTCCCTCATGACCACAGACATAAAAATTCTAAACAAAATTTTAGAAAAAATAAGAAATCCAGTAATACATTGCAAGGATAATACATCATGATCAAGTAAGAAACTCAAGGTTGGTAACTCGACATACTAACAACCTTAAAAAAACAAAAACAACAGAAACCCTCAATAGACACAGAAAAACCATTTGATAAATTCAACATCTATTCCTGTTAAAAACTCTCAACAAACTAGATGTAAAAGAGAACTTCCCCAACCTGAGGAAAGGTATCTATTTAAAATGTACAGCTAAAATCACACTTAATGGTGAAGGACTCACTGCTTTCCCCTTAAGAAGATTATGAACAAGACAGGAATGTTCACTCTTAACTACTTTTGTTAAACACTGTCCTGGAGGTTCCAGCCAGTACAATCAGGCAACAAAAATAAAATGTATCCAGACTGGAAAAGGGGAAGTAAAAGTGGCTTTATTTGCAAACATAATTATCTATATACAGAAAATACAATGGAATTTACAGAAAAGCTACTAGAACTAATAACTCAGTTTAGGAAGATTACAGAATACAAGATCAATATACAAATATCAGTTAATTTCTATATATTAGCAATGAATAATGACCACTGAATTAAAAAAATACCATTTATAATAGCATCAAAAATATGAAATACTGGGGGCACCTGCGTGGCTCAGGAGGTTAAGTGTCTGCCTTCAGCTCAGGTCATGATCTCAGCGTCCTGAGATGGAACCCCACAACCGGGTTCCTGCTCAGTGGGGAGTCTGCTTCTCCCTCCCCCTCTGCTGCTCCTCCTGCTTGGATTCATACTTTGTTCCATATGCAAAAATAACTCGAAATGGAGCGTAGATCTAAATGGAAGACCTAAAACTATAAAACTTCTAGAAGAGAACATAGGAGAAAATATTTGATACCTTGAGCGAGGCAAAGATTTAGATGCAATACCAAAAACATGATCTATTAAAGAACAACTTCATAAACTGGAACAAAATTAAAAACTTCTCTTCAAAAGACATCTGTTAAGAGAATGAAAATACAAGCCACAGACTGGAGGAAATCTTTGCAAACATATATCTCCAGAGGACTTAGAGCTAGACCTTATAAGGGATTCTCAAATCTCAATTAGAAAACAAATAATGCAATATAGACATGGGCAAAAGATTTGAAGAGCCACTTTACCAAAAATGATATATGGATGTCAAATATGCACATGAAAAGATGCTCATTATCATTATTCACTGAGGAATAACTACTTTGGAAAACAAATTAGCAGTTTCTTAAGTTAAACATAATACCCACCATATGATCCAGACTTTCCACTGACAGGTATTGATACAAGAGAAAAGGAAACATATGTGCATACAAAGACTTATCTATGAATGTTCACAGAAGCTTTATTTGTAATAGCCAAAGATCGGAAACAGTCCATATTTTCATTAAAATATGATAAACAAATCACGGTGCATTCACACACTGGAATACTACTCAGCAATGAAAAGGAATAAACTACTGACATGCACAAGAAGTTGCATGAATTTCAAAGGCATTGTGGTAAGTAAAAGAAACCAGTCTCAACATCATAGTCTCAAAACTATAGATACCATACGATTTCATTTACATGACATTCTAAAAAAGAGAAAACTATAGTGATGGAGAACACATTATCTGCCAGGGTTTAGAAGTGTGGACACAGGCTGTGACTATAATGGCAAAACACGAGAGAGTTTTGGGGGGTAATGAAACTGCTCTGTATCCTGATTGTGGTGGTAGTTACACAAATCTATACATATATTTAGAGAACTACACACCACACACACACACACAAAAACTTTTGTTAAGGTAGCATACTCTACACACAACACAGACATATTCCCTCCATCCCTCTCTCCACTCCCTCCCTTCTTTCTCTTTGGTTTTCTTCTGTTTTCATTTTGCAGTGTATCAGGTAATCATGAATATCAGACTCCAGAGATCTTCTTCATTCTGTTTTATAAGTACATAATAAGAATCCACTATGTGGATGTAATATAATTTATTCAACTACATATGAACGTTTAGGCAGTTTCTAGTATTTTTTCATTACAAACAATCATGTTATGAATAACCTTGTGCATATGTATTTGTATATCAGAAGTGTACCTTCAGGATCAGTTTCTAGGATTGGGGCTGCTGGGTTAAAATACTAAACATGTATGTAGTTGTGTCAGATAATATGCCAAATTTCATACAATTAAGGCTGCATCTTTTTTGCATTCCTACCATCAAAGTTGTGCTTTTCCACAAGCTCCCCAGAGGTGTTTTCAAGCTTTTAAACATTTGCCAGTCAGATAAGTGAGAAGTGGTAGCTTATTTGGTTTTGTTTTTTTTTTTCTTAGACAAAAAGGACATTTGTCAATTTTTAAATAAACTTTTTAAATAACAGCTTTATTGGGATATAACTTACATACTATGGAATTTCCCATTTAAAATACACACTGCATAGTTTTTAGTATATTCAGAGTTGTTCAATCATCATCACTAATTCCAGAACACTTTCATCATCCCAAAAAAGAAACCCCAAACCTTTTAACAGTCACTCCCCATTCCTTCCTCCCCTAGTCCTAAGCTTTCTGTCTCTACTGATCTACTTTCTGGCTCTAAGGATTTGCCTATTTTGGACATTTTTTTGTGGTCATATATGATCTTTTGTGACTGGCTTCGTTCACTTAGCATGTTTTCAAGGTTCATTTGTATTTATAGCCTGCATCCATACTTTATTCTCTCTTACGGCTGAATAATATTCCATTTTATTATCCATTCATGAGTTGATGGAATATTTGAGTTATTTCTACTTTTTGGCTATTAGGAAAAACATGTCTATGAAAATTCCTATATGAGTTTTTGTGTGCACATATGTTTTCACTTCTTTTGGGAATATACCCAAGACAACTGCTGGAACATAGAGTAACTCTATACTTAGCATTTTAAGGAACTGTCAGCCTGTTAGCCAAAGAAACTGCACCATCTTATATTCTCAATAGCAACGTATAACATTTTAATTTCTTCACATCTTCACCAATACTTGTTACTACCTGTCATTTTTATTACAAGTGTATCGGTGAGTGTGAAATGATATCTCATTTTGTTTTTGATTTGTATTTCTCTGATGGCTAATGATACTGACCATCTTTTCATGTGCTTATTGCTTGGAGAAATGCCCATTCAGATCCTTTGTCAATTTTTAATTGGGTTCTTTTTCTATTGAGTTGTAAGAGTTCTTTATATGTACTAGATACACGTTGCATATCAGGTATGTAATTTACAAAAATTTTTGACCATTCACTTAATTTTGACATTGCCCTTTGAAACACAAAACTTTTTCTTTTGATGATGTCCAATTTATCTATTTTTTCTTTCACTGTTTGTGCTTTTGGTGTCTTATCTACCAGGGAAACTCAAGTACAGACTCAATGTTTGTGACAGGCTAAGTAACGGCTCCTCAAGATGTCCACATCCCAATCCCCAGAATCAGTGTATGTTACTTTATTTGGCAAAAGGCATTTTGTGGATGTGATTAACTCAAGGATTTGAAACAGGGGGATCATCTTGGATTATCTACAGGAATCCAATGTAATCATATTGGTCTTTACAAGAGGGAGGCAATCAGAGGATAAGAAGGCAAGGTGACAAAGAAAGAAGCTGCAATGAATGAAGCAAGACAGTAGAGTGATATGAGGAAAAGGCCATGAGCCAAGGAATGCAGGCAGCCTCTAGAAGCCCACAAAGGAAAGGAAAAAGATCCTCCACTTAAGCATCAAGAAGGAACACACACATGCCAACATCTTGATTTTAGAATTCTGCCCTTCAGAACTATAAGAGAATAAATTTGCATTGTTTTAGGACACTAAAACTGTGGTAACCTGCTACAGCAGCAATAGTAAATTAACACAGGGTGCAAAGTTTTAACTGGGGGGGCTGGCCATAAAGGCACTCTCTGCCTCACACATTCCAGATGCCCTGAAGGAAAGCAGGTATGTAGCATAAACCATATGGACTTAAGATCTACTTACAGAATTTCCATTCTATTCCACTTATCTGTCTCTATATATACCAATACCTTAAATTTTCCAAGTATATAATGGCTTTACAGTATATATTTTAATAACTGCTTGTGCTAGTTACACCTCATAACTTTTCTTTTTCAACATTTTCCCAGCATTCCTACATGTTTATTTTTCCATGTGAACTTTAATACCAACTTTTCGAACTCTATAAAAAGTTGTGTTGTTATTTTTAAATTGCATCTGTGGTCAAATTAATGTTAACTTAGGGAGAACTACATCTTTATGATGTTGAGTTCTTCCTTCCAAGTGCAAGGAATGTCTTTCCGCTATTCAAATCTACTTCTCTGGCTTCAAGAATGTGTTAAAGTTTTCCTCAGGTTCTGCAAATTTCTTGTTATTCTTAAAACTACTTTCTGTTGTTGCTATTACTATTGATAACTTTTTGGCAATATCTGAAATATTTCGAAAGCTTTTAAAAGAGTTTGGTAAAAAGGAGGAAACAGAAAGAAAGAGAGAAAAAATAAAACAATAAATAAAAATGCACATATCAGCTAGAGGGAGCAAATGTGTGAATGTGTGTGAGAGTAGCCTGTTAACAGCAGCCCAAGTTCAACGGGCATCATGGACAGGTTTTCTAGAGGGAACGGAAATGTGGGTTAATTCACGATGAGAGTTCAGTGGAAGGAAGTCAAGATAATTGCTGCCGTAATGCAAACAGCCAAAATCAATAGCTTAGAGTAAAAACCATAAGAAAATTTCATCTGATACAGCATTAACATCTATCCCTAATAATCTTAAGACTAAAACTCTTAAAAATGTAAGAAATTTTCTCTTATCAAAAACATCTTATTTTTTTTTCTTTCTTTTTAAGATTTTATTTATTTATTTGACAGAGAGGCAGCAAGAGAGGGAACACAAGCAGAGTAAGTGGGAGATGGAGAAGCAGGCTTCCCGCTGAGCAGGGAGCCCAATGCGGGGCTCGATCCCAGAACGCTGGGATCATGACCTAAGCCGAAGGCAGATGCTTAATGACTGAGCCACCCAGGCTCCCCAAAAACATCTAATTTCAAACAACTGCCACAATCATACTTCACAATGAGACACTGAAGCAGTATTTCCCTATAAAGATGAAAAAAGATAAGGCCTGTTTTTTCACTATTTTTATTTAACAGTGTTCCAATACTCTAGCCAATGCAATAATACATGTAAACATACATATTAATATTATTTAATAAGCTGTTATTCAATCATTTGGGGCCTACAAAAATGGCAATTTCAAATGGTTCAACATAATGTCTGTGTGTTTGCATGTGAAAGGAAAATAGAAAATATTAAAAGAGATATCATAAGTTCCAAATTTGTCTGGCATTTTAATGCAATCCTAATCAAAAAGCAAATAAAGGGGCACCTGGGTGGCACAATCAGTTAAGCAACTGCCTTTGGTTCAGGTCATGATCTCAGGGTCCTTGGATCAAGCCCAGCATCAGGTTCCCTGCTCAACAGGGAGTCTGCTTCTCCCTCTCTCTCTGCCGCTCCCCCTGCTTGTCCTCTCTCTGTCAAATAAATAAGTAAAATCTTTTTTTAAAAAAGCAAACAGAAATTTTATATTTTCTTCAAAATGGTTTTAGGGTTTGTAGAGAATAAAAACAAGATAGACAAGAAAATGTTTTTGGAAGAACAGTAATTTAGGGGGAGGGAATGACCTGCCAAGCCAGCTAATAAAATGGACAAATGAATAGAATAAAATAAAATAAAATAAACAAAGATGGAATACTTAAAATAAATTTAAAACAAAAATATACATCAGTTAGGAAAAAAACAGAAAATCAAGTAACTCATCCAAGTATATGACAGAATTTGCATGAAAAGGAAATACCATGTATAACTTAGTAAGTGGTGTTCAGGCAACTAACCATTTGAGAAAAATAGATTCCCTACCTGATACCAACAGACTGATGAATTAGAGATTTTCATTTAAAAATAGAATCACAGAGAAAAAATATTGAATAGATTTTATTCATAGGGCTTTTAACACATAACAACAAAGATAGAAACCATAAAGGAAAGGAGTGACAGATATGGCCAATAAATTTTCAAATAATGATAATAAATATAAAATTGAAATGTAGAACATTTAAATGCAAATGGAAATTTGGAAAATTCAATCCTTAATTGTTCATTTAAGTCAAAAAGAAAAATCCAAACCCCAATGGAAAAACTGACAAAAGACAGGATCAAACAAAAGAAATACAAACGGCCAGCAAATGTATAATAGTGTTCAGTCTTATTAGCAATTTTTTTAATGTGTCAGGCACCGTGCTAAGAGCTTTTCACGCACCACCTCAGTAAATCTTTGCAACTCAATGAGAAAGATGCTGTTATTATCCCTACTCTATGGATAATGAAACTTAGACACAAAGTGGTCAATCACACCAAAGTCACACAGCCAGAAAGCAGAAGATGACCCGAGCCCAGAGCCACACTGTGAGTCACTATTTCCAGTTCCCAACTACCACCTCTTAGAGTCCTAGGCAAGGCCATGAATTATCTCACTGATTTAGTAGCTCACAAAGCAGTTCTGATATGTTCCTCCTCCTCCAACTCCCTGCCATACATAGAATGGTGGTTCCCAGAATTCCTTCCTCGCTGACACACATTTTGACTTAGGTCCATATGCAGAATACTACCCAGGATCGTTCAGAATTTCCTGAGGTTATGTGAATCTCAGAATACCAGCTAGATCTCTTGACCCCTCCTCTTTGAACTTGAGGTATTTCTTAACACCTAACTGCCTCACTCAGTGCTATGAAACCATGGTGAATAAACAGTAGCAATTTTTAAAAAGTCAATTAAAACAATGTGATAACTTTTCTTGCCAGATTGGTGAGGACTTAAAAGAAGAGTAACAGTCAATGAGGGAAAGCTGGCACTCTCACAAAATATTGCTGAAATGTGAACTGATCGTTTTTTTCAAAAGCAATGTGGCAGTATCTATTTTTCAAATGGGGAGCAGGGAGAGAAAAAGTGAGAAAAGGAACAAAGACTAGAAAATTGAGGACTGATGTTGGTTCTTTTTTTTTTTTTTAAGATTTTATTTATCTATTTGAGAGAGAGAGCCAGAGTGTGTGTGAGAGGGAGAGAGAGAAACTGAAGCAGACTTTGCACTGAGCACAGAGCCTGATGTGGGGCTCAATCCCACAACCACTCCTACAACCGTGATATCAGGACCTGAGCCGAAGCCAAGGGCTGGGCACTTAACCAACTGAGCCACCCGGGCACCCTGGTTCTTTGTACTTGACAAGACTATAGAAATTGTTCTCCATTTACTCATCTGTATGTTATAACTTGTTTCATTTTTACTATCAACATGAATTTTTTGTGAAAGTGAAAAAAGTTTTTCCAAACTGACCTCTAGACTGTATGCATAGGAAGACTTATTATATATTATACTGTCTCATTTTACTGAAGATTAAAATCATGTATTATACTATCACAAGCAAGCACCTCCCCAGGAGTACTGACAGCCACAGGGGAATTATAACCAAGAACAGATTTGAAGAGTTAAGGAAGAAGGACTGGATCAAGAAGATGTGGTCCATATATACAATGGAATATTACTCAGCTATCAGAAAGAACGAGTTCTCAACATTTGCAACAACATGGATGAGACTGGAGGAGATTATGCTAAGTGAAATAAGTCAAGCAGAGAAAGACAATTATCATATGGTTTCACTCATTTATGGAACATAAGAAATAGGAAGATCGGTAGGAGAAGGAAGAGAAGAATGAAGGGGGGATAAACAGAAGGGGGAATGAACCATGAGAGACTGTGGACTCTGGGAAACAAACTGAGGGCTTCAGAGGGGAGGGGGGTGGGGGATTGGGATAGGCCGGTGATGGGTATTAAGGACGGCACTGTATGGTGACTAATACAACAAAATAAAAATTAAAAAATAAATAAATAAATAGGAAGAAGGACTGGTGCCCCACATAGGGATAATGTGAGGACTAAATGAGATAAGGTATGCAAAGCAATTAACACAGTGCTTGACACAAAGAAAGTACTTGATAAACATTAGCCATTATCATTAAGTAATTATAGGCATTACCAATTATAGGCAATAATTGCAAACATAATATATTTCCAAAATGGCGAAAAATGAAACTTGTATAAATACTAGCATTTCAGAAATTCCTTTCCTTCTTTCTGCTTCATCTTTAATTGGTTATGCTTCACTGTTTCTCCTACCAAGACGGGACTGAATGTGTTGAAACACATAAAATGCTCGGTCCAGGAAGAACATGACCCACTCCTTAACCTCCAAAAGCTCATGCTCCCATATGAGCACAATTAAACTTAAATGCAGTTGAGTAGGAACTGACAATATTCGGACATTTTCTATTTACAAGAATCTCTAAGACCCTATTAAAATTCAATCTAACTCCAGCCTGCTTCTGTCTTACATCTTCTCTTCAATATGAGTCTCAAGTAACCTTTTTTCACATCCAGCCAGAACCCAAGAGAAGCCCCCAGTAGGTGAGATAAACATTTAAATATGAAATAAGTCCCCTACATGCGAAAGATCTGAAAAGAGAAATTGACTCTTGGTAGTGCTAACCACTACTTCATTCCCTATTTGCAAATCAAGTAGCAATACTTCAGATGAGTCCATGTCACCAATTCACCAAGCATTTTTTAAAGTGATCCAGTTTGAAAAGCACACTGCCCTCTCTTATGCACTGCTCTAACAAGTAACTTTTGAAATGACACACTTTATTTATAAAGAGCTTTGAGATAAGGCTTAAATTCTAGACAGCACCTTTCTACTATAATACCCTAGAAAATCTTCTGCTTCCAATTTAATCATTTCCAAAAAAGAAAATCCAGGTATGGCCCTTGCCATACCAGGAATACAAACTAATTAATTTGTAGCAGAATTGTCTTAGGCTATTTCTCAAACTTTACTGCTGCGACAGTTTTTTACTATCACATGTTTTGATCCAAATACTATAACTATATAAAAAAGAATTAGTTAAGAACCAAAGTTAGACTGTCATATCATTTTGCAATCATAACTCACTTAGAAAATATTCACAAATTTCTTAGAACTTAAGAAGACTTAAAATACGTTTCAATTTATAGGTAAGCAATCTCAGGAAATACTTTAAGCGTGTAGAATTTTTTGTTTCAAATACAGAGCATGTTTCTTTTCTCAAAAACTACATGTTCACAATACTTAGTCATATAATAATTGAAATAATCTGTTCAAAAATGCAGGTTTGATTTATAGTAGCATAAAAAATAAAATACCTAAGAATAAATATAATAACCAAGAGAAGAAAGGCTTGTACACACTGAAAACTCCAAAACACTGCTGAAAGAAATTAAAGACAACACGAATAAATGGAATGACATCCCATGTCATTCATGGAACTGGAAGACTTAATACTGTTTAGATGTCCAAGCTACCCAAAGCAACTTACAGAGTCAATGCAATCCCTATCAAAACCACAAGAGCATTTTTTGCATAAACAGAAAACACCATCCTAAAATCCATATGGGATTTCAAGGGACCCCAAACAGCCAAAACAAATTCTGAGGATTTACACTTCCTGATTTCGAAACATGTAACAGAGCTACAGTAATGGAAAGTGTGGTACTTGCATAAAGAGACAAGTAGACCAATGGAATAGAGAGCCCAGAAATAAATTCTCATGTATGGTCACATGATCATCATATGAGGGTTCCAAAACCACTCACTGGGGAAAGGACATCTCTTCAACAAATGGTACTGGGAAAACTGGGTATTCACATGCAAAAGAATGAATGTGTAGAGATTAAAGAATAAAATGAAAGATCTAAAACTAAAATTCCTAGGGAAAACAGGGGAAAAGCTTCATGACATCGGATTTGACAATGTTTTCTTGGGAAGGACATTAAAAGTGCAGGCAGCAAAAGCAAAAATAGACAAATGGGACTGCATCAGACTTAAAAACTTCTGTGTATCAAAGGTTACAATAAAAGAGTAAAAAGGCAACCTATGGAATGGGGAAAAGTATCTGCAAATCATCTATCTGACGAGGAGTTAATAACCAGTATATATAAAGAACTCCTGCAACTCAACAACAACAGAAAAAACCCAATTTAAAAGTGGTTAAAGGACTTGAATAGATACTTCACACACACACAGAAAAAGATATATATGGCCAACAAGCCTATAAAAGAGGCTCAATATCACTTACAAAAATGCAAATGGAAACCATAATGAGATATAACCTTATATTCACTAAGCTAGCCACTATAAACAAACAAACAAAACCAGAAGATAACAAGCATTTGTGTAAATGTGGAGAAACTGAACCTCTGTGAACTGCCGGTAGAATTGTAAAATGGTGCAGCTACTATGGAAAATAGTATGGCAGTGGCTTTAAAAATTAAAAATAGAACTACCATATGACCCAGTAATCCCACTTGTGGGTATATATCCCAAAAGAATTAAAAGCAGGATCTCAAAAGAGACATTTGCACACCCATGTTCATAGCAGAATTACTTACAACAGCCAAGAAGTGAAAGCAATCCAAATGTCCACGGATGGGTAAATGGATAAATGAAATGGAAAAAATGGTATATAAATACAGCAGAATATTATTGAGCTTTAAAAAGGAAAGAAATCCTGTCACACGCTACAGTATGATGAACCTTCAGGACATTATGCTAAGTGATATAAGCCAGCCACAAAAAGACAAATCTGCATGATTCTACTTATATGAAGTATCTAAAGTAGTAAAATTCATAAAAACAGAAAGTAGAATGATGGGGCTGGAGCAGGGGAGAGAGATGGGGAGATACTGTTCAATGCATATGAACAGAGTTTCAGTTATGCAATATGAAAAAGTTCTGGAGATCTGTTCCACAACAATGTGAATATACTTAATACTACTGAACAGTAGTCTTAACATGGTTAAGACAGTGTAATTTTATGTGTGTTTTTTTTTTTTTTACGATTATATAGAAACAAAGCAGGTTCGACACTCGATCATGACAGACATGTCAAGGATCCTCTTAGATCTTAGGCATTTTTCGGACCTTTGCTCTAAGTGCTAAATGTTATAAAATGAATCACACACAGAGTTATGGCTTTCTAAAAATCTCTCTAAGGCAATCACATGGGAATGAAAGCAAAACTGATCTAGTATTACAAATGAAACTAATGACCACCTAACCCAAAAACCTTCATAAGAATGAACAAAGCATTAGAAATGAACTTCTTTGGGAGCTCCTGGACCTCTAATGGAATTCTCAAAGAGATTTCCCCATTGTTAAAAGCTGATGCTACTACCAGCCTTTGGATTATTTCCAGTTCCTTTTAATCAGGGCTAGTTTCTGAGAATATTCCACATGTCTAGACTAACTTGTCATACCAGTCTAGAACTAAGGAATGTTCACAAAATTCAGTCTTAATCTTGACCTAAGAATATATCAGGTACTTAAATCATTGAGTACAGAGTCAGTAGCTTTCATTACCAAATATCTGTTCCCTAGACTATCCATTCATGGGTTTCCTTGGTTTCCTTTTAAGAATGTACATGATCCAGAATGGCCTGTGATCATTTTAATGGTTAACAGTAAGGATGATACAGAGTTTACAGTTATTAAAAAAAAAAAAGTGCACTTCACTGGAATACTTAATACATTGCTTCTGCAAGAACTGGCAGTTCTGCTCTTTCTCCAACTGGTATACATCAAAATCTACTACCTGAAGTACTCATCCAGGATTATATAGTTGGTTCTAGGAACAGACAGCTTGGGATGGAAACCTGGCTCAACTACCTACCAACTCTGTTACCTTCAGAATACTCCTTAATTTCTCTGTGCCTGTTTCATGATCTATAAATTAGGGTATAGAAGAATCTCAAACCTTAAAATCCAAAAGTTACAAAAGTGTGCTTTACATTAAGTGTCTATCACTCAGTTACAAGGAAAATCAACATGCAGAGAAGAAAAAAAGTGGTGTTACCCTATGTCTTATTACAGCAGAATTCATAATGACACCAGTAACCAAGGTCCAAGTTTTACCTGTACTCTTGACTCTCTGGCCCAGTCCCAGGTATAAGGGGGAAGATAAGGTCATTTTAGGTAAACTTCATTTAAAACCGAATGCCTGCTATGTATATACATAGCTGTTGAAAGAGGTTCAAAAATTCCAGTCTGGGTGAAGAAATGTCACCCATAAAACAATTTAAGTCGCTAAGTGTGTCAGAATGAATGACAAATGAGCAACAAAGACAATGCAAACAGAAGTGGAGAAAGTCTGGAGGTGAGAGCCCACCACAATGCCTCCAGGCTGGAGGCCATGGGGAGTTGACCAAGAAGGGGAACAGACATTGACACCACTTGCTAAGGGATCAAAACAAGACCAACGTGGCAGAGAGAATAATCACAGCATTGGTAAAAACTGGGAAACCAGAGATGGTGTGAGATAATTCTGCCCTAGACATGTGCAGCGCATGCTGGTGGCTGGACACACGTGTGAAGGAAGACATCCAGTGGGCGGCTGGAGAGCAGTGACTGCCGACTAAGGATGATAACCAAGAAGTACAAAGTCATGGAAATGAAAGGAGAAAAGTTCCAAGAAGCAGCTATCAACAGTGCCTGATGCTGCTTAAAAAAGATAGTGAGGAAAAATTTAGCCATAGAAAAAAGGCCTCTCCATCTGCCAAGGCCAGTCAGAAAGCTCAAGCCATGCGTAGATGAAAAAGTTTCTAAAATATCAAGCACTCAGCAATGATTTAATTTTTCCCCAAGAATCGTTCGGCTTATTACTACTCCGGATGATAACAAATTAGATGATTTTAAATCTACTCTCAAAGCTGATCTTTTTGGCAAGCATCTATGAGGACCCACTGAAAGGATTACAAAGAGAAGGAAAATAGTCATTAACAAGAGAAAGAGAGGACACACTTTTCCCAACTACAGGATTCCAAAGCTTCTGGCAGTAGCAAACAGCTTTTAGTAAAAGTAAGCCAATAGAAGTTCATTAGTGAAGCAGTATTAACAAAGTAATATTCTACTTACTAGGGTCTAAACTGAAGAGTAGCCATTCTACCACCATACAAAAGATTAAAACATCTCTTAAGAAAATCATTTCTAAAAATAATTTTACATTAAAAAGTAATAATTTGATTAGAAAAAAATAAATACCACTCCTAATCAATTCTACCATCCTAAGACAACTCCCCTAATGACATTTTACTCTCTTTTCTTCTGGCCTTTATTACTAAGTACTTTGTTCATATGCTTTGTAGATAAAACATTTTTGGACCCTCCTCCTGCGTCTGTCACAAATACAAACTTAAAACAAAAATTTCTATACAAACTAATGTATCCAGCAAACAAATTTAAAAGTCCTAATAAAGATTATCAAACTTTGCCTTGCCATTTATATCCAATTTATACATGTGACACTGAAATTTGTCACAAACTAAAGCAACCATATTCCTAAAAATCTATCCAAGTTCATACCTACTAGATACATAAAATGGAGCTTTTTATTTATAATAAATTGAAAGACAACCATGCCTTCCCAAAACCCATTTGACAGCGAAACTGTATTACTTGATATAAGATGCTTTTTAAAAAAACTCCTATTTGCTGGTCACAATGGGCAGATTAATAAATCAAAATACTACTGGGGCGTCTGGATGGCTCAGTCAGTTAGGCATCCAACTCTTGGTTTTGGCTCAGGTCTTGATCTCAGGGTCATGTAACTGAGTCCTGCATTGGGCTCAGTGCTCAGCGTGGAGTCCGCTTGCCCCTCTCCCTCTGCTCCTCTCTCTCTCAAATAAATAAAAATCTTTTAAAAAAAAAAATCAAAATACTACTAAAAATTATGTTTAACATACATACACATATTTTCACTATATATTTTAATATTTTCACTACACATATCTATTTTCACTATTCTCAATATTTAGAACTTAGCTTCAAGAAAAATTTTGACACCAATCCAGAATAAGTGAGTTATTTGTAGTAATCACAGTAACTTCTTCCTTTCCCAACTCTTTCAAAATCCTTACAAACTGTAGAGCACAGCCAAAACATTCTCAAAGGTCCCTTTTCTCTGAAATAATTATACATCCCCACTGATCAGTAAAATTGGATGTTAAGATACAGGAATGTTAAAACATCCAGGATGTTAAGACAAGGAATGGCTCATGCTTCTGACTTAAGGAAATTAACATCTAGTCCAAACATTAAAAACTGCATTAGATAATGCACTTAGCTATTCTGCTGTTTTTAACAAGAGGCAATGAGTTTTATTTTGTTGTGAAGATTTTCTAGTGAAATTCTGCTACAACTGAGGAAAAATATACAAAATACCCAGAGAACCATCATTAATATTGCAGGAAAATCTTAAGTTTAAAAAATTACTAGTTTATACTACTAAAATAAACACAAAAAATCCTCAGGGTATAAACTGACAAACTGAACTCAGCTACCTTCAGAAATCTGACCAGGTTTCCTGAAAAAACTCAACAACGCATTTTTAGGGCAAATGCTGTATTTGTGACCCATCAGATGCCAAACTCACGGTATCATAATCATGTAAAAATCAATCTCATTTCTTCTACTTACTCAAACAAAAACGATACTATAGTTTGATCAGCAAGAAGGCTGAAAGCACAGGCCATTTTTAGAGCAACCTTCACAGAATATTTGATTAGAACCAGATTTCATCTGTGATGGGCACAGGCTTATGTTCTATATTAGTATAATTACCATCAATATCTTGACTAGCTGGTTTGTACATTCAAACTGTTCGTACAGACACAACATGGGCCACAAAAGCTGTTTGATTCTGCCAGCACCACTGACTGATTCAACCACATCTTTTCATACTTTACACCCTGGCAAGAAATTCTCATCTGAGCCTTACACTTATGGGTATTAGAGACGTTCACTAAAACTTATGAACAAATAGGAAATTAGCAAATATAATTTAGGCTGACATTTCTTAAACAAGGGATTTGTTAACTATACACAGAAAATTAGCATACATATGGCTGTGGGGGAAAAAAGCAGAAGGATAATATAACCTTAATGTTTTACGAGACTCAATCATTATTTTATTTCCCTGTGCTAATGGCCCATGAAGACAGTCATTCACTCAAACAAATGTTAAATCCCTACTATGTGCCTGGCACTGTACAAGGTAAGAAAAAGAACTGAAAAGCAAGGACACAATACCTGCCAAGGACTACTTGAAACAAAAGGAGACATGCCCATTAAATTATTGTGCTGTTTTAGCTTTATTGGACACCAACTACATGCCAGACCCGTACTGGACACCACGGACACACAATAGTAACAATCATCTAACTGCACATCTGTAACCAATCAATGAACTATGACAGTAACAGGCCTGACTAGTCATAAAGCAGCAATATTTTATTCTGGAAATAATCTTGCCTCTGTCAATTAATTCTTCCTATACATGGTAATTCTCTGAATAATTTCCACCTATGTTAACCCAGACTAAGGTTGCTTACAAGGTTAACTGAGAGAATTTAATGTTTTGAACAAAAATGAAACAGTGGAGAGAGGCACATTTGTACTTCAACATAGATTTGGTTTGCATTTAGCTATTGCCTTCAATAATGGTAACAAGTGACTTAAGTCATAAAGCAGAACCCCAACCCGAAAGTTACTGTGGCAAGACATTATTTTTTGTAATGGCAGTTTAGTGTGGAGTGGAAGCTAAACTAAGAAGTTTTGCTTAGCTTTTTAAAAACCACTCACTTTTAGTGATTTCTTTGTGAAAGCTCTGTGACCACTTATTTCCCTAGGCTCAAAAACAGGTAGTGCCAACACAACTACAGATTTGGTCCTCTAGGTTACAAATAATTTTTAAACTTGTAGAAGTACCAGTTTTAAAGTCATTCGATACTAATGAGTTTTTTAAAAATAGGGGTCAGTCCTTAACTAAATTACAGATAAAGGTTTGCAAACTAGAAACGGCATATCTGTTTTTAAACTCTTTCACATTAAAGATGACACCCAATCTTAAAATAAAAATGTAAACAGACTTCCAGTAGCTTACTAGAGAACTAAACAGAATTGTATTACATACACCGAATTGCTAGCTAAACAATACTGCAAAACGATAAAGGAGAGGGAAGCTGAAGAAACAAGATTCCTCTCCAAGAAATGTTTCAACAAATTCGAAGTAAAATTTTGTAAGCTATGTTTTGAACCCTTTCCACTAGTCTTGCTATTTTTACTACATTTTCTGTGTGCACGCCGTTATTAAAACCACAACCAAACGGGGGAAAGTGTTCTAAAATGTGACTATTAACAGCGATCAAGTCTAAAAATATGCTCCTCCTACACAGTGGGCCAAGTGGCAAGAAGATACGCGAACTCAGGAAGTTTTGAAATGGCAGTGACAGGAGTCAAAAGGGAAGACAAGGGGAAGGAATCACGGAAAACAAGAGCAACTCCGTGCAGCCAACGCCGCGAGTTGGCATTCGCACTGCAAGTTCCCGGCTCGGGACGGGACTCGAACGAGCAACTTCGCGCTGGACGGAGCTGCACGCACCGCCGCCCTCGGAGCCCCGAGCCGCAGCCCTTCCTCCCCGCTCGCAGCCGGGCGGCCGCCTCCGCGAGGGCGCGCTGACAGCCGCGGGGCTGGGCCTGGGAGATGCCGGCCGGCTGACACCCACCTTCCTTCTCGGCCCGCGCCGCGGCCACTACGAGGGTCATCACCAGGTGCAGCGCTCCCAGTAGGCCGGCGGCCGCGCTCCGCGGGCCCCAACCGCGGCTGGCCGCGGGCTCCACACCGGCCCCTGCGGACGTGGAGGCGGCGGCGGCTCCTGCTGCTGCTCCTCCAGCCCGCTTCCCCATCCCTGCCGGCCGGGGGCCGCCGCGCTCGAGATCCGGCGCGGCCCTTCTCGGCGAGGCGGCGGCAGCGGCGGCGCGGGAGCCGTGGTCCAGGCTCTGGCCGCGGCGCAGGGGGTGAGAGCGGTTCCGGGCCCAGGGCTCGGGCTCCGGGCGTGGGTCTGGGTCCGTGCGTGCGTGTGAGCAGGAGTGTCAGTCACGGCCTCGGCCTCGGCATCGCCTACGAAGAGTCGAAGCGGAGAGGCCACGGGTCAAGCACGGCGGGCAGCCATACTGGAAACGGGCAAGGGCCACGGGCTCTGGGCGCTGGCCTGCGAGGGGCGGGGCGCGGCCCTGGGCACCGCCCCCGCCGTGCCGTCACCTATGGGGCCAGCAGGTCAGTCTGTTTGCCCCGGAGTCCGTGGGTCCCAATTTCTTGACCCGCTCTCGGAAGCCCACGCCTTCGCCTGCCGGACAGGACGCGGGCAGTACAACCCCAACCTGTCACCGCTGCCCCGCGGAGGAGGAGGAGGGAGGCTGGCCCGGGCCCAGCCGCCAGGACTTATGATGGCGGTTCACGCTTCGCAGAGGCAATGACGGCAATGAGGCAAGGAGGCCTTGCCGCGCAGCCGCGTTGGGATGTGGGCGGGGCCGGGAGGAACTGCGGGGCACTAGGGGAGGCTCGCTCGCTGCTCCAACGCGGGAACTCCTCGTGCATCCCTGGTACTGCAATGCGAGAGCCTTCCAGAGGACTGAGTGCACATCCGGACCTCGAGGCCCAGAGCGGAAAATCCATTCCAGTGACTCCTCCTGGTCTCACCTCCGCCTTTCGGCTTCCTGAGAATACTCCTGGTGGTGCTTCCTTGAGGACTGCGACCCACTCCATTCATCGTTGTATCTTCAAGGCACACTCCCCAGAAGCGCTTAATGGTATCATCTTGCTCTTGGAATTGTGCCTGCTTATATATAAAGCAGCAGTGACCCTGGACGAGGTGGGCAGATTGTTCTTTAGAAAGTGCCCAGTGGACGTGCTGGCTTTCTCCGGCTTGGAATAATTCTTAAGACGTTTTTTACAGCTAGTTCCTGCAAGGCCCAAATCAGACGCCTTTTTAATCTCTTCAGGAAGCCTTCTCATGCTTCTTTCCACTTTAAGTGGAGGTTCTTGGTGGGCGTGGCTATTGCCTACAAAAATCTAAGTTCCTTGAGAGTACCTCATTACTTGTCTTAATAACTTCCCCTAACTTAGTAACTATCTTAGTAACTTCCCCTAATTCCAGAGCCATTTGCTTATGCTTACCAGTATTGGTTGAGTGAGTCAATGTATTTTTAAGGCCACGTCCACCCCAATACGTCTGAGAACAAACAACAAAGGAAAATAAGATTTCAGAAAGGCTTACAAAAGGAACTCAAAGTGCTACCCTGTGCAGTAGTCTTCTTCGTCAAGCAAGCACTTAAATTTTTTATTTATAAATTAATATATTTTTATTTTTTTATTTCTTTTTAAAAAAGATTTTATTTATTTATTCGACAGAGATAGAGACAGCCAGCGAGAGAGGGAACACAAGCAGGGGGAGTGGGAGAGGAAGAAGCAGGCTCATAGCGGAGGAACCTGATGTGGGGCTCGATCCAATAACGCCGGGATCACGCCCTGAGCAGAAGGCAGACGCTTAACCGCTGTGCCACCCAGGCGCCCCTATAAATTAATATATTTTTAATAGCCTTACCCTAATGATTTTGAAAAGCAGTTTTCCTGAATATTAGTGTTAAAATTGAGTAATCAAATTTTGTTCTCAATGTAGTGTAGGAATAATTATCTCTAAGTTGGATTCTGTATTTGTGTATGTAAGGAAAGAGATTTCTAGAAGGTTTTTAACTCAATAAAGAAATCAAACCCAAGGAAAAGTAACTGAGTGCCTTAGCTGTGTCAAAGAGTACCTTCCAATGTGCAGCACAAGGAGCTGGTAACCCTCCCCCCATTACCAGGTTCAGGGCAAACAAATCTCTCCAACTATGAAATGCTCAGGTTCTCTTACACAGGAATCAACCACATCCTCTGATTAGCCTGAGGCTCAAGAGCCGCATGGGAAATAACTTGCATATGTCTATAATTGGAGCTTAGACATACATAGACACGTTTGATCAGAGGCCAATTTCCCATGAAGCTAATGAAGCTTAAGTTTTAGGTCTCCTCTCCTGCATAAGTTCCTTCCAAGGCCTTCCAGTTATGTATTTATGAGCTTTAATCTTGTTCTTAATGGGCACTCCCCTCCCCAATAGTTGTGTAAGTTTTAGGACCCACTGTACCTGAACCTTCCCTGTATCTAATGGACATTGGGAGCCAGAAGGGTGATAATGGAAGTTTGTTTCCCAGAAGGGAAAAGGAAGTCTCTTTGCTGGGAGAATAATAATAATAAAAGAAGAAGGACTTACTAGACAGCTTAGTTGAGACACCATCACCCCGTTATCCCCTTTCCCGCAACACTCACGTGCCTTGGGAAGGAGAGAACTTGGAGTTAAAACAGAAGAAACGATCACCAAGGACCCTTCTGAACTTCTTGATTAGCTCCAGACCTCCCTTCTCCCCTTTGAGGAATTAGAGAGACCTGGGCATTTGGCAGGTGAAGGCAGGCTCTTCAGCTGGCAAGATTAGGGAAAACCTGCTAAACCAGCGGTTCTCAAAGTGGTAGACCAGCAGCGCCTGCATCACCTGGGAACTTGAGGTCCAGCAGTCTGTTTAATGAGCCACGGGAGTGATTCTAGTACATGCTCAGGTTGGAAAAACCGTTGATATAAGCCAGGAACTATACATTGTTGGAACTCCTCATCTTCTACTTGCTTTGCCCTCTAGCCAGATTAGTAGACTACAGTTAGAAGCAGAGTTAAAAGTTACTCAGATGTATTTGGGCTTAAATCCCAGCCCTGCCTTTATTAGCTATATGATGATAGGCAAATTGCTCAGCTCTTCTGGCCCCACTTTCCTTTTGTGTAAAATGATACCTAATAAATTTGGGCAGTTGAAGCAAGATGTGTTTGTAAACTTATAGACTCTGCCACATAGTAGGAGATTGTCAGAGGTAGCTATTGAATACGTAGTTTATCAAAACACCGTATTAGGCACAGAGAGAGTTTCAAAGATCATTGATTGATTTAGACTCCCACATCACTCAAAATATTTGGGAAGGCTTACAAGAATACTTGCATTAAATAAAAATGTATTTAAATTAAAATTTGGGACCAAGAGGAGAAAACACTGTGTGAAGTCCCCCCAGCTCTACCTTCCTGGATCCCTAGTTGACTGCATGTGGTTCTCCTGGTATTAGATGCTATGCTCTTTCAAGTCACCAGCCAGACCTTGTTGTGTCTATTGCTGGTCCCACCCCAGCATCTTCTAGACGTTTTAAACTCACACGAGCTCTTAATCTACCCCAGCATGCTTTATCCACGCCTTTTCCTATCTCCAGAGCAACTCCGACTATCAAGTTGCATAGGCCATAAACCTAAGAGTTATTTTTTACTCATCTCCATGAATATCCAGAATCTAGACGTTTCTCACCACCTTCAGGGCACACCCTGGTGTGAGTTGCATCATCTTCTGCCAGGAATTCTGCAAGAACTTCTTAACAGTTTCTCCTGATTCCAACTACTTTTTCAGTGAAAAGTTTTCACTCACAGCACCTGCCTAATGGAATGCTGTGTTACATTTCAACGGGTTCAAGCCAATTGGAAGCCGATAAAGGACTGTGAACTTTGAGTGACCCCTTAGACCAGACCCTTATTGACCTGACTGAAGACTTGTTCCTATCCAGTGAACAAAGATCCTTATTTTATCTAATGCTGTTCTTTCCTACCCAGAGTCCTGGTTTCCCATCCTTGATGAGCATAACCACCTCGAGCACTTAAAAAACCCTGGCTTTTCCCACTTCATGAATTACTCAATGACTTTTTTCACTGGTGTATTTCCTTGCTTGACAAGTATATAGACTCAGCTTTGATTTTTCTTTCTTTTAGTTCTGGTGCTCTTCACATTTTGACATAAATTTGCACACTTATTGTCAACACAGCAGCCAGAGCGACCCATTTAAAACATAAGACATCTCATCCCTCCTGCAGTGGCTCTCATCTCAGGGTAAAAGCCAAATCTCTTATGATGACCCACATGGCTGTAAATGATCTGGCTCCCTGTGAACCTTGTCTTCCAGGCTCCGTCTGTTTCGGCTCAATCGCCGTGGTTTTGTTCCTCAAACATACCATGGATTCTTCTGCTCCAGGGTTTATGCCCTAGCTCTTTCCTCTGTCTAAAGTGCTTTCTTCTCCACTTCTGTGCTTGGCTCACTCTCTCACTTCCTTTCAGTCTTGGCTCAGTTACCTCCTTCTCTGTGAAGCATACTCTGATCATCATTGTTAATACTGCAGTTCAGTATGCCCACCCCCAAGTCCAATCCTCCTTATTCTGTGCTCATTTTCTCTATTTCCCATAAAACTTATCACTTTCTCTAATACTATATAATTTATTTATTCATTATGTATCGCCATTATCTGTCTTTCACCCCCATCTGTTTTGTTCACTGGTGTATCCCAAGTTTCTAGAATGTACTAAGCACTTACTAACACTTACAGAGTGAATGAATGAATAAGTGGATGGAAGGATGAATTAGTTAATAAATAGAACCAAAAGATAAAGAGCAGTAAGACCTACTTCTTCCACTCTATGGAACTTAAAATCCAGTGGAAAAGATAGCCATGTACACAGTATAACAGGAGGGAGTGAACCAAAGGAGAGAAGTGGAGAGGGAATATGAAGGCAACGCTGGGTTCTGCCAATTCTTTTATGTATCCAGTCTTTTCAACATCTTCAACTGATTTTTCTTTGTTTTCAGTTGCATGTCTCTTTAGTTCAGAGTAGGCATAAAGCCCACAGCAGTCAGGTGAATAAGAAGCAAGATAGCAGATTGAGAGTCTCCTTCAATACACAGAGTGATCTCTTCATTTTTTCTGCTGTGTGCCTTATTCCTTGTTAGGTTTCTCTTGGTGGTGTTCTTTTAAAAAAGAATCAACTCACAAAGCCCCAGGTTTAAGTCTACTCCACTTCCTATGTAAATCGCCGCAGCCTAGAGTAGGGCAAGTAAACAGAGAGCTTCGTGCTATAGGAAGGGGATAGTGGTTTATGAGGTGGTGAGCTGAGCTCACTCTCTATGTGGACTCTAACCTATTTGTTTTTTAAGTAATTTTTTAATTATTATTATTATTTTTTAAAGATTATTTATTTATTTCACAGAGATAGACAGCGAGAGAGGGAACACAAGCAGGGGGAGTGGGAGAGGAAGAAGCAGGCTCCCAATGTGAGACTCGATCCCACAACGCCGGGATCACACCCTGAGCCGAAGGCAGATGCTTAACGACTGCGCTACCCAGGCGCCCCCTGGACTCTAACCTATTTGAAGCTTTTTATCGTATATTCCTCAAGACCCGATTCCTTTGCAATTTCCAAATTCACGTGAACTAAGGCCTCATTGAAGACAATAACCGCTACCACATATCCACCTCTGCTAATAAGCATCTTGATTTTGATGCTAGAATTTACTAGTTTTGTTTAATATGTTCCTTCCAAGTTGACTGACACATTTTATAAGCCTATAGTAATCTTTTGAGCATTTGTAAGAAATATTTTTGTGGTAAACATCCTAATTTGAAATAAACCAAAAATTTCAGCCTGCCATTCAAATTCTCCACAACACGTGTAAGATATCTGTCTTAACTTTTTCTCTCCTAGAAGAACTATCATTAATCTTATGACTTTTTGAAATGTTTCATGTGGTTTGGTGGTCTTTCCAGTGAAAGGAAGGAGATAATACTCTTTTTTTTTTTAAAAGACTTTATTTATTTATTTGAGAGAATGAACAAGAGAAAGGGAGAGAGCACAACCTGGGGGAGAGGCATAGGGAGAGAGAGAGAAGCAGGCTCCCCGCTGAGCAGAGAGCCTGATGTGGGGCTCAATCCCAGGACCCTGGGATCATGACCTGAGCTGAAGGCAGACGCTTAACCAATGAACCACCCAGGTGGCCCAGGACACAATTTTCTTGAGGACAGATGATGCCTCAGTATTTTTCCTCTTCCTCCCATCTCCCCTACCATTGTCCTCTCTAGTACTCAGTAAGTACTTTGAAATAGTATTTTAGGCTACCCTGAGTTTCTGAACTGTCCTAAACACCATTATTAAAGAGACCTACTTCAACCATCATTCAATTATGCTTAAAATGTCACCGTTTGGTGGTAATTAGCAGCCTCGAAAAGCCATTAAGGGGGAAGAACACACTGAACAATGTGTTGAGGGATTTTTGTGTTCCGACCTCTCCCTATTATTTAACTGTTTGTAACTGTAAAATTTCTGGGAATACTCAGTATAGGCAAGGACCAACATATTCAAGATGCTCAAATGGAGATCAGAAATGATGAAAAACAGGATTAAAACATTAATAATGTACGAGAGTAAAATGACATCTGCTGAGATGTGCTGTAGGAGAGACACAATTTTCTCCGCCAAGTCCAGTGTGAGTTCCACAAATGAGGAATTAAGAATTGGCCATTATGTGTGCAGCCTTTAATGGCAGTCTGAGAGCAGTTTTCACAGCTATACACATGCTTGTGTAGTGTTTTCTGTAAAGTGAATTCTACTTTGTCTAAACATCATGTTAATTTCTGGTATTTTAACCACAAGTAAAATTTTGTATTTTTTTTTTTTTTGAGAGAGAGAGAGAGCACGTGCATGTGCACACACAAGGAAGGGTGGGGAGGGGTGAGTTAGGGGGAGGAACAGAGGGAGAGGAAGAGGGAGAAAGGATCTTAAGCAGGCTCCATGCCTAGGGCAGAGCCCCACTTGGGGCTCGATCCCACCACCCTGAGATTGTGACCTGAGCCAAAATCAAGTCTGATACTTAACCGACTAAACCACCCAGGTGCCCCTAAATTTTGTATTTTAAGTCCAGTATTTTCAAACCGTGTAACATGGCTGGTAAAATGTTTTCATGACCACAAATTAACAAGTCTTTGAATTATTCTTAAAAGAAAAGTGTCATCAAAGAAATAGTCTGTGCAAGTTCTCAAGAGTAATACTTGTGTTTCGGAGTTAGTCTACATTATGGGTAACATCTATATTCTATCATTAAGGTTTGATGCTTTGAATACCTTTGATAGTACACAGGCCAGGGAATATTAATAGCAGACTCCTTGATCTTCATAAAATATGCATTTTGTCACACAGTGGAAAATAGGAGAACTTTTGTTGTTGGAGAAAATCTTGTTTTCTTTTTGGCAATGTGGTTTCACTTGTGAATAGCCTCACACCAAAAATCCATAGGATTTTAGAATAAGAAATGACTGTAAATATTTAGTTAAGGCTTTGGAAGTATCCCCTCCATGTCCAGCTATTGTTTGGCAAGTTACTCATCCTTTCTAAATCTGTTTCCACAGTTTCATGTTTTAAAAAATGGCAAAATATAACTACTGAAGGCTAGTTGTAAGGATTGAATAAACTAACTTCCATGGAACTATCTTGCACCTGTCAAGTGCTCACTAATGTTCCTCTTGTTGATAATGATTATCATTCCAGAAAGGAAATTGAGGCCCAGAAATAAAGGGACCTGTCCAAGATAATGGCAGAGCAGAATTTCATTTTGTGTTTCAACTTTAGGTCCATTTAATATTTTATATGTCTACAGTGTTTTCTTTGGCAGAATGTTCTTATAATTTTTGCATTAATCTTATAATAATGCCAAAAGCCGGGGTGCCTGGGTGGCACAGTGGTTAAGCGTCTGCCTTCGGCTCAGGGTGTGATCCCGGCATTGTGGGATCGAGCCCCACATCAGGCTCCTCTGCTATGAGCCTGCTTCTTCCTCTCCCACACCCCCTGCTTGTGTTCCCTCTCTTGTTGGCTGTCTCTATCTCTGTCGAATAAATAAATAAAATCTTTAAAAAAAAATAATGCCAAAAGCCGAGGAACTAAAACTCTGTTGAAGTGATAGCACAGGTCAATCCAGTAATCATGAGAGGTGACTCAAATGATTCCTCAAGAAGCCTCTCCCTAAAAGCTCTCCCTTATTAGCCAGAGCTTGAACTACCTGAGATTACCAACTCAAGCCTAAGCATTTTATGTGAGCCCGGGTTATGCTGTGACAACAAACAGCCTCCAAATTTCAATGACTTAAAACAACAGACTTGTTTCTCTCTTCCACTACATGTGCACTCAGGACCACAGCTGATGGAGTGAAGTGGGTCTCTATAGCAGATGGAAAAGAGTGCTCTTGAGGGTCTGATAATGGCAATTAAATTATCCGATGGAATTGATTTTCCTCTTGTCTACTCACAACACATTGGTCAGAGCAAGTCATATGGCTGCTCCTCGCTTCAAAGGACAAAGGATCGGGAAGCATAATCCTGCCTATGGCTGGAAGGAGAGAGGGCAGGACAGTTTAAAAGCCCTAATGACTACCACAGGCTTTAAATTATTTTCTTTTCTCCTTGGAAAATGAGAAACAGCAGCCCGAGAAAAGATGGTGGAAGCTGGTTTCCGTTTCTCATGAATTATCAAGTGGTACAGACCAGCCTTAACTCTCTATCATTTACAGCTTGTTGGTTGGTTTAATAGATTTTTGTTTGTTTTTAAGGTTTTACTTAAATTCCAGTTAATATACAGTGTAATATTAGTTTCAGGTGTGCAATATAGTGATTCAACACTTTCATATACCACCCAGTGCTCATCACAACTAGTTCCCTCCTTGATCCCTAGCCCCTATTTCCCCATCCCCCCACCTACCTCCCGTCCGTAAGCAGCAGTTTGTTTTCAATAGTTAAGAATCTGTTTCTTGGTTTGCCTCTCTCTTTTTTCCCCAGGTTGTTTGTTTTGTTTCTTAAATTCCACGTAAGAGTGAAATCATATGGTATTTGTTTTTCTCTGACATTTTGCTTAACATTATATTCTCTAGCTCCATCCACATGTTTCAAATGGCAAGATTTCATTGTTTTTATGGCTGAGTAATATTCCATTGTGTGTGTGTGTGTGTGTGTGTGTGTATACACATATATCACATCTTTATTCCTTCATCAGTTGATAGACATTTGGGTCCTTTCCATTATTTGTCTATTGTAGGTAATGCTGCTATAAACATTGGGGTGCATCTATCCCTTCGAATTAGTATTTTTGTATTCTTTGGATAAATACCTAGAATTACAATTGCTGAATCATAAGGCAGTTCAATTTTTAACTTTTTGAGGAACTTCCATACTGTTTTCCAGAGTGGCTGCACCAGTTTGCATTCCCACCAACAATGTGAGAGGGTTCCCCTTTCTCCACAGCCTCTGGAACACCTGTTGTTTCCCGTGTTGCTGATTTTAGCCATTCTGACAGGTGTGAGGTGTTATCTCATTGTAGTTGTGATTTGTATTTCCCTGATGATGAGTGATGTTGAGCATCTTTTCATATTTCTTGGACGTCTCTGTCTTCTTTGGAAAAATGTCTATTCATGTATTCTGCCAATTTTTTAATTGGAGTATTTGGTTTTTTGGGTGTTGAGTATATAAGCTCTTTATAGATTTTTGGATACTAACCCCTTATCAGATATGTCATTTGCAAATACTCATTCCATAGATTGCCTTTTAGTTTTTTTTGATTGTTTCTTTCACTGTGCAGAAGCCTTTTATTTTGATGAAGTCCCAATAGTTTATTTTTACTTTAATTTCCCTTGCCTCAGGAGACGTGTCTAGAAAAAATATGCCACAGCTGATGTCAAAGAAGTTACTGCCTGTGATCTCCCCTTAGATTTTAAAGGTTTCCTGTCTCCATTTAGGTCTTTCACCCATTTTGAATTTATTTTTGTGAATGGTTTAAGAAAATGGTCCAGTTTCATTCTTTTGCATGTTGCTGTCCAGTTTCCCCAACACCATTTGTTGAAGAAACTGTCTTTTTCCATTGGAAATTCTTTCCTGCTTTGTCGAAGGTTAATTGACCGTATAGTTGTGGGTTCGTTTCTGGGTTTTCTATTCTGTTCTATTGATCTATGTATCTATTTTTTTGCCAATACCATACTGTCTTGATCTCTATAGCTTTGTAATATAACTTGTAATATAACTCTGGTTTAATATATTTTTATTTGAATGTAATCACCGATGAAATATGAATGTTTTAAAAAGCAGTTAGAGAGAATTCAAATTTTAATTTTTAGAGTTTGTACGTTAGAAAAAAGCAATAACAAGGAATATTTGAATACTAACTGGATTTTTGATGAAGAATTGTTAATTGATGTGATCATGTTTATTACAGTTTTTTTAAAAAGAGACTATCTTTTAGAAATATATACCAAAATATTTATTTATTTATTTATTTATTTAGGACTCCATTAAAGCTCTTATCCCATGAGCCCACCCACTCTCAGCTCTAGTCACTGCCTCCTTGTTCCTAATGGAGGTGCTGGTTGTAAGCATCACCGGGCTGACACCTGGCACATAGTACATCCTCTCTCTGTCAGCACTGCTCCCTTGCCCACAGTTGTGGATCTCTGTCACATGAATTTATTCTTCACAATCTTGCTTTCCCTGCCATAGTTGATTGGCTATGGACTCCTATCCAGGTTGGTCCAATCAGAGTCTCGGGCACCGCCCATCCTTCGCTAATGCTCTTACTTCTGCCTAGCCAGCAACAGTAACTAATGAGACTAGTAGCCTCTTGAAATTTTTTACCAAGAGATATGGACATCGAGGGTGAATTCTGAGTTATGAAAAAGGCAGAGCTTACACATGACCATCTACAAACTTTTGCTGCAGAGTCCTTAGACCCGCCTGGAGTCTACTCTCCAGAGGACTGGTTGCTCAGCATTTGCACTGATGCCATGAAATAATCCAGTATCACTAAATATGTCTGTATGTAGGACTAAGTTCCCTTTCTTTGTTGAGTGCCTTGCGGGTGTGGTGGGAAGGCTCTAGAAGGTGGCCTCCAATTATCTCCACATTCTGTTATTCACAGCTTCCTGTAAACCACGCCCTCCCCCACCTGGAGTGTGGGCTGAATCTAATAGCACTTCTAATGAACAGAATATGGCAAGAGTGATGTGATTGTACTTTAAGATTAGGTTACAAAAATCTCTCTGTCCCCTCTAGGGGTAGAGAGTAGTCCTGCTGTGAATATCCATATGGAAAAGCCCACTAGGCAAGGCCATAGCCCACAGCCAGCGGGGACCTGAGGCCAGCCAGCAGCCACATGAGTGTGCTTGGAGAATAACTGGGAGCCTTGTGATGACCAAGACTACGGCTACAGGCTGCTGACACTGAGATTATAGACTTCTGAGAAACTGAGCCAGAACAACCCAGGTAAGCTATCCCCAGATTACTGATGATAAATGTTTGTTGTTTTAAGCTGCTTAGTTTGGGGGTAATTTGTTACACAGCAACAGGCAACTAATACAAGGGGTATGAATATTCAAAATAAAAAGGAAATCTTAAAAACTGATGAAAATGAAAGGAAAACTAGCCTAATCCAGAATTACAATGCTGATTTTAATATTCTTCTGCCAGTATTAAATAAAAAAGGTAGACAGAAATCATTAAACCAGAGAGGACTTATGTAACACTTTCTACCAATTTGACCTAATTGATGTTTATGGAACACTCCACCTGTGAGCAGAACACACAATCTTTTCAAGTGCGTGTGAGCTCATTAAGATACACCATCTGCTGGGCTGTGAAACAATCCTCGATAAGTTTACTAGGACTCAAATCATTGAATATGTTCTTTAACCACAATAGAATTAAAACAGAAATCAATATTAGAAAGATATCAAGAGGGGCGCCTGGGTGGCACAGCGGTTGAGCGTCTGCCTTCGGCTCAGGGCGTGATCCCGGCATTATGGGATCGAGCCCCACGTCAGGCTCTTCTGCTATGAGCCTGCTTCTTCCTCTCCCACTCCCCCTGCTTGTGTTCCCTCTCTCTGGCTGTCTCTATCTCTGTCGAATAAATAAAAAATAAAATCTTTAAAAAAAAAAAAAAGATATCAAGAAAGTGAAAATCCTCATGTTTAGACATTAAGCACTTTATTTGTTTACTTACTTATTTTAAAGATTTTATTTATTTATTTGGCGAGAGAGAGAGCGAGAGAGAGAGAGCAAGCACAAGCAGGGGGACCAGCAGGCAGAGGGTGAGGGAGAAGCAGGCTGCCCGCTGAGCAGAGAGCCCGACATGGGGCTGGATCCCAGGATTCTGGGATCATGACCTAGGCCGAAGGCAGATACTTAGCCAACTGAGCTACCCAGGTGCCTCTAGAGGTTAAACAGTTTAAACAATGCACGTGTCAAAGAAGAAATCACAAGAGAAATGAGAGCATACTTATGACTCAAGGATAATGAAAACCTGACGTAACAAAATGTGTGGGGTGAAGCGTAAGCATTGCTTATGGGGGGGGAAGGAAAACTGTAATGCTTACACTAGAAAAGAAAGTCTAAAATAAATGATGTAAGTTTCTGCATACAAAACCAAAAAATTAAGCTCATATAAATAGAAAGAAAGAAATAATAAAAATAAGAGTGAAAATTAATAAAATAGAAATAAACAATAGAGAAAAATCAGTTAGTCCAAAAATTGGTTATTGGGGGGTCATTCTCCTGGCCTCCTGCTTCACTCACTCTTTCTTTCATTTTGGAGCTCATCTTGACTATTAGACATGATGTTCAGCTCTGTCCTCATGATTAAGACTTCAGCTTCTATATCCTGTGTCCACTCTAGTTTAAACTGGAAGGAACTTGTTAAGGGGTATTAGAAAAATCACACTGTCCTTAGAAGGGCTGAGATTTTAGGGACATTATCTACAGCCTCTTCACAGACCAATCCAGTAGGGAAGATCTGATCCCAGAAATACACTGCCTATGTCTCCACTGCACCAGCAACACGGGTGCCCTGAGCCCTGTCTGTCTCCTCTTGCAGTGGTCTTTCAAATGGTTTCTCACACGGATTTCATCTGCTTGGTGGACTCCAGTCAAATATCCATACCCAAGTAGAAAGGGAGGCTACGAAAGATAGGATCTGGCTTCTATAATTGAAGGTAACTTCACACTGTAGGAAATCATTAAATATAGAGAGGACATTTAAAAGATTTTAGATAGGCATTAAAAACAGATGAATACTTTAACTTTCAATTAGTTCCCAACACATTAGGCTTCTCATCTAAGACATTCTGTTGTCTGCCTCCACCATCCCTCCATCATAATCGCTGAGCAGGGAACTCTCTTCTGGCACGCTTTTTTCCTGCGGTTTCCTCCCTTATGTGGTATATTTGCCCAGTGTCTTGTTCATGCATTAATTCAATGTCTATTAATTGAGCCTACTACATGCCTGATACTGTGGTAGGCACTGAAGACACAGTCCTGAGCAATCAGCTCAGTTTATGACCTTGTAGACTCTACCAGTATTCATTAGGACACTTCTATGGAAGGTTAAGATAAACTGACACAAGCCAGATTAGCCAAAAGGTACACATTATTATTAAAAAATAAAGTGTCTCACAGACTCCCAAACACGGGACTAGGGGCGGATTTCAGAAAGAACATCTCTGAGCATACTTCCCTATATGTACCTCTCATGTTTCATTCCTATCCCTGAAGATATTTGTTCTTTATCATTCCATTCCCATAGCATAGAACACATAGGCTGCGGTGTCTGTTCAAAACACACATAGACAGAACCAGAATGTCCGACTAATTGTCAATTCACAGGAAGGAGAAGTGGGACCCATTAGGTGTGTTTGGGTGGGTGGGGGTGGGGTGTAGGTGTAGTATTAAGGGATATTCAAGGCTACTAGGGGGGCTCTCCACTCCTGGTAAGAGGAGCAGTAAAAGGATCCCTGCAAGCTGGGCTGATACTCCCAAATATTATACCAGTTTGCCCAAGTTGCACAAGTAGGATTGTGACAGTGTTTGCACTTATTGATGGAGGCTGTAAAATAATGGACATTCACTCTGACTTGGGTTCATCGTAACTTCATGGAAAAATCTGGAATCAAAAACAAATGCTAAAAGCAGCAAAGGTAATTTAGCCGTGACTCAAATCTTTGCTCTAGTTGTCCTCTCCTGTGCTCTGATCCCCTACCACCATCAAAGCGATTGTCATTGTCACCTGGCACCCAACTCCTTTGGGTAGATTGTTAATAAATAAATGTGAAAACAAAAAAGGTGATACAGTACCCTCCAGTGCCTATAATGTAAATTTCAGAAATATCCAACAGCTAAAGGTGAACAAAAGGGAAGCTACCTTTCCTATGGATTTGGAGTGAAGCTCTCAGAATACTGAGCAAAGGTGTTCCTTTCTTCCTACAGCCTTCCAGGAATACAGAACAAGAGCAAGCATAAGGAGTTCAATCTATGTTGCTAGACGTTGAAAATCATTTCAAAGCTTTTTTTAATTTTTTATTTTTTTTGCCTCTTGATAGCTTTCATATCTATAGAAATTTTTATTTTAGTGGGAAATTGTGGAAGGATTGTAAATATTTTTGCACCTGTTTTTCCTCCTACACTGAATTGGAATGTTTTGTGTGGATTATTGTCATGAGAAAGTAAGGATTTCATGAAAATATTTAATAAATAGGGACACCTGAGGGGCTCAGTGGGTTGAGCGTCTGCCTTAGGCTCGGGTCATGATCTCCGGGTCCTGGGATCGAGCCCCACATCAGTCTCCCTGCTCAGTGGCGGGCCTGCTTCTCCCTCTGCCTGCTGCTCCCCCTGCTTGTGCTTTCTCTCTCTCTCTGCCAAATAAATGAATAAAATCTTTAAAAAATATTTAATAATATATTCTAAAACTATTTTAAATTCGATTTATTCTTCTTGTCTATTAAAGAGGTAAACAAAACATCTCAGAATAATAGACATTGTAGAATATATTGTTTAATTAAAGAATCCCTTGACACATAACATGGTTTTCATTGGTCCTACATCATGGTTAAGGCTCAGGCTCAGGACTCAGATTGCCAGCATTTTTTGTTTGTTTACTTTTTAACTTTTAACTTTGAAATAATTGTATTCACATACAGATGTAAGAAATATAAACAGGGGAAATCCTGTGTACCTTTCACTCATTTCCCCCTAGTAGTAACATCTTGCAGAAGTGTAGTATACTGTCAATTTGGAAACTGACATTGGGACAATCCACAGAGTTTTTTTTTTCAGATTTCACCCATTTTAGTGCATTCATGTGTGTGTGTCTGTCTGTGTGTGTGTGTGTTTAGTTCCATCCAATTTTATCATGGGAAGATTTGTATATTTACCATCCTGATCAAGATTCTGTTCCACTACCACGAGGATCGTCTTATATTGCTCTTTTATCACTACGGTCCTCTATCTCCCTAACTCTGGTGACCATTAATCTGTTCTCTATCTCTATAACTTTGTTATTTCAAGAATTTTATGCAAATGGATCATTTTTGAGATTGTCTTTTTCCCCCCTCAGCAGAATTCCCCTGAGATCTACAAAGGTTTTTAATCCTGGCTTCATGTCTTACTGCTGTGTGATCTTGAGCGAGTTACTTAGCTTCTCCGTCTCGATTTCCATTCAAACCAACACTCACCTGATTCCAAAGTCTCACTGAGTCCAGCACACCATCTTGCCTCTTACATGCAGTTGAGAGGAGGTCTTTTGTTGGCTATATCATGTGTTTCCTTATGGAACCTTGGAACGTGACTGGGACCGTGGACTTCTAAACCATCTCTCAACATTTTCAAACCAGTACAGGGTAAGGAAAAACACTATTTAGAAATGCCAACTGGATGGTTTTAGGTATTTACATTTTTCATAATCCTACTCTTTCACTAAGTAATTTTATATATGTTTAAAGGAACATTGTTTTGAATGGAAGCCCATTTCTGCTATTGCCAGTTTTTAGTTTTGGTCAGTTTCTCCTTCATCAGTGAAGATGTGCATCCAGGTAGCATTTACCTGTTTTTTAAAAGTCACTTGGTACAGCCTTAAATTGTGATATGGCTCTGGGTATACTGCCAAGGGAACAATCCCCCCACTATGCCAGTTGGCTGATTATTTGTGGTTATATGTGTATAAAGCATTTTTATAAGTTCACAGAGCTCTCTGCTCAAATGTCAGCTCTACAGAGAGGCCTCCCTGACCACCTCTAAAATAGCATCTGCCTCCTGCCTCTCTTCATTCCTTCACCCTACTATATTTATCTTCACAGCACTTGCTACCACTTGACACATTATAAATTTATTTGTTTACTGTCTCTCACCTTCAGAATGCAATCTTCAGGAGAGAAGGAACTTGTCTGTTCCCTGCTATATTTCTGTTGCCTAAAGTGGTCTCTGACACATGACATTTTTAGAATGAATGAATGAAATGCAGGTGTGAATGGGTGAGTTCTCCCACTGGTAATGGAGGGAGGAAGGGGATAGTCTATCCCTGGAGAAGTGGAAGGACAAGTGGTAACTTGAGCAGCAAGGATTCAGGCTATGTCAGGGACCTCCACTTGAGCCCCAGGGCAGAGGTGAAAGGGCTTGCAGAATGGAGGCAGGGACAGCAGTAACAAAGGTCATGACAATAGCAAGTCTGTGGCAGGGATGGATCCCAGGCCACAAATTTGGGCGTGCAAGGAAAGCAACTTCATTCTTCTATAACTGAACCCAATTCCTATTTTGAGTCTTGATGTTGACATGATGGAGGCACTTAGTAGCAGTAGAGTCACTGCCCTGTCCCACCTCTGCCCTGTGATGGGGCGGTGCATTGACGTCATCCACAGATGGCTAAGACAGGGCTGCTGCCTGTCTGCGTAGACTGGAGAGACTGAGACCCATCCGTGTTCTGAGCCTATCTCCCCAGGATTTCTCCTTCATCAGCTATTTCTGACTCACCCCCTGGGTTCTGTTACAAGAAGGTCATTTCCCTACAGCTATGTTCTCCTTTTTAGCCATGCCTATACTTTCTGTTCTCAATTTCACGGTAAGTTTTAGTTCTTTATTCTCATCCCTGCATAAGACTTTTCCTCTTATTCTCAAGTCTAAAGGTCTGGTAATAAAATGAGGTAATTTGCCCGGAGACTTCTACTGTGCCCTTTCTCATCATGAGTGTTATAGAACATTTCCTAATTAAAACATCTCATTTATTTCAGTAGGCATTCTTCCTAAATCAAATACTTAGTTTCATTTAAATGATGGGTATTATATTACAGCTATATAGATTAATAAGTCATTAGTACTTGGGTTTCTTTTATTATAAATGAATTATTCATCTGATTAAAGTGTCTTTTAAAAAAAACAATTTAAATGCAATCATAATACCAAAATTTCATGAGGGAAATTTTAGCACTATTATTAGACAGGTTTTACTTTAAGAAAACTGGGCGTATTCGTATCAAATGTTAGGAATTCAAAGAATCTAAGCCAATAACCAGCAGTGTATGGCTGAATCCACGCTGGAGGCCTGGGTCCCACCCTTGAACACCCTGATTTGGGGGGTCAAGGTAAGGTCTGAACATGTGTGTACCCTTAATTACAAGCCCAAAGTATAGTCCAGGTCCCTCATTTATCTTACTGATAAAGAAATGGAAGCTTGGGAAAATGGTTTGTCCAACCTCACACACAAGAGAAAGAAGCAGCTTCCTCAAGTGTATTCCAACAGACGAGGACTCTAAGCTTTTCTGGGTAGTGATATTTAAAACTCATCACAAAACTCAACTTTTGCCATGACCTTATAATTCTGTAAACGAAAATGATGAAGAAATTCTTAGTTCCTGCTGGAATCAACCCTCAAGTATTCAGGTTAACAGTTCTCAAAGGTCATATTTACATTTTGCCAGAGTCAGTTGTCTAAAAAGGAAACGTCTTGCAGTCCAACTCGAGGCGGGGCTGAGTTTACAACAGGGATGGGTGGTGGGCAGTGGACACAACCATGGTTAGAAGTGGGTTGAAAGACTTAGCCACTTTGTCTTAGATGGTCCATCCTAACATGACCTGACGCTAGGGATGGCCCTTGACATATCTGCATGGTACACTGGCTGCATTCCTTCAGGACATGGATAGAGAAGGCCTGATGACCCAGGACTCATCCACATCATGGATGTCACTCTCTAGAGAGTGTAAAACAAGGAACTTCCTTTGACCCTGTAGCCCCTTTCCAAGAACTTACTTTATTATACTCCTTTACCATCAATTTTCTCAAAAGAACAGTGCAAATTTGCCATCTTAGCCTCTTCAACACCTATTAGTCTAGTTGGTCCACATCCCACTATCTGTTTCTGCAAAATAACACTGTTCCTTCATGCATCCAATTAATATTTATAAAGTGCTGAATTTGTGCCAGGCACTGACCTAGGCTCAGGGCGAGCATAAAAGACATAGTTCTTACCTTATAATAATTTAAGACTTCTGACATCACCACTTCCCAAAACACAATTAATGGGTGAAAGCCCAAGCCCATATTATCAATAAATCTTAACAATAAGCCCCTGCATAGTGGTTTTGATTAAACCCTCACCTTGTTTGGGGCTTAGTGTCTCTCTCAAATCTCCTACCCTCTACTTGGGGAATAATTGGCTATTTCTCTGTTCTTGCTCCTTTTTCTGGCTGGAAGCTGAAGAAGACCACCAGACCACCAGGCAAGACAGGATGTGGCTTCTCAGTAACCTACTTCAGTTCCTTTTCTGGAGAGAATCTTAATATTTTGCCTTTGTGTTTGATGCTCTCAGTTTCACTATGATGTGACCGTAGGTGGATTTATTTCTATCCTGCTCATAAGTCACTGTGCTTTTTCCATTTGAGGACTCATCCTCCTTCAATTCTGGTAAATTCTCTGCCATTATCTCTGAAATATGTTGCATCTCCCTAATTCTCACTTCCTTTGGAACTCCTATTAGATTTCTATGTGGTTCTGCCATTCTCTTCTTTACATTATATTAATTTTACTTTAATAATAATTTCTGTTCTTTCCTCTCTGTACTTTGGTGTGATTTCCTCAGACCCATTTTCCAAAACAGTAGTTATCTCTCTATTCATCTAGTCTGTTTAACTTGTCTATTGAGTTTAAAAAATTTTAATGACTATATATTCCAAGTTTTTTTTGCTTCCTTATTTTCCTCGAATGTTCTCTTCATGCCTTATGGGTTTTATTCATTCTTTTGTATTTTTGGACATTTTAAATCTCTCAGATTGTTTTATTAGTTCTTGGAGTTTCGTTAGTTCTTGGAGTGTAAATCCCACCATTGGTTGTGTCTGCTCAATCTCTTCCTTATGTTTTCCTATGGACACATGTAGTAACCTAACACTTGTGTGGTAACATAATCCAAATATTACAAGATAATATTCACTGTCTTCCTACAGTGGGTGATAGAGGGTATTGTTCTCACTGATGTCCAGACCTCACATTTTGTATGAAATAGTTCATGTCACCCCAATCTGAGGAGAATGCTGTAGGTTGGTTTTATATAATTAAGATTGGGATGGGGAAAATGAAGGAGAAAGTATCTTTCCAAATCACTTTGTCTATAGGTTTAATAGAAGGTAATGCAATAAAAAGCCTCTTGCTAAGTTGTTATAGTTATGACACTATGAAGGCTAGATTTTAAGGATTTGAAAAAAGTCTAACAGTCTTTGTCAAAGGACCTCACACTAGGCCATATGTTTTCTCAACTAAATATCTTCAAGTCTTCTAGCTCTTCACCCTCTGGTCCCATTTCTAGACTACTACACATCCTTGCTTCCCTCCTTCATATTTGCTTGGGGAGCTACTACCATCCATCAGCGTGCAAGGATGGAACATAATGTCTCACCAGCTGAGAGAACATGGAACTCTTGTGCTTGTCCTAAACCTGTCTTCTACTCATAGACCTCAAGGCCATCAAACCTTTTTAGGTAACACATTACATCACTGAGTCATAATGATCAGTTATTTAAAACCTTAAGTGTCTCACACACAAACCTGCTGCCTGGACTTTGAAGTGTGTGACTACTGTTGTGTGATCATTGTAACACCAAAGGACATTGATAGAGATGGTTTCATGCCCTGCTGCTCTCCAAATATCCTACAATGGCCCTTTCCTGGGTGCAGAGTTGAAGAGGCCATCACAGAAGGAAGTAATACGAGCTTAGGCCCCTGCCCAGAAGGACCATAGTGTTTTTGAGGAAAGAGCATTTGCATGTATGAAACAATGGGAACACACAGCCAAATGCCAAATCATGTGGACCAGACAAATGCTGCAGAAGGGAAGGGAAAGAATAAGAGTTGGTAAAGCTTCATGGGCAGACTCAGATCTACTTTGGCCTTGAGGCTTGAGTTGGGCCTGTGCATAAAACACTCCAGGTGTATGTGAGGATAAATGCATTCTGGAACATGCTGATGGCTCATGCTGTCCTTTTGGTAAAAGTGGGTAGATAAGCATTGGTAAGGAGAGGTAGTGAAAGGCAGGGAGTTGGGTGGGTGAGGAAGCTAGAGAGAATACTAATAACTGACTGATGCTTAGGATGGGGGGTGTTGGCAGGCAGATGACAAACAGAAAAATGTAATAATATAAATAGCCACTGCTCACTGAGTGCCTCTTATATATAGGGCTTTGTGATAACTCTGTTATATGAATTTTCTCATTTAATCCTCATAAATTATATTAGGTAGAGGGTACTAGTATCCCCATTTTCCAGATGAAGTTTCTGAGGCTAACAGAAGTTAATTAAGTTGTCCTAGGTTATACAGGTAGCAAATGGTAAAGTATAGATTTGAACCCTAGCAGTCTTGCTCCAGAGTTTGTGTTCCTAATCACCAGGAAATACTATGCCTCAGAGGATTATAGTGATTTGCCTTAATGCTACTAAAAATCAGAGCATGTATCATCTTGATCGTTTTTTTTCCATTGATTGTCATATGAAGTAAGACACTGCTCACTCAACAAATACTTATGATGCTGCCAATCCCTAGCCTTATATTGTATGCTGAGGATATCAAGATGAGTCAGATTGATCACTGCCCTCAAGGAGGTGACAATCCCCATAAGGAGGTTGCAAGAAGAGAGTCATGTAAACACATAATTATTATTATGCAGTATGGCAAATGATAATTGAGTGGGTATTTCTAGGTGCTAGGGAATCTCAGAAGATGGAGTGGCTAATTCTATGAGTGGGAATTTGGGAAGACTTAAGAAATAAGAGGATATATTTAAAAAATTTTAAAAGATGAACAGTTAATCATATGGATGTGGGTGTGTGAATAGTTTTAAAGCATAGGAGGTAGTGTTCAAGGGCTTAGAGGTATGGGAAGGCATGGCAGCTTAGGGAATGAGCACAGTTAGAGGAGACAGAAGTACAAAGTCAAGGGTAATCTTCAAATATATTCTTCAGACCATGTTCCTAGGTGACGTGAGTTCACCAGTTAAATATGTTTGGAAACTATTGTGTCCTATAATTTCTCTTGAATATTCATATGCATACAAGCATATTAAAGTCTTTATGAAGTACTGCAATAAATCAACCTGTCAAACTCTTTTATAAATATCTCCCATTTTAATCGTCCACTGAGTTCTTTTTTTTTTTTTTTTGGCCCTAAAAGAGCACTTTTTTTTTCTCTTCAAGAATTTTGATTTTACATAGTTTTCATTTTTCTGTTGAGATTCTTTATCTGTTCATTCACTAAGATCATATTTTCCTCTAATTCTTGGAACAGAAGTTTTACATTTTCTTTAGAGTCTTTTTTGCTAGTTCTAAAACCTTAGATTTGGTTTCAACTGACTGCCTTAGAAATTTTTTAGTGTGGGTCACATTATCCTGTTTCTTTGAATGTCTATCAATTTTTGATTATTTACTAGACATTGTGAGAGTACATTTTAGAGACTCTGGTTTCTGTTCTCTTTCTCTGAAGGGTACTGATTCTTGTTTTAGCAGGTTGATTAATTAATGGATTATTACTGGGAATTTATGGAGTCGTAGGTTTATACTTGGTTAGTGTCAATACGTGGAAAGTACAAGATGTTCCTCAACCCATTCCAACTTGGCAGAACTCAGCCTCCAATCTCTTCTTATTCCATGTGAAACTTTTTGGGACTTGGCTTTAAACTTATTAGGGTGAGTTTGAAGTAGATGTTACTGCTAGGTTTGGAGTACATCCTTACTCCTAAGTTCAGGATTTCCAGTGTTCCAGCTGGATGCCAGGGATATTAACAAGGTGTAAACAAGATCTCTACTCTAGCAGGGCTATACTCCAATGTCCTCAAGTATTGTTTAGTTGCTAGTATTCCATTCTCAACATCATAGCACTTGCTATCTTCTAAGCTTCAAGAGGTTTTCCCTGCATATTGACAGCTCATCCCTCATCATTGGATTCATGGGGGTTACCCATATGGACTTCTAAGGTTCCCTCTCTTTGTAGTTCCCTCCTCTGCTATGTCCCACCCCACAGATTCCAGCTATTTCAGCTGACCCAAACTATTATTTCTGCCTCCTCAGTTCAGATAGACCAGTGTTCTGCTTGGACTACAACTCTCTTCTGTGATCAGTTAGAACCCCCCCACACACACAAAAAAAACCCCAAAACAAAAACAAAACCCAAAATTTTTCCCAAGCAGAGATTTGGGCAATAAAGACATTCACCTTATAAGTTTCATTTCTCTCAGGAATTACAGTCTTGTGCTGCTTGTTGTCCATGGCCTAAAACAATTGTTATCCTGGACTGTGTATTTCTATGAGATTTCTCTCGTATTCTACATTTACTACATCAGCAGATCCTGTTGTTCTAAATTCAAAATACACGCAGAATCTGATCACTTTTCACCACCTCTACATACTATCTTACATCAAATGACCATCATCTTTCACCTGCACTATTGCAATAGCTCAAAAACTGGTCTCTCTGCTTCTTTCTTGGCCCCATCAGTCTATCTTTTATTTGGCAACCAAAGTGACCCTCTTAAAATGTAAGTCAGCTCATGTAAGCTATACTAAGCTTCTTGATGATGTCTCTTGAATATGCCAGGCATGCTCCTGTCAAAGAGCCTTTGTATCTGCTGACTCCTCTTCCTAGACCGCGCTTCCTCTCAACATCCACAGGGCTCACACCCTCACTTCTTATGTTATATACTAAGAGAAGGCTTCCCTGACTGTCCTATGTAAGATTCTACTCTTGTTATTCTCTAGTGCTTTACACTGCTTCATTTTCTTCATAGCATTTGTCACCGCCTGACATATGTTATATCTCCTCATTTACTTTTCTTTCCCACTTAAAGTAAGCTCCACAAGAACAGAGACCTTTGTCTGTTTTGTTCATTGTTATATCCCAGGCACCTATAACAGTGGATGGCACTTCATAAACTTTCAATAAATGAAGTTGAATAAATTATATAAATTACAATAAATGTATTTAAATGTAATTTTTGTGAGGCAGTTCATAGTGACAAGGAAAGATTTTAAAAAGGTACCCTAAACTTCAAATGCATCGGAAAAATATGAATATTTTATTGAATCATAAACAAAGGCCATCAATCCAGAAGTACTTGTAGGTTGCTATATATCCCATAGTGGGGAAATTATCCTGTTTATCTAAGTGAAGTTCCCTGGATTTGATCATCTCCTAAAAGGTTAATTTTAATAAAAGTCCAAGGAGAAGAACATATAAAAATTTTTAAAAATGCAGCCCCCTGGGACAATGCTATTACACCATCTGTGTCTTCCAGAAGAAACTATTTTTCCCCCTTCTTAGACAGAAACAATGGCATTCAGAGTCATAAATAGTCTCCATTACATGGAAGGTTTGTTATGCATAGGTTTGCTCTGGAGTATAAGAAAACGTGTCTGTAGAGGAAAAAAGCCTCTTGTATTTGCATTCACATAAAATGAGCAAATTACTATAGACCCTTATAGGAAGATATTACCTGATGAAAATCTGCCAAGATACGTTGATCCCCCTACATACTGGGGCTCTTATAAGGCCAAAGGGCACCTTCTGAAATAGAAGTAGGGCCAAAGGAGCAAATGCAATTTAATTATACCTTTGTTGGAAGAATTCTCACCTGGGATTGTTCCCTTTGCTCACTATTGCAGAAGAACAAACCATGATAATGGTGAAAATATTATTCCAAGTCATCATGATCAGCAACTCAAAGAATATTGGTTCAAATTCCCACAGCTTCTTAAAGATCACAAAAGGTCCTTAGGTACTTCCATTTTTTAAAGTTCCTGGTATGTTAAAAAAGGATGATATTCCACAACAGGGCCACCAAAAATTGTGGTATATTTTATATGCTTGTGTTTAACAAATCAATGCTTTTAAAGCAAGAACATTCAATGTGGCGTCATTATGTCGTGTGGAATACCTCTGTGACTGTATAAAGACCCTTATTTGAAGATAATATCAAAGGTCTAAACCTGACCTCCTGACCACCGCCTGGATGTTGCTAAGGTCTTTCACTGCTCAGCCAATGTTTCTGAGTGTTTCAAGCTAAGTCTCTTTAATTCTCACTCACTTCATTAAAATTTGATAGACAAATAGATGCCTCAATGTGCTGAGGATGGCCTTGGTGGGTAGGAAAAATTAATCATTTGACCAAATTAATCAGTCTCAGGAAAATGGCTGACATATTCCTACCAATTTATTTAAAAATCTATTCCTAAAATCTCACTACCTACTGTTTATTTTAATAGTAGGCAAAAGATTAAAAGTAGGACTTATAAAAATGACATTTCAAAGGGTGTTCAGGATTTGTAAAGTAAACCTCAGTGAGACCATAGTTGTGTACACGCAGATGCTTGTGGTAAATGTGAAGGCATGGAGCATGAAAGTGATCAAACTGGGGGGAATCAGATGGTGTGGCATTGACTAAGGATGTTAATTCATCCATCCATCTATCCAACAAATGTTAATTACTTCTTTTTTTTTTTTCATTTTATTTTATTATATTGTGTTAATCACCATACAGTACATCCCCAGATTCCGATGTAAAGTTTGATGCTTCATTAGTTGCGTATAACACCCAGTGCACCATGCAATACGTGCCCTCCCTACTACCCATCACCAGGTTATCCCCTTCGCCCACCCCCTCCCCTCTGAAGTCCTCAGTTTCCCTCTCACAGTCCATAGTCTCTCATGTTTCATTCCCCCCTCTGATTACCCCCCTTTTCTTTATCCCTTTCTTCCCCTACCGATCCTCCTAGTTCTTATGTTCCATAGATGAGAGAAATCATATGATAATTGTCTTTCTCTGCTTGACTTATTTCACTTAGCATTATCTCCTCCAGTGCCGTCCATGTTGCAGCAAATGTTGAGAATTCGTTCTTTCTGATAGCTGAGTAATATTCCATTGTATATATGGACCACAGCTTCTTAATCCAGTCATCTGTTGAAGGGCATCTCGGCTCCTTCCATGATTTGGCTATTGTGGACAATGCAGCTATGAACATTGGGGTGCATATGGCCCTTCTCTTTACTACGTCTGTATCTTTGGGGTAAACACCCAGTAGTGCAATGGCTGGGTCATAGGGTAGTTCAATTTTTAACTTTTTAAGGGACCTCCACACTGTTTTCCAGAGTGGCTGTACCAACTTGCATTCCCACCAACAATGTAGGAGGGATCCCCTTTCTCCACATCCTCTCCAACAATTGTTGTTTCTTGCCTTGTCTATCTTTGCCATTCTAACTGGCGTAAGGTGGTATCTCAGTGTGGTTTTGATTTGAATTTCCCTGATGGCTAATGATTTTGAACATTTTTTCATGTGTCTGTTAGCCATTTGTATGTCTTCATTGGAAAAGTGTCTGTTCATATCTTCTGCCCATTTTATGATTTGTTTATTTGTTTCTCGTGTATTGAGTTTGAGAAGTTCTTTGTAGATCTTGGATACCAGTCCTTTATCTGTGGTGTCCTTTGCAAATATATTCTCCCATTCCGTGGGCTGTCTCTTAGTTTTTTTGACTGTTTCCTTGGCTGTGCAGAAGCTCTTTATCCTGATAAAGTCCCATAAGTTCATTTTATCTTTTATTTCTCTTGCCTTTGGAGATGTGTCGTGAAAAAGGTTGCTCTGGCCGATGTCATAGAAGTTGTTGCCTATGTTCTCCTCTAGAATTTTGATGGATTCCTGTCTCACATTGAGGTCTTTCATCCATTTGGAGTTTATTTTTGTGTATGGTGTGAGAGAGTGGTCAAGTTTCATTCTTTTGCATGTAGCTGTCCAATTTTCCCAGCACCATTTATTGAAGAGACTGTCTTTTTTCCACCGGATGTTTTTTCCTGCTTTATCAAAGATTAGTTGCCCAAAGAGCCGAGGGTCCATTTCTGGGTTCTCTATTCTGTTCCATTGGTCGATGTGTCTGTTTTTGTGCCAGTACCATGCTGTCTTTGTGATCACAGCTTTGTAGTACAGCTCGAAATCCGGCATTGTGATGCCCCCAGCTTTGTTTTTCCTTTTCAACAGTTCCTTGGAGATTCGGGGCCTTTTCTGGTTCCATACAAATTTAAGGACTATTTGTTCCAGTTCTTTGAAAAATGTCCTCGGTATTTTGATCGGGATAGCATTGAAAGTGTAGATTGCTCTGGGTAGTATGGACATTTTAACTATGTTAATTCTTCCAATCCATGAGCATGGAATATTTTTCCATCTTTTTATGTCTTCCTCAATATCTTTCAAAAGTGATCTATAGTTTCTAGCATATAGGTCCTTTACGTCTCTGGTTAAGTTAATTCCAAGGTAACGCATGGTTTTTGGTGTTATTGTAAATGGGATGGATTCCCTAATTTCTCTTTCTTCAGTCTCGTTATTCGTGTATAGAAATGCAACTGATTTCTGGGCATTGATTTTGTATCCTGCCACCTTACTGAATTGTTCTATAACTTCTAATAGTTTGGGAGTGGATTCCTTTGGGTTTTCCATATAGAGTATCATGTCATCTGCAAAGAGAGACAGTTTGACTTCTTCTTTGCCGATTTGGATACCTTTGATCCCTTTTTGTCTTCTGATTGCTGTTGCAAGGACTTCTAGTACTATGTTGAATAATAGTGGCGAGAGTGGGCATCCTTGTCGTGTTCCTGATCTTAAGGGAAAGGCTTCCAGCTTTTCCCCATTGAGAATAATGCTTGCAGTAGGCTTTTCATAGATGGCTTTTATGAGATTGAGAAATGTACCCTCTATTCCTACACTCTGAAGGGTTTTAATCAGGAAAGGATGCTGTATTTTGTCAAATGCTTTTTCTGCATCAATTGAGAGGATCATATGGTTCTTGAGTCTTTTCTTGTTGATATGATGTATCACATTGATTGATTTGCGAGTGTTGAACCATGCTTGCATCCCAGGTATGAATCCCACTTGGTCATGATGGATAATCCTTTTAATGTACTGTTGGATTCTATTAGCAAGGATCTTGTTGAGGATTTTGGCATCCATATTCATTAGAGAAATCGGTCTGTAATTCTCCTTTTTGAGGGGGTCTTTGCCTGGTTTGGGGATCAAGGTAATATTAGCCTCATAGAATGAGTTTGGTAGCTTTCCTTCTGTTTCTATTTTTTGAAATAGCTTTAGGAGAATAGGTATTATTTCTTCTTTGAATGTTTGGTAGAATTCCCCAGGAAAACCGTCTGGGCCTGGAGTTTTATTATTTGGAAGGTTGTTTATCACTGACTCAATTTCTTCATAGTTAATTGGCCTATTTAAGAAATCTATTTCTTCCTGTTTCAGTCTTGGTAGTTTATAGGTTTCCAGGAAGGCCTCCATCTCTTCCAGATTGTTTAGTTTTTTGGCATATAGCTGTTGATAAAAGTTTCTAATAATCCTTGCAATTTCAATGGTGCTGGTCGTGACCTCTCCCTTTTCAGTCATAATTTTAATAATCTCAGTCCTTTCTCTTTGTTTTTGGACAAGTTTTGCCAGTGGTCTATCAATTTTATGGATTCTCTCAAAGAACCAGCTTCTAGTCCTGTTGATCTGCTCTACTGTGGTTCTGGTCTCTAATTCATTGATTTCTGCTCTAATCTTGGTCAACTCCTTCCTTGTCAGTGGGTTAGGCCTGTCCCTCTGTTGCTGTTCCAGTTTCTTGAGGTGAGAATATAGAAACTGCATTTTAGATTTTTCTATTCTTTTGAGTGAGGCTTGGATGGCTATGTATTTCCCCCTTAGGACTGCCTTTGCAGTATCCCATAGGTTTTGGACCGTTGTGTATTCATTCTCGTTGGTCTCCATAAATTGTTTAATTTGTTTTTTGATTTCCTGGTTTATCGAGTCATTCTTGAGCAGGATGGTTCTTAGCCTCCAAGTGTTTGAGTTTCTTCCAGGTTTTTCCTTGTGGTTGAGTTCCAATTTCAGAGCGTTGTGGTCTGAGAATATGCAGGGGATAATTTCAATCTTTTGGTATTGGCTGAGACCTGTTTTGTGTCCCAGAGCATGATCTATTCTTGAGAATGTTCCATGGGCATTTGAATAGAATGAGTATTCTTTGGTTCTGGGGTGTAGTGTTCTATATATATCTATGAGGTCCAACTCGTCGAGTATGGCATTCAAAGCCTTTGATTCTTTGCTTAGTTTTTGCCAGGGTGTTCTGTCTATTTCTGATAGTGGGGTGTTGAGGTCCCCTACTATTACTGTGTTCTTATCTATATGTCTCTTTATTTTGGTTAAGAGTTGGCTTGTGTATCTTGCTGCTCCCCTGTTGGGGGCATATATATTAATAATTGTCATATCCACTTGTTGAATACTTCCTTTAAGAATAATATAGTGCCCTTCTGTATCTCTCTCTATGGCCTCTAGTTTAAAATCCAGTCTATCTGATATGAGAATTGCTACTCCAGCTTTCTTTTGAGGTCCATTTGCGTGGAAGATGGTACTCCATCCCCTTACTCTAAGTCTGAATGCATCTTTGGGTTCAAAATGAGTCTCTTGTAGACAGCAAATGGATGGGTCATGTCTTTTTATCCAATCTGCAACCCTGTGGCGTTTTATGGGAGAGTTTAAGCCATTTAGATTGATAGAGATTATTGACAGATATGATTTTAATGATGCCATTTCTCTTTAAAGTCTTTGTATCGGTTGTGACTTGCTGCTCTGTATCACTCTTGGGGCCTTTTTACCTTTATAGAGCCCCCCTTAATATCTCCTGTAGGGCTGGTTTCGTGGTTACGAAATTGGTTAATGATTGGCGATTTTGGAACGTCTTTATTTCTCCATCAATTCTGAATGACAGCTTTGCTGGATAAAGGATCCTTGGCTGCATGTTTTTCTCTGAAAGAGCTTTAAAAATGCCCCCCCAAGCCTTTCTCTCATTCCAGGTCTCTGTAGACAGGTCTGACGTAATCCTGATACCTTTGCCTTGGTACGTGAGAAATTTCTTTGCCCTGGCCGCTTTCAATACTGTATCCTTGGATCTAATATTTGCGAATTGCACTATGACATGCCGTGGCGTAGGTTTGTCCTGGTTGAGCTTGGATGGGGTCCTCTCTGCCTCTTGGACACGAATGCTTGTTTCCCTTGCTAGATTAGGGAAGTTTTCAGCTACAATTTGTTCAAATATCTCTTCTAGACCTCTGTTTTTCTCCACCCCTTCAGGGATGCCGATGATTCTGACATTGGATCGTTTCATAGAGTCAGTAATCTCCCGTAATCTACATTCGTGGGCGTGGATTTTTTTAAGACCAGCTTCTATTTTCGTTTTTTCTTCTACTAACCCATCCTCCAATTCGCTAACGCGTTCCTCTGCCTCGGTGACCCTGGCCGTCAGAGCCTCTAGTTTTGACTGTATTTGGCCCATAGAATTTTTAATTTCTGTCAGATTCGCTCTCATTTCTGCCCTTAGGGATTCTATATTCTCAGCAACGCTTTCTCTGATGCTTTTTTCAAGTTTACTCATCATCTTGACCATTGTTGCTCTGAATTCCATTTCTGATAATTGGGATACATCCATATGTATTAATTCTGTGGCCGAGGCCAATTCTGTGGCAGAGGCCACAGACTCATTATCTTTTCTTTGCTGGGGGGGACTTCTCCTTCTCGTCATTCTGATGAAGAGAGATTGCAGGGTTGTCCAGAGCCCAAGTGTTGACTGGGACCCAGGCCGTGCGCCCTTGTTTTATAGAGATCTTAGGGATGTGGGCTTCTTCCTTAAAGAGTTTATTTATTTATTTGAGAGAGAGAGAGACAGTCAGCAAGAAAGGGAACCCAAGCAGAGGAGTGGGAGAGGAAGAAGCAGGTTCCCGGTGGAGAAGCCCGATGAGGGACTCCTTTCCGGAACGTTGTAAACACACCCTAATCCGAAGACAGGTGCTTGGTGACTGCGCCACTCAGGCGCTCCGGGTTGTGGGCTTCTTGATTTTTCAGCCTGCCTTCTGGGGGAGGGGCCTGCCTGCCGGTACTCAGAAAACCCTGTTTGGGTAGAGTCTCTGTGTCCCTTGCGAGGGGGGATGGGGATGGGCACCCTGTGAGCCGGTATTTCCGGGCTTTTGTTCTCTGGCGGCTTTCCCTGGCGGTTTGCTATGCCTCTTCTGAGAGAGCAGCAGCGGCTGAAATTCAGCCTCTGTCTCAGAACAGAGGGATCGCGGATCGTTCTCCACTGATGTTCTGGCCACTTTAACTCTGTTTCTGTTGGTGCTGCTCAACCCTGCAGCATCCCGGGCTGTGCGCCCCACACCCGGCGTCCCAGCCCTCACTTCCAGGGCCGGCACGTCTCTGTCCTTTGTGTTTCCAACCCCGCCCGCCGCCAGCCGCCCCGCGCGGGCTCCCGGAGCTCCCCGTCTCAGTCTGGTGTCTCACGGGTGCTGACCGCGAGTCCGCCTGCTCCCCCGTGCAGGTGGCCCTCCAGCCGCCAGCCGCCCCGCGGACGCTCCCGGAGCTCCCGGTCTCAGCCTCGATCCAGTGAGCACACCGGAGCTCCGGAGCTCCGTGAGATGCTTGGTGGTGCACGCTCCCGGCTCACGGACTCAGTCTGCCGTTTCCAGAGTGCGGGTCCGCGGTCCGCCCGCTCCCCGGTGCAGGTGGCCCGCCAGCCGCCCTGCGCGCGCGCTCCTGGAGCTCGCGTTCTAAGTCTGTTGTCTCGCGGGTGCCGTCCGCGAGTCCGCCTGCTCCCCCGTGCAGGTGGCCCGCCAACCGCCAGCCGTCCCGCGTGCGCTCCCGGAGCTCCCTTCTCAGCCTGCTGTCTCAAGCGTGCGGGTCCGCGGTCTGTCCGCTCCCCCTTGCAGGTGGCTACCGCTTCCCGGCGCCCTGACACGGCGGCTCCCTCCCCCTTCTGTTTAGCTTCCGATATCTGTGCGCGGTTTCACGGCTCCCCGCTTCGTACCTCGATACTCAGCGCTGGAGATGTTCATTTGTAGAGATCCAGATGTATCTTCCTGCGTCTCAGGCTGATTCCGTGGATATTCCTGCTGGTCTGGTACCTATCCAGCTCAACTCAGGGGACCGGCTGAAAAAGGTGTCCCCTACTCCTCTGATCTTAACCTCCCCCTCTATATCTAATTACTTCTTAAATCCATTTATTTATCCACTCACCAATCCAATTCAATATTTACATAGTGCCTACTTTATGTCAGGAACTATGCTAAGTGTTGCTGGTACAGAGAAGAATAGGATAGTAGTTCAAAGAACTTGTTCTGGGATGGCTGGCTGGCTCAGTCTGTAGAACATGTGACTCTTGTTGAACATGTGTGATGAGTTCAAGCCCCACGTTGGGCATGGAGCCTACTTAAAATTAAAAAAAAAAAAAGAACTCATTCTGGTTTGGGGTGGAAAGAGAACCTACAATGACATCCCAGGTTGTGAGTGCCCTCACATATGTGAGCAGACTGCTTTAGTGCAGAGAGGACAGACAACTAACTTAACCTGGAAAGATGAACAAGTACTATGACCAAATTCCTAATTTGCTTCCATTTTATCTTTCAAGAAGAATGCTGTTGGAGCTATAAATAACAGAATATTGGTAAGAAGAAACTGAAGACCAAGATTTGAGAGGATAATGAGTGAGAGGTTCATATATACCTCCTCTAAATGAATTTGGATTTCTTTTAGTATTTTACAGAGTCTCCAAGGGAAAGAGGTTCTATTTATTCTGTGTATTTCCAGGGGGCAAACCTAGGACCACTAGAAAAAAGAAAGAGGAAGGGAGATTATGGCTCGTACATAAAGGGCCTTTAAGTGAACATGTCTTTGTATTATAAAAGTTGTGTATATACCCTGTAGAAAAATCAGAATACACCAATGAAGTATTAACATGAAGGTAATTAAAATTATATTTAATCTCACAATTCCGGCATAATCATTGTTGACAATGTGGTATATTTCCATCCAGCTTTGAGATGCACTACATGGTCAAGACTATGTAATATATGCAAATTCTTTGTATCTTTTTTAACTTCACATTAAGCATTTCCCACATCATTATAGATTTTCACAAAAAGTAATTTCAGAGTTCTGGTTCCAACCAAAATGAAATAGCTGTATTCTTCCCAGGATTTCCCTCTTACAAATAAATAAAACCCTGGATGTAACACAACAAGCAAACAAAGGAAGACTCTAAAAAGTGGAAAGAAGGCAGATTGTTTAAGGATGCAAGGACTTGAGGAACAACATGGTGATGAGTTTCCTAGGTTTCCTTTCTTTCTTTCTTTTTTCTTTTTTTTAAAGATTTTATTTATTTATTTGACAGAGAGACAGCCAGCGAGAGAGGGAACACAAGCAGGGGGAGTGGGAGAGGAAGAAGCAGGCTCCCAGTGGAGGAGCCTGATGCGGGTCTCGATCCTAGAACGCCGGTATCATGCCCTGAGCCGAAGGCAGACGCTTAACCGCTGTGCCACCCAGGTGCCCCTCCTAGGTTTCCTTTCTGCCTCCCATATATCCTGAATGGACTGTTGGAGAAGCATGCAATCTGGAACTACCAATAAGCACAGTGAAGGGGGAAAAAAAAGTCCAAGAAAATCCTATTCCCCCTTAATGAAGGACACACACACACACACACACACACACACACACACACACGAGAGATAGATGCATGAAAGAACTGAAAACCTTTTTGATAATATCTTTCCTACCCCAGCCAAACATCAATAGACAAAAATCCCCACCCAAGGTTTCTGACATGCCAATGTGGAGCTAATCTTCCATTTTCTTTGACAGCCCCAAGGAAGCAGGAATGAAGTTCTGATTTATCCACCCAGTGGTGTTGGTGGGGTCAAACAGGGAGCTAATCTTCTACCTGCCACCCAGCAGAATCAGCCAGCTCTCTGAGTTTCCCGCTTTGGTACTGTGTAAGGTCCAGTGGATAACAGAGCATCTATCCCCACCTAACAGCAATGAAACTGAAGGAGGCAGTTTGTGGTGGGGCTAGTCAGTCCTTCACATCCCCACCTAGGGATGAATGTGTCACTTAGGCCTAGCAGGGAGATGAGCTTACACCCAACTTGGAGACAATAAGACAGCGTGAGTCAGTGCTAACAAGGTTGCTGAGCTTCCACCCCACTCATCTGGAGTCACAGGCTGTATGAATCACTGCTCAACCTTTGTCAGGATGGTGTCAGTGGGGGTTCAGAGGAGAGCTGAATACCCACCAACACCATGACTTGTATACCACATCTGTGTGCCAAAATGGATGATGGTCTGCTAAAAATATATTAAACAGAATTCAGTCTCATGGTGTAATAATCAAAATGTTCAGAATAAACTAAAAATCATTCATCATAATAACAAACAAGAAAATCACAATTTGAGTGAGAGAGACAACCAACAGATGCCAACACTGAGATAACTCAGACATTGGAAGTGTCGATGAGGAAATTAAAGCATCATTCAACAAGCAACACAAACAATTCAACAAGAAATTACAAACATGTTTGAAACATGAAAAAGTAGAAAGTCTTAGAAAACAAGTCAAAAATATTTTTTAAAAACCAAAGGGAAATCAAATTATAAAACTAAAAATACAATAGCCCCCCCCAAAAGAAACCTCACTGAGTGTACTCAATGACAGAAAAAAAATGTGACAGAGGAATGAATCAATGATATTGAGAATAGAGCAATAGAAACTATAACCTGAACAGTGAAATAAAATACATGGAAAAGAAAAAGAACAGAATTTCAGGGACCTGTGGAACTATGATGAAAAGGATTGAACATTTATATTATTAGAGTCCTAGAAGTAGAGGTGAAAGAAAGTGGAGATGAAAAATGTTTGAAACATTCAGAGCACAGAGGATTTTTAGGGAAAAAAATATTTGAAACCTTAATGACTGACAATTTCCCAATTTTGGCAAAACATATAAAACAACACATACAAGAATATAAGTGAACCTCAAACAGGATAGACCCAAAGAAATTCACACCAAGACACATCATAGTTAAACCTAAGGACAGATTAAAAAAAATCTTGAAGCAACCAGAATGAAATGACATTTTACCTATGTGGGAAAAACAATTTGAATGACAGCAGATTTCTTATGAAAAACCAAAGAGGCTGAAAGGAAGTGGCACAATATTTTATTAAGTGTTGAGAATAAGAACTGTCAACCATGAATTCTATATCTGGAAAAACTATCTTTCAAGATTGTGGGGGAAATAAAGAAATTTTCAAACAAAGGGAAACTAGGAGAACTTTTTTCTGGCAGACTTAAAGAAAGGCCAAAGGAAATTTTCTAAGGAAAAGATCACAGAATAAGGCTTGGAACTACAGAATGATAAAATGGATTAAAAAAAAAAAGGAAGGTGTGTGTGTAAATACAATAGACTATCTCATTCCTCGCATGTTTCTTAAATAATATTTAACAATTGAAGGAAAATCATAATAGTATCTGATTTAATCCATTTATGTAGAGGAAATATCAAAGAATTATATTTTTAAAGTGGATAAATGAAGAAAGATTTCTGACCTTCACTTAAAGTAGTAAAACAAAGAAGACATACACAAATGATCAACAGGTATATAAAAGGATGCTCAACATTACTAATCATTAGGGAAATGAAAATCAAACCATAATGAGATGTCACCTCACATCTGTTAGGATGGTTATAGGTGTTGGCAAGGATGTGGAGAAATTGGAACCCTGGTACACTGTTGGTGGGAGTACAAAATGGTGCAGTTGCTGTAGAAAACAATATGGAGGTTCCTCAAAAGATAAAAAATAGAACTAACATATGATCCAACAATTCCACTTCTGGATATTTATCTAAAAGAACTGAAATCAGGATTGGAAGAGATATTAGCACTCTCATGTTCATTGCAGCACTGTTCACAATAGTTGAGATGTTAAAACAAGGTAAATGTTTATTGATGTTTGAATGGATAAAGAAAATGTGATATATACATGCAATGGAATATTATTCAGCCTTTAAAAAGAAGAAAATCCTGGCAATATGCAACAATATAGGTAAACCTTGAGGACGTTATGCTAAGTGAAATAAACCAGTCACAGAAGGACAAATACAGCATGATTCCACTTATATGAGGTATCTAAAATAGTCAAAGTCATAGAAACAAAGAATAGAATAGTAGTTTCCAGGGGCTGGTGAGAGGGGAAGATGAGGAATTGGTAACCAATGGCTACAAAATTTCAGTTATACAAAATGGATAAGTCCTAGAGATCTGATATACAACATGCTTATAGATAGCAATACAGCATTATACACTTAAAAATCTGTTAGAAGGTAGTTCTCATGTTAAGTATTCTTACCACAATAAAAATTTAATTAAAGAATTAAATGTCACTCACAGGAGATGGTATAAATCCACAAATATACTTGGGGATGTCAACACCCCATTCTTAGCAATTGATAGAATTATTAGACAGCAAATAAGCAAAGACAAAGAATATCCAAACATCAATCAACAAGATCTAATTGATGTTTATAGAACACCAACAACAGCAAAGTACACATTCCTTTTAAGTGCCCACAGAACGCTCACAAAGCCCTTATATATACTGGGTCATAAGACAAACCTCAACACATTTAAAATACTTGAAATCATACAAAGTAAGTTCCTTGAATATAATGGAATCAAGGGTGGAATCAATAACAGAAAGTCAATAGGAAAATCTCTAAACATTGGGATATAAAACAACAAAATTTTAAATTATCCATGGGCTAAAAAGGAAGTCTCAAAGGAAAAAAAGATACATTTTACTGAATGAAAATAAAATACAGTATATCAATATTTGAGGGATGCATCTAAAGGAGTGCTGAGAGGAGAAATAGTAAAACTAAGACAAGAAATCCATGAAATTAAGTAGTTCCATCAAAAACGGCAGAGTAAGGATCAGCAAAACTCCATAAAAACAATAAGAAAAATGGCAAATTTTTCAGAATTAGTGCTTTTCAGAACTTTGGAAATAAACCAAAAGCTTTTAGCAGTCAGGGTTAGTGTTTATTCAATTTAAAAAAAAAAGCTGAATTAGAGTATGATCAGTGATTTTTCTAGTACTTTAACTTGCCTTTTCCCACACACTACCCCCAGCTCTGTGGCAGCCTTGAAAATCAACTACCCAGAATCATGATGATAATGATTTTAAATCAGCTACTTTAAATATGTTCAAAAAGAACTCAAGGAAACCAAGTCCAAATAACTAAAGGAAAGCGTGACAGTGCTGGCCAACCAATAAAGAATATTAATAAAAAGATAGAAACTATGAAAAAAACCAAACAGAAAACTACAATAACTAAAATATTAATAAAAAGATAGAAACTATGAAAAAAACCACACAGAAAACTACAATAACTAAAATCAAAATGAAAATTCACTAGAAGAGTTCAACAAATTTGAGCAGGTAGAAGAAAAAAATCAGTGAACTTAAATACAGGTCAAATGTAATTCTCTAGCTTAAAGTATAGAAAGAAAACAGAATGAAGGAAAATGAACAGAGACTCCTAGAGTCTTTTGGCATCCCAAAAGAGGAGATAGAGAAAAGCACAGAAATAATATTTTAAGAAATCATGGTTCATAACTTCCCAAATTTGACGAAAAACATTAATCCATACATCCAAGAAACTCAATATATTTCAAATAGGATAAAGTCCAAAAAATCTCCACTTAGAAACATTACAGTCAAACTCTTGATAGCTGAAGGCAAAAAAATGAATCTTGAAAGCAGCAAGAAAGAAGCAACTCATCATACACATGAGATCTTGAATAAAATTAACTGATGATTTCTTACCAGAAACCATAGATCCAGAAGGTAACAGGATGAATAGGATGAAACATTCAAAGTCCTGAAAGAAAAAGACTGTTGACCAGGAATCCTATATCCAGTGAAGTCTTTCAAAAAAGAAGGAGAAACTAAGACACTCCCACATAAAAACTGATAAAATCATCACTTACAAGAAATACTAGAAGAAGTCCTTCAGACAGAAATGAGAGGATACTAGACAGTGACTTGATCAATTTAAAGACACGAAGAACACCAGTAAAGATTACTACATAGGTAAATTTAAAGCAAATATAAACATACTTTTTGTTCTTAACACTTTTTTTCTTCTATTTGAATTAAAAGATAATTACATAAAGGACTAATAACAAACCTTTGTTGATAGGCACGTAATATATAAAGATATAATTCACATAAAATCTTGAAAAAGGACAAAATTGGAGGACTCTGACTTCCCGTTTTCAAAATTTACTACAAAGCTATGATAATCAGGACAGTGTAGAATTGGCATGAGGATAAACATGTAGATCAATGAAATAACATTGAGTGTTCAGAAATAAACCCATACAACTATAGTCAATGATTTTTGACAGAAGTGCCAAGACAATTGAAAGGCAAAAATAGACAAGGCAAGAAACAACAATTGTTGGAGAGGATGTGGAGAAAGGGGATCCCTCCTACATTGTTGGTGGGGAATGCAAGTTGGTACAGCCACTCTGGAAAACAGTGTGGAGGTCCCTTAAAAAGTTAAAAATTGAACTACCCTATGACCCAGCCATTGCACTACTGGGTGTTTACCCCAAAGATACAGACGTAGTAAAGAGAAGGGCCATATGCACCCCAATGTTCATAGCTGCATTGTCCACAATAGCCAAATCATGGAAGGAGCCGAGATGCCCTTCAACAGATGACTGGATTAAGAAGCTGTGGTCCATATATACAATGGAATATTACTCAGCTATCAGAAAGAACGAATTCTCAACATTTGCTGCAACATGGACGGCACTGGAGGAGATAATGCTAAGTGAAATAAGTCAAGCAGAGAAAGACAATTATCATATGATTTCTCTCATCTATGGAACATAAGAACTAGGATGATCGGTAGGGGAAGAAAGGGATAAAGAAAAGGGGGGTAATCAGAAGGGGGAATGAAACATGAGAGACTATGGACTATGAGAAACAAACTGAAGACTTCAGAGGGGAGGGGGTGGGGGAATGGGATAGACTGGTGATGGGTAGTAAGGAGGGCACGTATTGCATGGTACACTGGGTGTTATACGCAACTAATGAATCAGAGCTTTACATCGGAAGCCGGGGATGTACTGTATGGTGACTAACATAATATAATAAAAAATCATTAAAAAAAAAGAAAAAGAAAGGTAGAAAGAAGAGTCTTTTCAATAATTTGTGCTGAAACAACTAGATAATCACATTCAAGAAGAATAAAACTGGGAGCACCTGGGTGGCTCAGTCAGTTAAGTATCTGCCTTTGGTTCAGGTCATAATCTCAGGGTTCTGGGATCAAGCCCTGCATTTGGCCTCCTGCTCAGCAGGGAGTCTGCTTCTCCTTCTTCCTTTGCCCTCTCCCCTTCCTCTCCCCAACTCACATGCTCTCTCTCTCTCAAATAAATAATCTTAAAAAAAAGAATAAAACTGGACCCTTACTTCATCTTATTTATAAAAATTAACTCAAAAAGGACCAAAGATCTAAATCTAAGGGCTAAAACTATAAAAGTCTTAGAAGGAAACAAGAGTGTATCTTTGCAAACTTGGATTCATGAATGGTTTCTTAGTTATGACCCTAAAAGCACAAGCAACCAAAGAATGAACACATAAATTGCCTTTAATCAAAATAAAAAAAATTTGTGCTTCTGAAGACACCATCAGGTGAATGAATAAAGAAAACATGATATATATCTATGTATCAGTATATATATCTATATATAAAATCAGTATATATCTATATGTCAGTATTTATTTATATCTATGTATGTATGCATCTATCTATCTATCATCTATCTATACTGTAATACTACTGAACCATGAAATATTCATTTGCAGCAACATGGATGGACCATGAGGGCATCATGCTGAGTAAAATAAGTCAGATAAAGAAAGAAAAATACTGTATGTCACTTATATGTGGAATCTAAAAAAAAAAAAAAGCCCCAACAATCAAAAACCAAATACATAGAAATAAAGATCGTATTTGTGGTTACCAAAGGCGGGGGGGCTGAGGGGGGATTGGATAAAGGGGTCAAAAGGTACAAACTTCCAGTTATAAGATAAATACTGGGGATGTAATGTACTACCCGATGACTACGGTTAACCCCATTATATGGTGTGTTTGAAAGTTGCTAAGAGAGTGGATTTTAAAGGTTCTTTTAACAAGGAAATTTTTTTCTTTTCTTTGTAATTATATGAGGAGATGAATACTAGCTAAACCTATTGTGGAAATTATTTTGCAATATATGTATGTCAAATCATTATGTAGTATACCTCACACTTATACAAAGCTCTGTGTCAATTCTATTTTAATAAAACTGAGGGAAAAATGTGAAAAGACAACCCACTGAATGGGAGAAAATTTTTGCAAATCATATATATGATCAGGTTATAGTATACAGAAGATGTAAAGAACTATTACAATTTAAAAATAAAAGGCAAATAACTCAATTTTAAAATAGGCAAATGATTTGAAAAAAACATTTCCTCAAAGAATACGTACAAATGGCCAAGAAGTGCATAAAAAGGTGTTCAACATCATTGGTCATTGATGAAATGAAAATCAAAAACACAATGAGATACTGTTTTCATACCCACTAGAATAGCTATAATAAAAAAAGACAAACAATAACAAATGTTGGCAAGGATGTGGAGAAATTGGAACTCTCATACATTGCTGTTGGGAATGTAAAATGGCCAACCACTTTGGAAAACAATTTGACAGTTCCTTAAATACTTAAATATAGAGTTACCATATACCCAGCAATTCCACTTCTAGATATACTCAAAAGAATTAAACCAAATGTGCACATGATGTTCATAGCAGCATTATTTACAAAACCAAAAAGTGAGAACAACCCAAATTTCTATCAATCAACAAATAGATAAATAGAATGTGGCATATCCATTTAATGGAATATTATTCCACTATAATACAGAATGAAGTACTGATTCATGCTACAATATGGATGAACTTAAAGACATTATAGTGAGTGAAATAAACTAGATACGGTGGACACACATTGCATCATTCTATTTATATGAAATGTCCAGAATAGGCAAATCTATAGAAACAAAAGTGGATTAGTAGTTACCAAGGACTGGGGGAGGAATGGGTGGAAAGTGACTACTAATGTGGAGGGGGTTTCTTTTTTAGGTGATGAAAACGTTCTGGAATTAGTGGTAATGATTTCACAGCTCTGTAAAAATACTAAAAAATACTGAATTGCATATTTTATAAGTGTGAATTTGATGGTATGTGAATATATCTCAATAAAAATAAGTAAAATTGAAAACAAGACAGCAGGGAAAATCAATGAAACAAAAAGCTGATTGTTAACCCTCTAGCAAGACTGACAAAGATAAAAAGAGAGAATACATAAATCATGATGATCAGGAATAATACAGAGGATATCACTACAGATTCTTAAGTCATTAAAAGCATAATAATGGAATACTATAAACAACTTTACATTCATCAATTTGACACCTTGGAAGAAATGGTCTATTTCCTTAAAAAGTACAAACTTCCAAAATTCAATCAAGATGCAGTAATCTGTATGGCTCTATAACCATTAAAGAAATTGAGTTCAAAATAATAACTTAAAAATGCCCTCCAAAGTATCTCCAGGCCCTGATGGTTTCACTGGAGAATCCTACCAAACATTTAAAGAAGAATTAGCACCAATTTTACACAATATCTTTCAGAAAATAGAAGAGGAGGGAATATTTCCAACTAATTTTATAAAACCGGTTTTACCATAGTATCAAAACTAGAAAAAGACAGTATCAGAATAGAAAACCGTAGACCAATATCTCTCATGAACTTAGTTATAAAAATCCTTCATAAAATATTAGCCAAATCAAATCCAGTAATATATTAAAAAATTATACAATACAATAAAATGGGATTTATTCCATTTAGTATGCAAGTTTCATTTAGACTTCAAATGTCAATAAATTAAATACACTAAGTAGAAAAATTATATGATCATATCAATTGATGGGGAAAAAGCATTTTTAAAAACCCAAAGCCATTCTTTCTTGAAGATTTTTAAAATTTCATTCAATTTAGTTAACATATAGTGTGTTGTTAGTTTCGGGGGTAGAATTCTGTGATTCATCAGTTGCTTATAACACCCAGTGCTCATTATATCAAGTGCCCTCCTTAATGCCCATTACCTAATTACCCCATGCCTCAACCCACCTCCCCTCAAGCAACCCTCAGTTTGTATCCTATAGTTAAGTATCTCTTATGGTTTGCCTTCCTCTCTGTTTTTAACTTATTTTATTTTTCCTTCCCTTCCTCTATGTTCATCTGTTTTGTTTCTTAAATTCCACATGTGAGTGAAATCATATGGTATTTGTCTTTCTCTGACTGACTTATTTCACTTAGCATAATAGCCTCTTCTTCCATCCATGTCATAGCAAATGGCAAGATTTCATTCTTTTTGATGCCTGAGTAATACATCCTCTTTATCCATTCATCTGTTGATGGATATCTAGGCTCTTTCCATAATTTGGGTATTGTGGACATTGCTGCTATAAACATTGGGGTACATGTGCCCCTTCGAATCACTATGCTTGTATCCTTTGGATAAATACCTAGTAGTGCAATTGCTGGCTTGTAGGGTAGTTCTATTTTTAACTTTTTGAGGAAACTCCACACTGTTTTCCAGAGTGGCTGTACCAGTATGCATTCCCACCAGCAGTGTTAGAGGGTTCCCCTTTCTCTGCATCCTTCCCAACCCCTGTTGTTTTCTGACTTGTTCATTTTAGCCATTCTGACCAGTGTGAGGTGGTATCACATTGTGGTTTCGATTTGTATTTCCCTGATGCCAAGTGATGTTGAGCGTTTTTCATGTGTCCATTAGCCATTTGTATGGCTTCTTTGGAGTAATGTCTATTCATGTCTTCTGCCCATTTCTTGATGGGTTTTTTTGTTTTTGGGGTGTTGGGTTTGATAAGTTCTTTAGAGATTTAGGAGGCTAGCCCTTTATTTGATGTCATTTGTGAATATCTTCTCCCATTCCATAGGTTGCCATTTAGTTTTGTTGACTGTTTCCTTTGCTGTGCAGAAGCTTTTTATCCCGATGAAGTCCCAATAGTTCAGTTTTGCTTTTGTTTCCCTTGCCTCTGGAGACATGTCTAGCAAGAAGTTGCCACAGCTGAGGTCAAAGAGGTTGCTGCCTGTGTTCTCCTCTAGGATTTTGATGGATTTCTGTCTCACATTTAGGTCTTTCATCCATTTGGAGTTTATTTTTGTGTATGGTGTAAGAAAGTGGTCCAGTTTCATTCTTCTTCATATGGCTGTCCAGTTTTCCCAACATCGTTTGTTGAACGGACTTTTTTTCCATTGGTTGTTCCAAAAGCCACTCTTGCTAAAACCTCTCAGTAGGCTAGGAAGAGACAGAAAATTCCTAAACTTGATAAGGAGCATCTGCAAGAAACCTACAGCTAACATAATACTTAAATATGAAAGCCTGAATGCTTTCTCTATGAGTGGGGAAAAGGCAAAGATGTCTGCCCTTACCACTTTTATTTAACAGAACACTGGAAGTTTTAGCCAGTACAGTAAGTAAAGAAAAAAAATTAAAATATGCGCAGGTTGTAAAAGAAGAAATAAAACTGCCCCTATTTACAGGTGACATGATTATCTACTTAGGAAATCCAAAGGGATCCATAAAATAATTTCTGGAACTAATAAGTGATTTTAGCAAGGTCATAGGATGCAACATCAATACACACAAAATCCAGTCGCCGTTCTGTATGCCAATAAAAACAGTTGGAATACAATTTTTTAAAAAATTGCCATTTATAATCATCCCAAAGAAGATTAAATAATTAGGTATAAATCAAAGAAGCATGTATAGGATCTGCATGCTGAAAATTACAAAATGCTGGTCAAAAAAATAAATAAGTGGAGAGATACACCTTATTCATAGATTGTTATCCTCAACATAGTGAAGATGCCAAATCTCCCCAAATGATTTAGATTTAACATAATTCCTGTCAAAATCACAGCAAGGTTTTTTCTACACATAGACAAACTGATTAAATTTATATGAAAATGTAAAGGAATTAGAATAGATAAATCAGTTTTGAAAAAGAAGAGTAAAGTGGAAGAAATCACTCTACTTGATATTGGGGCTTACTATATACCTATATTTTTTCCTTCAAGTTGTAATTTAAATTCCAGTTAGTTTAACATACTATAAAGCTGTATTAATCAAAGCAATGTGGTATTGTGAGAGATACACACATAGATCGATAGAATAAAGTAGATAATCTAGAAGAAGATTTACACAAACAGGCCCAAATGATTTTTTGACAAAATTGCAGAAGAAATTTAGTGGAGAAATTCAGTATCTTTTCTACAAATGGTATTGGAGCAATTGGACATCCATGGGCCAAAAAATAAATCTTGACTTAAAACTTATACCTTATAAAAAAATTAACTCCAGGGGTGCCAGGGTGGCTCAGTCAATTAAGAGATACTGACATTTTGGAAAGGAAGAGATTTTGAAGTTTTAATTAACAAACACTAACTATTAAGTATGAAAAGGATAATTTTTAGCTAAAAAGAACAAGTATCCTTCATATAACATCAGCAAATGCCAGGAGTCAGCCTCCCAAAGTCTGATATAAATAAATGGTTTAATGCTTAAAAAAAAAAAAAAAAGAATCTGCCTTTGGCTCAGGTCATGATCCCAGGGTCCTGGGATTGAGCTCTGTGTCAGGCTCACTGCTCAGCCAGGAGTCTGCTTCTCCCTCTCCCTCTTCCACTCCCTCTTCTTGGGCTCTCTCTCTCTCTCTGTCAAATAAATAAATAAAATCTTTTAAAAATAACTCCAAATGGATCACAGACTTAAAGCTACAAAATTTATAGAATAAAACACGAGAGAAAATCTTAGGCTCTTTATCCTGGTGAAGAGTTTTTAGGCTTAGCACCAAAAATATGATCCATAAAAGGAAAAATGGATATATTGGGCTTCATCACAATTAAACATTTTGCTCTTCAACAGGATAAAAAGTATAAGTATAAAATCTGGGAGAAATATTTGCAAACCACATATCTAATAAAGACCTTGCCGTGTAGAATATGTTAAAAAAAAAAAAACTCTCAAAACTCACCAGGAAAAACAAAACAAAATCAACCAAAGCAAACAAACAAAAATCCAACTCGAATATGAACAAAAGAATGAAGAGACGTTTCACCAAAAAGGACACACAAGTGGCAACTAACCATGTGAAAAGGTGTTTAAAATCATTAGCCACTATGGCGATGCAAATTAAAACCACAATGGTACACCACCACCTACCTATCATAATGGCCAAGATGAAAAATAGTGACAGCATCAATTGCTGGTAAGGATTCACAGATGAATGGATATTCATATATTGCTGGTAGGAATCTAAAATGGTACAATCATTCTGGAAAGCAGTTTGGCAATTTTTTATAAAACAAAGCATGCAACTACTGTATACCCAGCGATTGCACTTCTGAACGTATATTCTAGTGAAATAAAACATATTTACACAAAAAACCTGTGCATAGCAGCTTTATTTGTAATAATTCAGAACTAGAATCAACCCAGATGTCCTTCAGCTGGTTAAACAAACTGTGGTACATCCATACTATGGTATACTATGACTTAGCTATTAGAAGGAATGAGTTATTGATACATGTAACAACCTGAATGGTCCTCAAGGGAGATATGCTGAGTGAAAAAGCCAACCTCAAAAAGCTACACATTATATGATTCCATTAATACAATTATGCTTGAAAGGATAAAATAATAGTGATAGAGAACAGATTTGTGGCTGCCAGGGGTTAAGACAGAGATAAGGAGTTGAGGGTGTTTGTTATCATAAAAGGGCAGCATGAGGGAGATCTTTGTGATGATGGAGCAATTCTGCATCTTGATTGTGGTAGAGTTACATGAATCTACATGCCTCCCCCAATGGTATCGTCTTGCATAACTAGTATTATTGAAGCCAGAAGCCAGGAAATTGACATTGGTAAAATCCGCAGAGCTTATGCAGATTTCACGGGTTCTATATTCATTCGTGTGTGTGTATGTGTGTGTGTGTAGCTCTACTGGGTGAGGTTAAAAAAATGGATTAAAATTTTTCAATAGGTGTATTCCACAAATTTCAGATTTTGGGCATTTAAGCTGTTCCAGTCATCACTAATAAAAACATTTGCAAGTATACATCTTTGTGTATAAATCTTATCCATGTTTTGACCTATTTCTTAATTTGGAACTTCTAGTTAGAAGTTGGAATTTCATAGCCCTAGAGTAAGGAAGAACATTTTAACATATGAGCTGTTCAGACTGGGATGGGCTATCCAGGGAGCTAGCTGGAGCATTATCATTGGAGAATGTCAAGTACTGGCAGTGTGGCCACCTGTTAGGAATGCTGCAGAAGAGATGTGCATGTTAGTTGGACCAGGTAGCCTCTGAGGTTCATGTATAACTCAGCATCCAGTGTGGACCGTATCACAGGCAACCCTGAGCAATGATGATAAAACTGAATTCACCACCCTTCTCCTCAAACCTGCTTCTTCCTCCTAGATTCTCTGCCTTAGCAGATGACATTACAATTGCACTGCTCATAGGAACTCACGTAGATTCATTTATCCTGCTCCTCCCCCTCGCAGTCACCAGGTACTTGAAATTGTAGCCCCCAAAACAGTTCTCACCTCTGCTGCTCCTCTCCTTCTTGGCTGCCATGCTACATCTGGCCTGTCTTTTAGCCTATGGGTCTCTGCCTTCCCCCTACTGCTCTAGAGATCTCCACTACTACACCTTTCACACTATAGTCAGAATAAGCTAAGGAAAAGCATGAAAGATGCTAGCCCGTTTTTAGCACTCACTTGCTATCACAGCTTCTGTCTTTTCTAACTTTGTAGAAAAGACTTTCTTCCAGGTCAAGGAAGGGGTTAGGGGGAGGTGCTGGGGAGGAGAGGAAAATCCAGTATTGTCTCACATGCCGATATCCCAAAGTTGACTATAAGCTCCTTGAGGCAGGGTCTGGGCCTGGAAGACCTTAAAATCTTACAGCCTGGAGCACTAACCGTGTGCCAGGCATGGCTCCAAGTTTACTGTGAAGCCCTCAACAACCCAGGAGGTAGTGTCATTATCATCACTGATATGTCACAGATAAGGAAATTGAGGCACAGAAAGCACACAAAAAATCAAAGGCCAACTTACACTGGGATGCTGTTATCAAATCAGATTTGAGAAATGAAAAATTGCACAGTGAATGTTGAAGCTTTGTTCTACACTAAGGCAAACCAACTCTTTGGCCCACTCTTAAAGATTTTTTATTATTCCTTTTCATCATTTTTCATTTTCATTGACTAGTCACTTAAGGGGCATGTCTAAATTCTTTGTCAGGTGTGACAAATAGCACTAATGCTGATGGGATGAAAGGTGCACATTAGTTTTAATTGGCTATTTGTATTTTTAAATGTTATAGATTATGTAGAAAATGGTTAATCAAAGACATTAGGAACTAAAAAAAAAGCAAAAAGAAAGACTAAAAACAGGAACAATTAATGCACTGAACAGGAGTGGGAAGTCTTTCTAAGATTCTGTATGAACTGTGTGTTTTTGTGTGTGTGTGTGGTCTGCTTCCATTCCTGTGGTACAGTAATGATTAAATTAATGGTACAAGTTTCTGGAGTTGCAGACAATCATTGTCAAAGGAGCCTCAACCTCCTACCCAGGCTCTCTTGATCCACAGTTTCCCTGAGAACCTTACCCCTTGACTGCACAGGCTGCTCATCTCACACATCTCCAAGCTAGCTCTGACTCCAACAGCCTTTCAGGCAGCATGTTTTGAGTCAGGGCGTGTATTCACATCCTAGGGCTGCCACAACAAAGCATCACAAACTGGGTGGCTTAGAACAGCAGAAATGTATTGTCTCATAGTTCTTGAGGATGGAAGTCCCAAATCAAGGTGTTGGCAGAGCCATGCTTCCTCTGGAACCTGTAGGGGAGGGATCCTTCCATGACTCTTGCTAGCTTCTGGTGGTTTGCTGGCAATCCAGTTCCTTGACTTGTAGATGCATTACTTCAATCTTCACATGACCCCCTTTCCTCTGTGTTTGTCTCTGGGTCCAAATGTCCCCTTTTTATAAGGACACCGGTCATATTGGATTAGGGCCACCATTTAATGACCACATTTTAATTTGATTACATCTGCAAAGACCCTATTTCCAAATAAGGTCACATTCTGAGGTCCTGGGGGTGAGGACTTCAGTGTAGCTTTTTTTGTGGGGGAAATAATTCAATCCATAACAGGGTGTTAGGTCCAAGGTTTCCTGTACTTATGGAGCTGGGAGGACTCCATGGTACTGCCTTCCTCAAAATCACCTCCATCTTTGGGCATTTGTTTGGTTGGGTGCTGCCTAGGGAAGCCTGTCCAGTACTCTGCTATTATGATATCAAGTGCCTCAGATCCCAGACGTCACAGCAGGCAAGGGGCTCCTCCATGTAACTAATGCATCTGATGGCTCACCATGGGCGAAGATAACCCAGCAGACCACTGGGCTCATCTTCCCACTTTCCCTTCAGTCTGAGGGCTTTCTATTTTTATCCTATTGTGTTGTAAATACTTGTTCTTACAATCTTCCTTAATTCTTTTTTGGGATGAAATAAAGTATAAAAATAAATTAAATGAATGGCAATTTCCTGCCGCAGTTTGGTGGCTTAATTAAATAGCAGCGCAAGGGTAGGCTGTGATTTCTAAGGACTCAGTGTTGCCGTGACAACCACAGGGTGCAGCCTCCTCCAGTTGGCCCTTCCCCAACCTCCATTACTAAGTCCAGCTCATCCTCATGCCTCAGCCCAGCCTCCACCCTTCTGAGAAAGCATCTCCGAGCAACAGACAGAACTATGGGGTTCTCCATGTGCCCCCTCAGAATCCTGGTCTCCCTCCGTTGCTATACTTACCTTGTGGAATTCCAGTTGCCTGTTTGAGTCTGTCTCTCTCTTTGAACAGTAGGCTTCTTTCTCAAGAACAGGGATCACTTCGTTTTTTTCTACAAGCACCTAATTCAGAACTTTGCCTTCAGGGAGTTGCCATAGCAGTAGATGGAGCACCAGCATTTAGGACTCCCGAAGGCCTGCCTCTGGAGCTGCCATCACATGTTGCCAGATGTGCCTATTAAATTTAAAATTGAATTTAAATTAACTAAAATTAAATTAATTAAAAGCCAAACTCAGTCCCACTAGTCTCATTTCAAGTGGCTTAATAAGCTACATTTGGCTAGCAACTACCACATGGGACAACACAGCTATAGAACATTTCTATCATCACAGAAAGTTCTACTGGACAGTGCTGGTCTAAAGGAGCCTATAACCAGTGCCCCCTGGGGATATTCTTGGTGTTTGCCCATTGCACTCCTAACCCATCAGAGCTATGCCAACTAGTTTTAGCCTTGGAAACAAAAGGGAAAATGTAAGCAGTGTATTCCTCTGTTAGGATCGTGAGCTAATGTCCCCTCACCAAAGAGATCAACATGAGTGGCAGGACACATTTCCTCACCAATCTCTAAACAAGCCTGGGCCTTTCTGCCTCTATGTTTTTGCACATGCTATTCTCTTGCCTAGAATGTCCACCCTAACAAGAACTCCTGGTGTCTTATTCATTCTTCAGCTGTAATATAAGTGTATATAACTTCACCTGCATAAATCCCTTCTCCCCCTGTCTTCCCGTCAGTAGTGTGTGTGTGTGTATGAATCTTCCTTCTCATATTATATCCTATATGTTATTATGTAGTGGCATCAGAATCTATGAGCAGATTATGTTCTATAATTAGCACAGAGAGCAAAAATCAAGTAGAACCAAAACTGCCCTTGAAATTCTCTTAAATCTGCCATTGAACACACATTCTTGGTTTCCTTTATACGACCTCATACAGAAATTCTTAGGACACTGAATTGTACATATGACTGAGACAGACTAAGGAGGAAGAAGTAAAAAGAAGACCCATAAATGGATATGCAGGCACACAAACCACCGGCCCTTTAAGACTGCCACAACATCCCTGGCAGGGCAGGGACAGTCTAGATTGCCCCTGATGCGCAATCATTCCTTCCAGTGGTCCTCAAAGTATGCTCTGCAGGGCCAGCAGCATCAGCATCACCTGGCAACTTGTTAGGAATGCAAAGTTTCAGTCCCCATCCCAGACCTACTTGATCAGAAACTCTAATCAACTCTCCAGGTGATTCTGCTGCGAGTTAAATTTGAGAACCACTGGTTTACTCCTTCTGGCTCTAACATTCAGTCTCTGTGGCTTAGTATAGGTTGGTGGATTTGTATGCTATGTGAGGATGATGCTACGGTGAGGATGAAACATGCCAGGCCCTGAATTATGAAAGCACTCAGCTCAGGGCCCTCCACACAATTTTCTGAACTGTAATCTGCACGATCTGAGAGTTGTATTCTTTGAATGCTACTCTTTGAGGAGCTGGAGATATTGGCTATCTGCCTGCTGCACTTCCCAGATGATGTTTCCACTGAACAGTGTCATTCCCACTCCTTGGGACACAGTCTCAGCTCAGAGGGAGTAGGAGAGGGGTTGGGTTTTCAAGTCTTATAAAAACTTAAAGGCACTGGAGATAAGCAACACATTTTTTGCCCCCAGGGGCGTTCTCACTCATCCTCACAATAGGAAGCAGGCGAGGTCATTACTATGGCTGAGGAGGGGCAGGGGCACTGGTGGAGCATGTGCTGTGTTGCCAGCACTGTTTGTTCTAAGGACTTCCCGTGTAACTAAGCAATCCTCACAACAGCCCTATGAGGAGAGCGCAGACATAGTTCCCATCTCACATAGGAAAAATGCAAGCAGAGAGGGGTTACATAACTCACTCCCGGCTGGTTAGTATGAGGTAGAGTTGAGATTTGAACCCAGTCCGGCTCCAGTTTCTGAGACCTAAACACATTCATCTACTTCCTGTCACACAGAATCAAATGAACTTTAAAAAAGGATGTCCTCTGGGGAAGATAAGGAGCATACTAACATCCAGCTATGGGGAAAAGGTTAAATTCCATGGGATTCATAAAATGGCGTCCTACACGGCTGTTAAGTATGCTGCCATAGGATTTACTTTGTCACATAGGAAGATGTTTTGGATCTAAAAACAGTGTGTACACACCCTAATTTTACCCTCCCCAACACACACACATTATGGAAGAATAATGTATGTATAGAAAAAAGACTAGAGGGGTCGGTGCAATCATTTCTAGAATTATTGTAACAAGTAATCACACATTAAGAGGCTTATAACAATGGAGACTTATTCTCTCACAGTTTTCTGGAGGCCAGAAGGCTGAAATCAAGGTGTTGGCAGAGCCACGCTCTCTCTGAAGGCTCTAGCGAGGAAATTTCCTTGTCTCTTCCAGCTTCTGGTGGTTGCCAGCAGTCTTTGGTGCTCTTGGCTTGCAGATACATCACCTCAGTCTCTGCCTCCACCTCCATGTGGCCTTCTCCCCTGTGTGTCTGTTTCAGTGTCTCTGTTTTCTCTTCTTAGAAGGACACCAGTCATCGGATTGGGGCCCATCCAGTATGACTTCAACTTAAGTGAACCGAGTACATCTACAAACACTCTATTTCCAAATAAGGTCACATTCTGAGGTTCCAAATGAACATGAATTTTGGGAGACATTATTCAACCTGGCATAGTCTGCCCTCTGGCACCTAAAAATTCAAGCCTTTCCCACATGCAAAACCCATTTACTCCACCCTAAGACTTCCAAAGTCTTACCCCATTCCAGCATTAACTTTATGAACCAATTCTCATGAAATCTTATCTTCTAAAAGTTCTCAATCAAGTATGAGTGAGACTCTGGGTATGGTCCATCCTGGGGTGAAATTCCCCTCACTCTGAATCTGTGAAACCTAGAAAATAAGTTGTCTGCTTCCAAAATACAGTGATGGGACAGGCAAAGGGCAGACAGGAGCATGCCCAACTATACCATTGCCCTAACCTCCACAGCTGCTGCCCCTTGACATTCAGTATATAAGGTGCCTGGGACCATACAGATGTCCACCATACTGTCCCTGAAGAACGAAATGCCTCCACTACTGATTCCCAGTTTATTCCAATCCCTGTACATGCTTGATCACCTCATGCTGCTCACTTTTGTGTGCTAGTTTTCTACTGAGGGGTCTAAATAAAAAAAAAAAAAGCCACATGCTTTCTAGCTTCTTGTGCTGGAAGTTGACTGAGACTGTGCACAGATATTCACAATAGTTTGTGAAAAATTGCACAATTTTGCTATCATGAAGTACATTTTTCTACCTTGTAAGTTTTTTCCTGAATTTTCAACTTGTCTCCTATAAAGATTGTTAGCCTTTGTTTTTGCTTTTTTGTTTGTTTGTTTACCTTTGCCTGGTGGGCACACTTTTCCCCCCAATTTTTAACCTTCCGGAGCATTTTGTTCTACGTATATTTCTTATATGTGGGTGTATTTCTGTACATTAAAACCATGGGTTTTTTTTGTAATCTGGTATTGTTTTCCTGTTAATAGGAGAGCCTATTTATGTATTATATATATATATTTATTTATTTAGATAGAGAGAGCATGAAGCACAAGCAGGGCTTGGGGAGGGGCAGAGGGGGCTCCATGCCCAGTGTGGAGCCCAAAAAGGGGCTTGATCCCACAACCCTGAGATCATTACTTGAGCCAAAATCAAGACTTGGATGCTTAACTGACTGAGCCACCCAGGCGCTATATTTTTTAATTTAACTAATATCTTCAGTCTTAGTTTTCATTTTAGGCTATGCTTCTCGTTTTGATTGCCTTATAAGAATCTTTCACTGCGGGGGGGGAGGTTAAGATGGCGGAGGAGTAGGGGACACCTTTTTCAGCCGGTCCCCTGAGTTGAGCTGGATAGGTACCAAGACCAGCAGGAATATCCACGGAATCAGCCTGAGACGCAGGAAGATACATCTGGATCTCTACAAATGAACATCTCCAGCGCTGAGTATCGAGGTACGAAGCGGGGAGCCGTGAAACCGCGCACAGATATCGGAAGCTAAACAGAAGGGGGAGGGAGCCGCCGTGTCAGGGCGCCGGGAAGCGGTAGCCACCTACAAGGGGGAGCGGACAGACCGCGGACCCGCAC
>NC_048221.1:68556551-68565942 GCF_002007445.2 Ailuropoda melanoleuca | reverse complement strand
ATCATGGAACATTACATCAAAAACTAAGTATATACTGTATGGTGACTAACATAACATAATAAAAAATTATTATAAAAAATAATAAAATAAAAGAATTTTTGTGAAAAGAGTTTTAATTACATATCCAAGTTTATTTAATAAATATTAATTAATATTAATAATTTAATATCATTTAATATCATTAAATATAATATATTTAATATATAAATATTTAAATAAATATAGTTTATTTAATAAATATATTTAATAAAGAAGTGTTTATATTTTCCATTCTTTCTTGAAACAACTGGTTTTAGAAAATTGTGTTTTTCAAAGAATTTTCCCTTTTCATCTACATGCTTAAGTTTATTGTTGTAAAGTTATTTTTAATATATTCTCATTTAAAAAATATATTTTATTATCTTTTTAACATCTTTTGTTGATGTTTTTGTGCTTTTTCCCTGTTTTGTTCTCATTAGTCCTTACAGGAGATTACTAATTTTCTTGGTCTAAAAGCTAATTTTAAGCTTTTAATTTTTTTCTTGTATATTATTCTTAGTACATTGATTAGTTTCTTGTTTCTGCCTCTTTTAGTTTGATGATCTTTTCCTAGATTTTTTGAAATTGTTAAAAGATACACTGGGGCATGTCTCAAACTCTTAAGGGTTTGAGTAAAAATTGATTGGGATAAGACTGTACCAAACCGGAAGTGGTTAGGAGTGCTCCACTGACAGGAGTTAGGGAAGACTTTCGTAGAGCAGAGTAAGAAGCCAGGCAAGGAAACTTTGACTATAGCTTAAGCATTTGCCTTGTTTCAAAAAGTCTAGTGGCTGTTTGTGATTGATTGTTTGTAGGTTTTGATTTCTTAACTTTGAGGGGGTTCCAGGCTTAAGGTTTTGGTTTGCTTTTAGTAGGGTGCTAAGGAATTATAGAGCACCTCTGTCTAAAGGCCTTCTTGTTTATTTAACAAAATGGATCCTTACATAATTGACTCTCAGCCTTTTTTTCTCTCATAATGTATGGATTTAAAGCTATAAATTTACCTCTAAGCATGGTTTTAACTGAGTGTCATGTTTATTTTCATTGTCATTTAATTTTAATTTTAAATATTTCATGTTTTCCATTGTGATTTCTACTTTGACCTCCGGGTTATTTAGAATAATCACATTTTCCTATTAAATTGATCCTTTCACTACTATGAAATGTTCTTCTTTAACTCTAATAATATTTCTCGTCTTAAACTCTACTTTTCTGATATTGGGATAGCTACCACAGCTTGCTTTTGGTTATCATTTGTATCATATTTTTTTCTATTCTTTTAATTTAATCTTTCTGGGCCCCTATATTTAAAATGTCTCTTTTTTTTTTTAAGATTTTATTTATTTATTTGACAGAGACAGCCAGCAAGAGAGGGAACACAAGCAGGGGGAGTGGGAGAGGAAGAAGCAGGCTCATAGCAGAGGAGCCTGATGTGGGGCTTGATCCCAGAATGCTGGGATCATGCCCTGAGCCGAAGGCAGACGCTTAATGACTGTGCCATCCAGGCGCCCCAAAATGTCTCTTTTAAACAATATAGTACTTGATTCATTTTAATCAAACCTGGCAGTCTTTTTATCTTTTAATGAAAGTATTTTGTGCCTTTACATTTAATGTAATTACTGATGTACTTGGGTTTAAATCAACTAAATTACTATTTATTTTTTCTATTTTTCTGTATTTTATTTGTTTGTTTATATTTCTCCTTTCTCATCTTCCCAAGATTAACAACCTTTTTTTTTTTTTTTTGGTTGTGTTTTTGTTATATCATTCCACGCCCTTCCTTTTATTTTTAGTTATACCATCTTTTATTATTTGTTGACTTTAGAGATTGCAACATACTTCTTTGACTTTTTTGAGTCTCCCTTAAATTAATATTTTAACCTCTTTCTCAGACACTGCAAGGACCTTAGGACACTTCCATTCTATTACCTTCTACTTAACTTTTGTACTATTGTTGTCATGTATTTTAATTAAACATATATTTTAAACTCCTCAAGAAAAAAAACTGTTTTCAACTCAATATTGATTTAGATTTATCCTCATTTTTACTTTTCTGGTTTTCTTCATTCCTTCCTGCACCTACAGCTGAGATCAATTTCCATCTGGCTTTTAAAAAGTAGATGGAAGAACTTCTCTTAGTTCTCAATTAGGTAGTCTCCTGGTAAATACAGACTCTCGGTTTTTTGGATATTGTTGTTTTTTATTTTTGATTTGAAAATGGCTGTATTTCATCTTCATTTTTGAATGCTTTTTCCCCTGGAGAGAGAATTCTAGATTGGCAGTTATATTCTTTCAGTACTTGAAAGATAACAATGAATTTCTTTGAGCTTCCCTAATTTCTGTTGAAAGTCATCCTAGAAGTGTTATTGTATCTTTGAATATAAGGTGTTTTATTCTCTTTTTCTAACTAAGAAATGCTTTCAAGACTTTCCCTTTACCTTTGGTCTTCAGCCTTTGATGATGTGCCTAGGTGTGGTTTACTTTGTATTTATCCTGCTAAGATTCTTCAATCTGTGACTTGATGTTTAGCATCATGTTTAGAAAATTATAAGCCAGATTCTCTGCTGTCACATTCTCTCTCTTCTCTATTTCTGGGACTTGAATTCTATGTACATCAGACTTTTTTGCCATATCCCAGATGTCTCTTATTCTGTTTTCTGTATATGCTATCCTCTGTTTTTTGTTTCAGGATTTCAATTTGGGTATTTCCAACTGACTTATTTTCCAATTTCTTAATTCCCTCCTCTGTGTCTAATCTGCTGTTGTTCTCATAGGGAAGGTTGATCTGATACAAATGACTGCATCATAACTGGAGAGATGTCTAAATCATTTAAAATTCTTTTGTCACTTTAATTTCATTTGCTTCCTTTTCTCAATCCCTCTTCCTTTTATTTTACTGTGTTTTCAACTAAGTCTCTTCTCTTGTGTGCTTCATCTATTTTATTTAGTCTTTGTTTCTGTAAATGTTTTGCTTTTTTTCCCCACTGCTTTCCTATGCTCTACTAAGTCATACTCTATTTTCCTGTGAGCCTAACCTTAACTTTCCTGGGCTCTTCAGTCTGTGATTTGTGCTCTTCTTTTTCATAAGCAAATACTTCATTCATTTCTTTCTGAAATGTCTGGTGCTATGTTTAATCAACTTTGTATTTGTTCTGTGGCAATAGCCTTTTTGGTAAATGTTCATCTTCTACTTTCCCACTGTTACTTTCGTCATTTCCTTTTTTGTGCTCTTTGTTTAGTTTATGTGACTTTTAAAAATTAACAATCTTTTATAAATAGATGAATTCTTTCTGGAAGTTTAGAGTGAAGAGGGCCAGTGCCATTTTCCAAGCTAAAGATGGTCGCGCGTGTGAGAGTTCTTTTATCCTTTATTTCTCTCTAGTCAGAAGAGATAAGCATGGCAGGACTGCTCACATTACCTGGCCTCACCATCAGAATGCAAACGTGGCCTATGTCCTTCCTCATTCAGTTCCATCTTTCTTATTTGTAAAGACTTTGAATTTAACTGCTCTACAGAATCTCCAGCTACAAACCTGTACACTGTGCCCATTGTTCCAAAAAGAGATTGTTGGTTTTGTTCCTTAGGGTGTGTCATTTACTTTGAGGAACTAAGCTTTCCTGCATTTGACTGATGTTTCCAACTGTGGATATCCTCTCTCATTATCTTCCCATGGGACTACTTGACCTTCATGGCATTTGGAAGCCCTTCCTCATCTATTTTGGTTCAGGGTTATAGGTGTCACTTAATTTCTTTTACGATAGAGTTTTGTTCCTGATTCTTATTTTCTTTCTTAGTTTTTGGTGATTTTTCAGAGAAGAGGGAAATTGTCCTCTTTTCACTGCATTTTAAAACCAGCAGTTTCACCCTGAGGGCGTCTTTTGCATACAACATTATTTTTAGTTTCAGTTCTGTATCACATATAATTTTTCAAGAGTCATAATAAGTGGTGATAGAGATCCGAATTCAAGTTTAAATTCAATCTTGCCTGGTGCTACCAATGAAAATAACTCCATTGAAATGATAATCAAATCATCAGAAACTGTCACACATGGCTAAACATGCATATGTGCAGGCAGTGACAACCCCATCACAATGGTACAGCTGATAAAAATGTAAAAATATGGAAAAATGGTTTATGTCGTTTCAGCTTGGCCTAACAGTTAGAACTCAACAGGTTGAGGAGGAAGCTGAGTTCCTTCTGTGGAGCAGCATCAACTTTTGAAAAGGTTAAAATGTTAGAATGGATTTACGAATCAGAGAGTAAATAGTCCAATTGTGAAGGAAAATAGTTCCCTTTAATTGTATTATTTGACAGCATTCTCTCCCCTCCTCCCCTACTGCGTATGACTGGTGTGTCAGGCATGCCTTGTACTTTCCCTCATCTGTGCATTGCTCATGATTCTTCGATTTGTAATTCTTCTTTCTCTAGATAATCTGCTCTGATGATAAAAATCCTGCTTATCCTTCAAAACCTCAACAGGCCTTTCCTGATTCTCCAATCAGATATGAACTTGCTTTCTTCTTGGACTGCATCTTTAAAAATCTTTTCAGACCAGGTACTAAGCGCCAGGGAGGCAAGGGCTATCATTCTGATACCTTCACTGATCCCTCTGCCTTTGCGCAATTGTCTCTAAAACCAGCCTTCAAACTCTTGCTCTCCTGGTTCCCTCTGCCTAATCAAAATTTTCATGCTCAGTGGGATTCTCAACTTTGTTCTTATACATTTCTTGTTTTCTTGCTGGGATTTTCAGATTCTGTCCCCAGCTATGTCTTGTTTTTTCTAGCTCCCGGCTGAAAATATATATAAATTCCCTTGATATTATTGCACTGACAAACCTGTTAATAAGCTCCAGATTTCCAGAGCCTTTCATTCCTGAGGCTATCACTACTGCCCCGGGCACCATCCCCCAGCTGCCCACTGAACATTACTGGCTAGTATTTAGCCTTTGGGTTATGTCATCTACTTCATGGACACTGAATATTTTTCTTGAATTTTAATTCTCTGAGTGCTTCTCTCATACTCGACTCCTTGAGAGTGGATCTTGCAATGCTAGGCACAGTGCCTTGCATGAAGAAGAGCTCAGAGGATATTTACTCAGTGCTGTTTGAATATGGGCACTGTAAGGTGACTCGGGTACCATTGTGCCCCAGCATTGGACGCATCTTGGGGTGCTGTCCATATTTATCCAGGTTCAAGTCCCCACTGCTTGAAAACGTTGACAGCTTGACACTTTTGGACCAAAAGTATCCCATTGGAATGGTGAATGTACATTTTCTGGATGTACCTCCCAGGTGTGCCTCTAGATCCCCCAGTCTCCTCTCCTGCCTCTTCCAACTTCTACTTACTTAACCATTAGTCATACCAGACTCCCCAAGCTAGTTTATAGGTTCACTGAGGCCAGGCGCTGGGCCTTTTTGTGTTCTGTATCTCATTAGGGTCAAGCCCATGCCTGACCCAGAGTTTGCACTCATTAAATTTGTGGGTTGAATGCTTTTATGCACTAACTGTGACTTCCATTCCTGTCATGCTTGCTTTCTGTGGCTATCAGAATCTTTCCTTTCTCTTCTTTAAACTTCTGCCAGAGCAGTTAATGACATTTACATTTTTAATTTTAATTGTTAATGCATTTTCCTTTTATTGTTAATTAGAGAAAGGATAGAAGACAGAAGGGCCTATGAAGGGATTGATGGCATGGCTCAGGGCCAGATAATTTTCTGTTTGAATCTTGTTATGTTATCTATTACTACATAACCAATAATTCCAAAGCGGCTAAAAGCAACAAGTATTTCTTATTCCACACTTTCAATGAAGTGGGAATTTGGGAGTGACTTAAATGGGTGATTCCAGTTCAGAATCTCTCACATACTTGCAGTCAAGATGTCAGCTAAAGCTGCAGTCATCTGAAGGCTTGACGGGAGCTGAAGTGTTCACCTCTAAGATGTTACACCCACATGGCTATTGGCAGGAATTCCTTGCTATGTGAGAATCTTCATCTTGGATGTCCTCATGACATGGCAGTTAATTTCTCCAAGAGCAAGTAATCCGAGAGAGAAAAGTCAAAAGCCACACGTCTTTTATGACCTAGACTAGGAAGTGATATGCCAGAATTTCTGTCATATTTTCTTGGTCCAAAAGACCTATTCTGATTCAGTGTGGGAAGCTGGGACTATAGAAGGAAGCAGGCTCACTGGAGGCCATCTTGGAGACTGGCCTAGCATACCTACTTACCTGGGATATGTCTTCATGCAAGTTAGCTAATCTCCCTAAGCCTCTGTTCCTTTATATAGAAATAATAATTCTTACCTCATGGGGATTTGTAAGGATTAAATGCTTATGAAGTGCTTCAAACTGTTCCAGGATCTACCTCACCCTCTGCCCCTGCCCCTGCTATTATCCAGGACTCTTCTAGGTAAGCCAGTTATAGCTTCTCTCCTGGAAACCCTCCAATCCTCTTCTCTCATCTCATCTCCTCTCCATCCTCCTTCCTCCACACCAAGGGGTGGAGGTGTAGATTTTCTAAGCTGGCAGGGATGGGAGTGAGCCTTATTCTTCAACCTCGATTCTCCTAAACATAGTATTTATGCTTCAGTCTTCCACATACCCCTAGGGACCCAAGCTTTGAAATCCAAAAAAAAGGAAAAATATTTATGGTATTTTTTCTTTTCCCTACCTTATCATATCCCTGATCATTTGCTTGGGAGAAACACCAGGAAAGCAGAATGAATGGATGAATGAATGAGTGAAAGAAAGAAAGAAAGAAAGAAAATAAATAAATAAATAAATAAATATTTAAGGCATTTTATTTTACCAGGGAGTTAAGCGGAAGATAAAATAGGGTTTTGGAGGAGTGGCTCCTAACCCTGACTAGCTTTCTGGAGCAGATGATAGCCAAATGCAAATGAGGTTTCTCTGTTGTGTTAGCTTCCTAGGGCTGCCCTAACAAAGTACCACAGCCTGAATAGTTTAAGAGAACAGAAATTTATTGACTCACTGTTCTAGAGGTTAGACGTCCAAAATGAAAGTGACAGCTGGACCGTACTCCCTCTAAGCCTGTAGAGGAGTCAGTCCTTCCTTATTTCTTCCTAGCTTCTCATAGTTTGCTGGAAATTTTTGGTGTTCCTTGTCTTGTAGCTGCATAGCTCTCAATGCTGCCTTCATCATAACATGGCATTCTGCCTGTGTGTGTCTCATGACTGTTTTCTTATAAGGATACCAGTCATATTGGATTAGGAGCTCATGCTACTTCAGTATGACCTCATCTCAATTAATTACATCTGCAATGACACCATTTCCAAATAAAGTCACATTCTGGAGTGCTGGGGGTTAAGATTTCAACAAATCTTTTTTGGGAGGACACAATTCAATCCATAACACCTGGAGAGGGACAGGGGCAGGCTCTGGATGGGGTAAGGGCTCCTTGGGTAGAATGCACATGTATAAAATCATATAGTTATAAAACATTTCTCCTGCTGCTGCCCACAGGGATTGCTTAGGGATGGCATGGGATGAGCCAGTGGGGTGGGTAGCCCCAAGGTGTCATGGGAAAAGGGATAAGAGGCTGTGGGATCTGGGTGATACAAAGTGAATCAAAGACAGTGGTTAGACTGTGAAAAGGAAGATGATCCCTAATGGAAGATGGGACAAGCTGGAGCAAAGAGTGCAAAGAAATTAGTGTGTGTTGATTCCCCAGTATGCTTCTAAATTGAAATACTCGAGAAGTGATATAATTAGTTAGAATGGCAAGAAAAGGGAAGCCCAAACAGACCCTTTGTGTTGTTTGTGTCAATGCTAGTTATGGAAACAGATTTCCTGGAGTGTGCTCTTGGGAACTTATGGAGATGAGGTGTTTTGTCAGGGAATGGTGCAGAGAAGCATCTAACCTTCCTGGAAAGTATTAATGGAACAACTTTTTTCCATGGTGGAAGGCAAAGATTGGTGCCTATGTGCTCTGCATGGAATCCTCCTCTGCTAATTCTTATGGTCTCATCTCCTTGCTCAAGTGGCTTAAACCATTTGAGGTCTACTGTTTGGTTTCAATAATGGCTCTCAGACCCTACTTTTGACTTAGCATACCTCTATGTTAGCCAACACCCACATTTTTTTCCATTTGGTTTAGCTATTTTAAAAAGTCACTCCATACTTTCCAAGTGACTACTTGCTATCTTGTGAGCAGAACTTGCCCATGACTAAAGGCAGATTTCACACTGACTGCTTCATATAGCAATTTGGGCAAGGTTGGAGAGATATTGTCTATTCCATGAGTATAATAAGTACTTTCAAATTCATTCAATCTTTCAATAATTACTTGAGTGTCTACTACATTTCATAAGATTAAATATTCTGACTTTCCTAAGGAATTAGTCATCTGGCTTAGAAAATTTAAATATGTGACATCTTCGAGTAAGTGTTTTCATTTGAAATATTTTTGTCTTAGTGTTTCTTTAACTCCAACCTAACCCTTTTATTCTCTTTAAAAAAATTTTAATGGAGATAATATAAAGATTCATTCTACATTAGAAGTAAAATTTCCTCTTCTAAACTCATTTCTGAGAAAACTATTATCAGGCAGAGGCATTAGACTAATGAAGAAAAGCTGTTTCCTGGTTCAGAGAACTTGTTCTTGTCACAGAGATGGCTTTCTCACTTTGGAGAAACGACCAACACAAGTTTGCTTTGTTTTATTTTTAAAGAGGGGCATAGATGATTCTCAAAAACATTATGTTGAGCAAAAGAAGCCAGACAGAAAAGAGTACATTTATATGAAATTGTAGAAGACTCAAAACTAATCTACAGTGACAAAAGGCAGACCAGTGGTAGCCTGGGGCAGAGTTTGGGAAAGAACTGAGTACAGAGAAGTTAGAGGGGAATATTTTGTGAGAATGGAAATGTTCTGTATCATGACTGGCAGTGGTTACACAGATATATATACATTTGTCAAAACTCATCAAACTGTACGTTTATTTAGATATAAATTATACCTCAGTAAAATTGATTTAAAAGCAAGAGCATAAATGCAATATGGAGCTAGGATCTGAGTACAGGAATTCTCAAGGGAATGGTGTAATTCAATAACTTTTAGTAATAGTATAGAGTTGTACAATCACCACCAGAATGCAATTTTAGAAGAATTCCAGCACCCCAGTAAAAGCCTTCATAACCATTTGCAGTCAGTCTGCCTTGGAGCATATATTTTATTTTGGCTTTTGAGAAAGTGGGCTAAAGGAGTACCTTAAGTTGGTTGAGCACATTTGCCAGAGACCCCATAAAAAACTTTAGCCTTAGTGAGTTTAGTTTTGGGAGTGGCCTCACTTATGGTATCTCAGGGACCCCCTGGAGGAAGGCTCTTCGTTTGGTCTTTAATTCTTTTTTTT
>NC_048221.1:68544755-68556451 GCF_002007445.2 Ailuropoda melanoleuca | reverse complement strand
TCCTAGCTCTGGTGGCCAGCTGGCAATTTGTGTTTTTTGGCTTGTACATGCTTCACTCTGACTTCTGCCTCTTCACATGGCATTCTCCCATGTGTGTGTCATTGGATTAGGGCCTACCCTAATCCAGTACCCTCATCTTAACTGATTATATCTGTCTGCAATGACTCTATTTCCAGAAAAGGCTAATTCTGAAGTTCTAGTGGTTATGAATTTTGGGAGGATACTGTGCAACCTAGTACCCCTGAGCTAAAAAAGAACCCAGAATACATAGGAATTTACATCCCTTCAACTCCTTTTCAGGGAAATACCCCCTAGCTACACAGTTTGAAAGGCCCAGTGGAAAATGAAATTGTAGGGCTCTTATTAAAAATTTTTAAAAGAATTTCAAAATGGTGAGAATATAGCACTAAACCAAGCTCAGGCCCTTCTGAGTGAGGGGTCCTGTATGACTGCAGACTCCCATGAAGCTGGTTCTGCCCTTGCTTCTGATCAGGACAACTCAGAGAGGACATTTGTGCTATCTCCACTGTCCCCTGAAAGCTCAAGCCAAAGTTACTTTCTTTGATAATGTAACCTTGTTTGGCTTCTCTCACTTCCCAGTCTCACTTCCTTACTTGCCTATTGGTTATTTGCTTCCTAATAATCCCTTTCATCCAAATTTCCATCTTAGGTCTACTTCTGGGAACTGAACACCAGATTGACAGAGATTGCTCTGCTCTAATTGGATGGCCTTTGAAAAGACCATTGCTGAGACAACATGGTCTTAATTTGGGAAAGGCTAGATCTCCATTTCTTTTCTCCAACTGAAGATCAACTTCCAAAGTAAATCTTCAAAATACACCAGGGGACTTCTGGGAAGATAGAGTATATGCACTTTACTTATTCTTCTCATTAAGTACAACTAAAAACCATTGGCATTATGTACAAAACAAATATAAGAAGACTGAGAGATGGAGAGGAGAAGGCAGACTAGCTTGGGATTTAGGATTTGAGGAATGACATGGTGGTGAGTTCTTTGGATTCTTTCTTTTCTTCTTTCTTTCTTTCTTTCTTTCTTTCTTTCTTTCTTTCTTCTTTCTTTCTTCTTCTTTTCTTTCTTTCTTTCTTTCTTTCTTTCTTTCTTTCTTTCTTTCTTTCTTTCTTTCTTTCTTTCTTTCTTTCTTTCTTTCTCTCTTATATGTATGTCTTTTATTTCTTTTATCATCTTACTATACTGACAAAAGCTTCCAGTACTATGTTGAATAAGAATGTTGAGTGAGGGGCGCCTGGGTGGTGCAGTCCTTAAGCGGCTGCCTTTGGCTCAGGGCATGATCCCGNGGGACAGCCTATAACAGGAAACTTTTAGATAATAACTGCAGTACTCCAGCTAAACACTACAAGCAAACAAGTGTTCCCACTCCCACCTATTCCAGCAAAGGCTGAGTGGGAAGCCTAGATTTTCACCCTCAACAGCTGTAAAGAAATGGCCCAATCCCTTTTTCCAGCCAACGTTAGAGAAGTCTACTGGAGAGCAAGAGGTTCATTATTGCCCAGCAATAACAAGGCTACCCCAGATGGTATCAGTGGAGGCCATGTGGGGATAAGTAAATGAAAAACTCTTACTCCTCCCACCAAGGGAGGTACAGGCTAGTGGGGAGCCAGAATTTCCACCCCTACCTGGTAGTAATGAGGAGCCCCATCACCCTTGAGTGTTTAAAGGTGGCCAAGTGGGAAACCTGAACTCTGTTCTCATCTGGCAGTAACAAAGTGGCAACCTCACTTCTATTGAAATGGTGTCAAAAGAAGCCAACCAAAACAGAAGTTTTAAATAAAATCCAGAGTCTCATAACATAATACCCCAAATGCCCAGGATTTAATTAAAAAAAATCACTTATCATATCAAGAACCAGAAAGATCTCAAATGAATGAAAAAAGACAACATATGCCAACAACAAGATGACAGAGACATTAGAGTTATCTGATAAGCATTTTAAGCAACCATGATGAAAATGCTTCAATGAGCAATTATAAATATGCTTGAAAAAAGTGGAAAACTACAAATTCTCAGCAAACAGATAGTTTCAGCAAATAAATAAGATATGAGGAAGAACCAATGGAAATTTTATGACTGGAAATTACGGTAACCAAAAACGTAAGAGGTTCAACAGCAAATTGGATGATATGAAGGAAAGGATATGTGAACTTAAATTACTCAATTTAGACATCAGAGAGAAAATAGGCTAAAAAAATCAGCAGAGTCTCTGGAAACTGATTATAACAAAAGATTTAATACTTATCTATTATCAACTCATCCAGAATGAGGCGAAAGAGAGCAGGGTTAAAAAAGTCCTGGAAGAAGTAATGGCTGAAAACCTTCTTAAATTGGCAAGAGATATAAAACTACAGATTGAAGAAGTTTAGTAAACCCCAAATAGAATTAACACAAAGAAATCCACACCAAGACACATTATAGTCGAAGTCAGAAAACTAAAGAGAAAGATTAAAAAAAAAATCCTGAAAACAGCCAGGGAGACAACATCTTATCCATGGGGAATAAACAATCTGAATGACAATAGATTTCTCATCAGAAACCATGGAGACCAGAAGAAAGTAAACAATATTTTTCAAGTATTAGAAGAAAAGACCTGTTATCCCAGAATCCTACATCCAGGAAAATATTCTTAAGAAATGAAGAAGAAATCAAGACATTTTCAGAGGTGCCTGGATGGCTCAGTTGATTAAGTGTCTGCTTTAGACTCAGGTCATGATCCTGGGGTCCTGGGATCAAGCCCCAGGTCAGGCTTCCTGCTCAGTGGAGTTTGCTTCTCCCTCTCCCTCTGCCCTCCCCCATGCTTTCTCTCAAATAAATAAATAAAATCTTAAAAAAAAAGAAATCAAGACATTTTCAGATGAAAGAAAAATAAACAACTTATTGCCAGCAAACTTAAACTTAAAAAATGAGTAAAAGAATTTCTCTAAACAGAATAGAAATGATAAAAAAAAGGAACCGTGGAAAAGAAGGAAGAAAGAAAGAACACAGCAAAAATACAATTTATTCTCTTGATTTTCCTAAACTGTGTTTGATGATGGAAACAAAAATTATAGCACTCTCTGATGTCGTTCTAAATGTATGTAGAGGAAAAATTTAAGAAAATTATAGTATTAGTGGGAGAGAGTAAAGGGCCATCAAGGAAAATAAATTTCTACACTTTACTCACCTGGTAAAATGAGGACAGAACACTATAATAATTCATGTATATATAACACAATACCTAAAGCAACCACTGAAAAAGCTACACAAAGGGATGCCTGGGTGGCTCAGTTGGTTAAGTGTCTGCCTTTGGGTCAGGTCATGATCTCAGGGTCCAGGGATCAAGCCCTATGTCGGGCTCCCTGCTCGGGCTCCCTGCTTGGTGGGGAGCCTGCTTCTCCCTCTCCTCCCCATTTTTTCTCTCTCTTGTTATCTCTTTCTCTCTCTCTCTCCCCCCCTCAACTAAATAAATGAAAATCTTTGAAGAAAAAGCTACACAAAGAGATACACTCAAAAACACTACAGATAAAACAGAATTCTAACAAAATGTATAGTAACCCAAAAGAAGTCAGGAAAAAAGAAAAAATAGAAGAGAAAAACAGAAAAAAAAAAACCCAGGAAACAAAAAATAAATGGCAGACTTAAGCCCTAAGACATACCATGCTAACACTAATCAAAAGCAACCTGGATCAACTGGTTAACTAGGGCCACTGTAACAAAATGCCATAAGGTAGGTGGCTTTAACAACAGGAATTTATTGTCTTACAGTTCTGGAGGCCAAAGATCCAAGATTAAGGTGTCAGCAGGGCCACACCCTCTCTGAAGGTAAAGGGAAGAATCTGTTCTAGGACTCTCTCCTAGCTTCTGATAGGTCCTTGGCTCATAGCAACATAATCCAATCTTCTCATGGTGTTTTCCTTGTGTACATATTTGTCTCTAAATTTCTCCTTTCTATATGGACATCAGTCATATTGGGTTAGAGTCCCACTCTACTCCATCCAGTATGACTTCATCTTACCTAATTACATCTGCCACAGCCCTATTTCCAAATAAGATCACATTCTGAGGTACTGGGGATTAGGACTTCAACATAATTTTGGTGGAGGAGGGACACAATTCAACCCATATCATTGGAGTAGCCATATTAATTTCAGATAAAGCAGACCACAGAGCAAGAAAAATCATCAGTGATAAAAAGGAACATTACATAATGATAAAAGGGTCCATTCTCCAAGAAGACATAACAATCCTTAATGGATATGCACTTAACAATGGAGCAGCAAAATATGTGAGGTAGTGGATGAGGGGATGGGTGAAATAGGTTGTAGGGATTAAGGAGTGCACTTGTCGTGGTGAGCACCAGGTGATGTATGGAATTGGTGAATCGCTCGCTATATTGTACATCTGAAACTAACATAACACTGTATGTTAAATATACTGGAATTAAAATTTAAAAAATGTGAGACCAAAATTGGTAGAACTGCAAGGAAAATGTGACATATCTGTTATTCTGTTTGGGGATTTCAATACCCTGTCAGTAATTGACAGATCCAGCAGGAAGAATATCAGTAAGGATAGAGTTGAACCAAACAACACCATCAGTCAACAGGATCTATTTGACATTTATAGAATACTTCATCGAGGAACAACAGAATACACATTTGTTTGAAGCTCAGTTAGAGCATTCACTAAGATAGACCACATTCTGGGCTATAAAACATGCCTTAACAAATATAAAAGAATAGAAATCATACAGAGTTTGGTCTTAGACAATGGAATCAGATTCGAAATCAACAACAGAAAGATAACTGGAAAAATCGCCAAATAGTTGAAGATAAACAATACACTTCTAAAAAACTCATGGGTTAGAGAAGTCTCAAGGGAAATTAAAAAATACCTTGAACTAGATAAAAATGAAATACAACTCATCAAAATTTGTGGGATGTAGCAAAAGCAGTGTTTAGAAGGAAATTTATAGCACTGAGTGCATATATTAGAAGAGAAGAAAGATCTAGAATTTATAATCCAAGGGATTTGGGAGCAAAGAAAATTATTAGCAGCAGAGAGAGTCATTGTATCATAAAGGGGTCAATTCACCAAGAACACATAATAATCCTAAGTACGTTTGTACCAAACAACAGAGCTGCAGGATATATGAAGGAAAACCGATATAAATGAAAGAAGACATAAACAGATCTGTAATTATAGTAGGGAATTTTAACAACTTTTAGTCAACAATTGATAGAGCAACTAGACAGAAAATCAGCAAAAATTTAGAAGTACCCAACACCATTGATTAAAAAAATCTAATTGACATTCATAGAAAAATCCACAGAACAACAGCAGAATACACATTCTTTTCAAGCGCTCACAATACATACACCAAGATAGACCACATCCTTGGCTTGAAACAAACCTCCACAAACTTAAGGGAATTAAAACAATGAGAGTATGTTCTCCAACAATAGAATCAAACTGGAAATTAAAAATAGGTAATAGGAAAATTTCCAAACACTTGGAAACCTAACGACATGCTTCTGAATAATCCATAGGTTAAAATGGAACTCTCAAGATACATTTAAAAGTATATTGGGTTGAATAAAAATACTACTCAAAATTTGTGGGACACAGCTAAAGCCATGCTGAGAGGGAAATTTATGATGCTAAATGCAAGCATTAGAAAAGATAAAATGCCTCAAATCAACAATCTGGGCTCCTACCTCAAGAACCTAGAAAAAGAAGAACAAAATAAACACAAACCAAGTAGAAGGAAGGAAATAGTAAAGATCAGAGCAGAAATCAATGAAATTAAAGTAGAAAAAAAGAGAAAATCATTTTAAAAAAGAAATACTTAGGTATAAATCCAACACGACACGTTCAAGACTTGTATACTGAAACTACAAAGTGTTCCTAGTTTATTCTTTTTTCAAATTGTCTTAGGTACTCCATTCCTTTCCTTTCATATACATTTTAGAATAAACACTCATACGTTGCTGAAAAGTATAGCAGAAAAATAGTGCAGCAGTTTCTTAAAAGACTAAACATGTAACCACCATGCAACCTAGCAATTGTATCATAGGTATTTTTTCCTAGAAGAATGAAAGCTTACATTCACACAAAAATATATACAGGCATGTTTATAGCAACTTTATTCATAATAGCCCCAAACTGGAAACAACCCAGATGTCCTCCAACAGAGGAAAGATTAAGTAAATTGTGGTACATCCATGGAATTCTACCCCACAATAAGAAAGAACAAACTATGGATACATTCAACAACTTGAATAAATCTCCAGGGAGTTTTGCTGTGTGAGAAAGGCCAATTACAAAAGGTTACCAACTGCATGATTCCATTTATATAACATTCTTGAAATGACAAAATTTAGAAATGGAGAACAAAATAGTGGTTGACCAGGGTTTAAAGAGTGAGCAGCTGTGGGAGGGAAGTAAGTGTGCCTATAAAAGTACAACACAAAGGATCCTTGTGGTGATGGAGATGTTCCGCATCTTGATTGTATCCAAGTCAATATCCTAGTTTTTTATGTTGTACTATAGTTTTACAAGATGTTTTTGAGGGGAAACTGGGTAATGGGGACATGGGATTTTTTTATTTCTTATACCTGCATGTGAATATACAATTACCTGAAAATTAAAAAAGCTTAATTAAAAAAGAAAAAGATGCACCAAAGACTTTCTAATAATCCTCCTAGTCTAGGCTTTATTTTAACTATCCTTGATTTTTCCCCCTTTTTTTCACCTTTGCAGCAATTAGTATAATTGATGTGGGCCTTCCTGGACAAGGGTTTTGATAGGAAAGAGGTAAGAAGTAGAGCTTAAAAAAGAAGTCTACTCTTGATAAGAAAAATTATCTAATATTTGTAAGAATGAATGCTCCCCAGGTATTCAACTGTTTCATAAAATTTGAGAGTTTGCAAGACCTTGTCAGTGTCTGTGTTATCCCTGATGCTGGTAGCTGCTTTGCCACTGAATGGGCTGGTCCTCAGTTCTCTTCCACCAGTTCAGGGTGAAAAACGTTCTCTGCTTCTCTGTGACAGTGGTCAAACTCCCACAGACACTGACAGTTTCATTCTGGATCCATTATACCATGCCAGGCCACCCATGGTCTCTGGGCTTCCTGTGTGGTGGTTGGCTTCTGTGTCATGACCTATTTCTATGCCAAGTTCACCTTGCTGTGCCTCGTCATGAAAGCACTACCTTTGCATTATTCTGACCATGAGGTGTCAGGATTTGGGCTGTAGTATGAAGGTCAGCCTTAATCTCATGTGTACTAATGGCTTTCTTGTGCATGGTAGGCTTCTCATTTATGTTACTAGAGATTACAGAACTTGAACTCTGTTGTGAAGGCTATCCATCTCCTAGGAGCAAATTTTAAAATAGCTACCATGAGCTTTTCTTTGTGCCTTTGAATATCATGAGCTTTTTCTATGGCAGTAGCCTGCTAAAATCAAATAGACCACACATCTGAGCCAAGAAGTCTCAGGCTGTGTTTTTTTTTTCACTTTAGTAATGTTCCTTTTGGTCTTTGGACCTTATAGACCTATTTCTTTATTTAAATATCTCTTGGAAAGCAGGGAATGGGAATTTGGATTTCTGTAAGAAAGAGCATTATTTTTCTTTTCTGGGCATCACCTTGCATTTTATGACATTTGGAAACATATTGGATCTTGTGTTCTACATCCTGATCTGCAAAAACACTAGAAGAAATGAGGGCCTAATGTATGTGTTATATGCAGGCACTAGAGGAAGTTTCTGCCAAGGCCACTGTGAGGTCATAAAACAGTATTTCTCAGACTGAAATCCCAGGAAGTTGGAAATTTATGAGAAATTTAAATTTCTTGTGTATTTATTACAATGATAACCTAACAAAAATATTAATGTAAATTTTGGGAGTCATCTCGATGACCCTTATGAAGATATGGCCATTGATTACAGTGTCATTTGGTGCAATGTAATTTCACTTTAATGATTGCAGGCTTGGGAGAAAAAAGCAAAGGAGGACATAATATATAAACAGGGCATTCTTCCAAAGTAAAGGCCAAGTGATGCCATGGCTTGACTAAAGTTTCACAAGAGTTCAAAGGGAGAAGATGATGGGAGAACTGTCCTCAAATAGAACACAGTGGTAGATCCCTGGTTTCCAATGCCTGTTTACATATTATGTCCTCCTTTGCTTTTTTCTCCCAAGCCTGCAATTATTAAAGTGAATATGGTGACTAACATAATATAATAAAAAAACATTAAAAAAAAAGAACACAGTGGTAGAGACAAAGCTCTGGAAAATTATATTCCAGTTGTGAGCAGCAATTTAGGTCCTGCTAAACAGTATTATCCATCCCACTGAATTAATAATGCCAACTATTAATGAATAAAAGTAATAGAAATTTAATAATAATGTACAGATTACAGTTTTTATTGGATCCATTGTTTTTCTTGTTGCAAATCTCTAAAATTATTTGCACAAAAATTTAAATCTAGTTCTAAGTTTATGTATTAAATAATACTTTGACTATAATAATCAAACACAGTTCTGAAAGTCCACAAGAATGCTTTTCCTTTAAGCATTATGGTGTCACAGAATAATTTTTGAACTGGAAAGTTCTGCAGAGATTTAGTAGAGGAGAAACTGAAGCCTCAAGAGATTAAAGGACTTTGCAAGGTCAGACAACTAATCCTCAGCAGGGTTGTAACAGCACCAGGTCCTGGTGTCCAGCTCAGGCCCCCTTCCAAGGCACAGCTGTTCAAGAGAGTGATCCAGGAAGGTGGATTATTCAGCCCCAAAGGATTGGATGGAGATGTCGTCTCTAACACAGAGGTTGGGAGCTTTACTTTTTCTTTTTCAGGCTGCTGACTCACGGGATATATCAACTGTGGGCCAAACACGATTGAAAAACAAGAAGAGAAGTTTGGAGACAAGATGGAGCATTCCCCACTCACCCCCAGCAACCCCACCAAGGCCTGCATTACCATCTACTTCCCCTTTATCATATTTGAATAAGAGCAGAAGATGACGTATGATGTGCTGAAGTGCCATTTTTAACATTTCTAAATTTCTCAGACATTACGCATTAGAAAATGGACTACCCAATAGTTCTCTTCTAGAAAGTTCTCTTCTGCTAAAACAAAACAAAACAAAACAAAAAACCCACTTCTTTGAGGGCATCACCACTAAAGGTTGATACATTCTGAAATTTAAGGTGATGTTTTTAACCACGAGTAGATAGTGAAATGATAGGTTCTCAAGCTTTGAACTTGTGCTGCTTATAGATGACAGTCATCTGAAATATTCTAACACAATGTATGTTTCATTGGTTCTAGCTACCTAGCAAATGATACAGGAATGTCCTCAGGTAATTTCTAGGAGTGCCCAGGGGTACCTTCCAAGTGCTTACTAACACATCTAGTCAAGTACCAAGTGGTGTTGGCCATTCCTACAGTTTAATTTCGCCTGTGCTTGCCCTGTCTACTGGACAGTTCCATCATCCCCATTTCCTAACTGTTTCTTAGGAATGCTCCAGGACTGCTTCCTGCCAATAGTGCTACTGTTTCTCTAAGACCTCCACTCTTCCCATCTTGGCCAGAAGCCCTGCATTTGCAACCTCCTGCATGGTTCCCTGGCCTCCCAGAATTCTGCAGGTAAAGGATCTATAACCTACTTCAAGGTGATTCAGTGCAGACAGTGTAATGGCATGAACTTTTTCCTCCTTCCAGTGCTATTAGTTACCTTTTGAAATTACCTGAGCAGGAATACGCTCTCTGTATCCACTGGTGGTAGGACTTCTTCATCTGGAGCCTGTTGATCTCCGAGGAGGCTAAAAATAGAATTCAGGAAGTCTGTCCATTTGGCTGGGGAAAAAAACTACATCTCTGTTTTCACTACCTACATACTGAAAAATTGCATTTCCTTCCATTATGAAAGTAGGCAGCAAACCATGGTAAGGAGGTGAGTACCAATGATTCTGCCACAGAAGAAATCTCAGGTATTTTCATGGATGTTGCAGTTGTTGCAGACATTTCCAAATGTTTATACTCATTATAATTTTAAAATCATAAATTATTAGACTTGTCACTAGACCTTGTTATTTAAAGTGTTAATTAAAAAACACATATATTTTTTAAAGATTTTATTTATTTATTTGACAGAGATAGAGACAGCCAGTGAAAGAGGGAACACAAGCAGCGGGAGTGGGAGAGGAAGAAGCAGGCTTATAGTGCAGGAGCCTGATGTGGGGCTTGATCCCACAACACCGGGATCACACCCTGACTGAAGGCAGATGCTCAACCGCTGTGCCACCCAGGCGCCCCAAAAAACACATATTTTTATAGCACAAATTTTAAAAATATTTTGAGAACTATATTTCAGTATAATTGCTTTCCTTTATAATCCTATATATTTTATTTTATTTATTTAAAATCTCCCCACCCCTTATCACCCTGAGAAGCAGTCCATGGGCTTCCTGGACTGCCAGAGTTGTCTGTGGCACAAAACACTCAAGAAATGCTCTAGAGGATTAATTAACACAAGGGATGTGTTAATTAACTCAAGTTATGAATCTGGCTCTTGTGTAGCTGGGGCACAAGAATAAGAAGACCTGGCAGCTGACCATTTGCCAGTTGGACCAAGACCTTGGACCCCACTTGGTCTTTGCTTTGCAAAGAACCTTATCACCTAGCTCAACCAAAATGTTGGCTGATCCTGTCATCAGGACATTGCTGTGTTGGCTTTAGAGTAACTCTTTCTGGTGAGGTGTGTGCCATGGTTTGAACTATGTCCTCCTGAATGATATGTTGAGGTCCTAAACCTTGGTACCTGTGAATGTGAACTTTTTGGAAATAGGGTCTTTGCAGATATGATCAAGTTAAAAGGAGGTCCATTAAAAAACAAAATTCAACCGAGTAAATTTTAAAGATCTTCTTGGCTTTATTTAATGATTCAGGAATCAGGCAACATCCCATCTAGGAGGCAGAAAGGAGTTCTGAGGAGTTGTACAAAATGAAAGACTTTGGAGGGGAGTCCAAGATGGCGGAGGAGCAGGAGGCTTAAATTTCGTCTGGTCCCAGGAATGCAGCTAGATAGCTATCAGACCATTCTGAACACCTACAAACTCAACTGGAGAATGAAGAAAAGAATAGCAGCAACTCTAAGAACAGAATAGCCACCACTTTCTGCAAGGAACCCAGTTTAAAACAGGAGTTGAGCTCCAGCTCGGCGTTCCAAGATGGCGGAGGAGCAGGAGACCTAAAGTTCGTCTGGTCCCAGGAATTCAGCGAGAGAGCTACCAAACCATTCCGAATACCTATGAATGCAACTGGAGAATGAAGAAAAGAGTAGCAGAAACTCTATGAACAGAAAGGCAACCACTTTCTGCAAGGAGGAGAAAAGATGGAGGAGGAGTAGGCGACCCTTTCTCAGCTGGTCCGAGTCGAGCTGGATATCTACCAGACCATTCTGAACACCCACAGAATCAGCCTGAGACGCAGGAAGATACATCTGGATCTCTACAAATGAACATCTCCAGTGCTGAGTATTGAGGTACGAAGCGGGGAGCTGTGAATCCGAGCACAGATATAGGAAGATAAAGGGAAGGGGGAGGGAGCCTCTGCGCTCAGGCGCCGGGAAGCAATAGCCCCTTGTGCTGGGGAGCGGGCTGGACTCTCAGACCAGCAC
>NC_048221.1:68520301-68539186 GCF_002007445.2 Ailuropoda melanoleuca | reverse complement strand
GTGTTATACGCAAGTAATGGAGCATCGAACTTTACATTGGAATCCGGGGATGTACTGTAAGGTGACTAACATAATATAATAAAAAATCATTTAAAAAAAATAAAAAATAAATTAAAATTCTTAAAAAAAATGAAAGACTTTGATAGGCAGAAGGGAGCAGGACAAAGAAGTTATAATAGCAAAAACTGGATTGGTTTTGGCAAGATCACCTTCCTTTAGGGGACAGCAGGAGTCTACCTGGCTAGTGTTGACCTGACTGCTGTTGATTACCTGACTACTGTTGACCAAATAATTCCAGATTGGTCAGTTTGACATTTCATTCCTGGGAAAGTCTGAAGTTGTAATTAAGTATTAAGAATCGGTTTGGTATGGTGGGACTTAGCATGAGTGACTCCATTTTGCGTCTGTTGTCTTGTTTTTAAGAGAGTTACTGGAACCAAATCCAGTTTGACTGATGTCCGTATAAGAAGAGGAGAAGAGACACACGGGGAGAATGAGACATAGAGGGAGAATGCCATTTGACGACAAAGGCAGAAATTGGAATGAGGCAGCTGCAAGCCAAGGAGCACCAAGGTTTGCTGGCCACCACTAGTAACGAGGGAGAGGGAAGGAATGATTCTACTCAGTGTCTCAGAGGGACCATGGCCCTGCTGATACCCTGCTTTTAGACTTCTAGCCTCCAGAACTGTGAGAGAAGTTGTTTTATATTCCCGTTGTTTTAAACTGCCAAGAGGTGGTGCTCTGTTAGTGTAGCCCTAAGAAATGAGTCCACTGTGTCTCAGAGTGCCTAATAAAGAAATAGTGGGAACCTCACTGAGGTCACAAAACTGGTTGTGTGACTTTCAGGGCCTTGTTGATAATAGGGCTTGTCCATGTGGCAGAATCTGGTCTGAGCCTAACACTGATTATTACATGCCATCTGGTTGTTAGGTTGTGGGGAAGGAAATATATAGCAGCCACCCACTTCCAACTGGCAGAGCCTAGAGATACCCAAAATAGTAGCACAATTGTTGGACCTGGGGATTAGCTTTGCTTAGTTGAAAACAGAATGCCTCTCTCCCTTTTTGTGTTAAACTCTACTAAAGCTGCCCCCATCTCACAAACACTTCCAGTGATACCATCTCCTTACATTTTTACACATTGCCCCTTCTTTCCCTGGGATTCAAACACAAGTCCAGGGAAGGCTGGGTGGAAACCAAACTCACTGGCAAAAACTATGCTGGTTCCACATAATTCTGTCATCCTCTTCCTTTGGATGAGTTCCCTCCCAGGGAGAGTTCAGTCCTTTACACCCTGACATATGCAAGTCTATCCGGTGGGTTTGCTAGAGTTCTACATTGTTTACTTCCCAGGAGTGGGCAGGTTTTTACCTGCACTGGGACCCTCCTCTCTATCAACGCAATAATTGTGTTTACCCAGGAAGTCAAACTACATTAGGGTACCAGTTCAGACACCCATTTTAGAAGACCCTTTGAGCTCTCAGGCAGAAGTTTTCTGGACCTAGACCTTCTCACCTGCCAGGGTTGGATGCTCAAGGAAAGGATGGTGAAAGATTGAGGATCAGGTCGGGGATATCTCATTGCTTGCAGCTACCACTGCTTCCGTCGTAAGTCCCTATTTCCTTCATGTTTGGCTCCAAATCTCCTGATGCCCAAGATCCTTTTTCCATTGAGACCTCTGCCTTCTTCTCTTGCCTAGAAATGTATCCTAAATCCTACCCCTGCTCCCAATATGTATATATGATGTATATATGCGTATACACACACACACACACCCCATTTAAAATACACTCCTGCTCCCAATANCCCATTTTAGAAGACCCTTTGAGCTCTCAGGCAGAAGTTTTCTGGACCTAGACCTTCTCACCTGCCAGGGTTGGATGCTCAAGGAAAGGATGGTGAAAGATTGAGGATCAGGTCGGGGATATCTCATTGCTTGCAGCTACCACTGCTTCCGTCGTAAGTCCCTATTTCCTTCATGTTTGGCTCCAAATCTCCTGATGCCCAAGATCCTTTTTCCATTGAGACCTCTGCCTTCTTCTCTTGCTAGAAATGTATCCTAAATCCTACCCCTGCTCCCAATATGTATATATGATGTATATATGTGTATACACACACACACACACCCCATTTAAAATACACTCCTGCTCCCAATAGGTGTGTGTGTGTGTGTGTGTGTGTGTGTGTGTATATATATATGTTTTCCCCTTAAATATACCAGAGAATTCATAAGAGCCGCCCAATCTTTCAATATTTCTCCCAAGCCACAATACAAAGTCAAATATTGACCTGCATAACTTTACAGTCATGTAATCTAATCTTCAAATGTCAGAAAAATAGTCTTCAACCTTCTCCTCCATTCCAGAGAGGGAAACTGCAGCTCTTTGTTCTCACATAATACCTTCTTCCAAATGTCTAGTCCTGCCCCCCAAATTAAGTTTTCAGTTAAAGAAAAAGCTGTTGCTCAAAATGTCTGGAACGAGCCCTTCATGTTACTAAACTACTCAGCTCCATCTGCTAATTTTAGCCAGTGAGTTATCTCCCATTTATTGATGGAGATATAATTTACATACCATAAAATCCATCCATTTGAAGTGTACAATCAAGTGGTTTTTATTATAGTCACAGAATTATACAATCATCACCACTGTCTAATTCCAGAACATTTTCACCATGCCAGAAAGAAACCTTGTGCCCATTAGCAGTCACTTCTCATTATCCTCTCCCCTACTGTGCAGGAGACTGTTATTTGACTTTGAAAAGCCAACTCTATTAAATTCTCTTTATGCATAACACAAAGAAAGAGGGGCAGGTGGCGTATAGATTCCCAGGGGAGCCTGGGAGTCAGGGGTTAAGGAGGTGTGGTAGCAGCAAGTGTGAAGAACACCCAGCTCTCTGACTTTGTAAACTTTAACCACACATGCTTCATTAGCAATAAGGCTTCGATAACCATGGAGAATGTACGACAAGTTCAGGAATCTTTGTTTCTGATTCCTGGAGTGTTGCTGTAGGTGGTTGCTAGCTTTCAATGCAAACAGAAACAAACTGAAATATCCATTGAATGGCTGGAAACTTGATTCTCTTGGACACAGTCCACTTGGGCCCCATTTGTCCTCCCAGCAACCATTTGTTGGATCTGGCATTGCCCAATTGACATCATCTGTGCCCTTCTCCATGGCAAGGCTATTATTACATCACCAGCTAACTAAAGTTCTACGTGATGAGAATAATTTTAAAGATACCTTTGGAGAATACAACTTAGCCTTAAAATATATAAATAGGCTTATCTATTTTGCTAGGATTTTTAAAAAATGAATCTATAGTAATTCTAAGTATACTTTTAATTTTGAAAGTAGAGTATCACTCATCTTAAAATAGTAATATAAAAGGACATTTGTTTGTGTTTTTACATAAGGTTCCAAACAATTTTCAGCAGGGCTTTTCTCTTTTGGTAGTACTTGCTACTAGTATGTAAATGGTAAATATTTTTACCTTGGTATTTTTTTATTCATTTCATTTCCTTTATACATTTTCATACCGTATCCTCATTTTATAATCTCTTGTAACAATTTATGCATTTATACGTATCAATATTTACCATATTAGAAGTTAAAACTACAAACTTCAAAAACCATTTAGCTCGCTAAAAAATACCAACAAACCCATTACATATTAACATAAACACCATAGTTTGAAGAAAAATAAGTGTATTTTCTAAAAAATTTAATGGGAACAAGTGGCATTGTTTTATATTTTTGTATATCTTTTTAATGACTATCTCAATAGGAAACAGCTAGATTCTCTTATCTACTTTTAAAAATAACAGCTTTATCGGGATATAATTCACATACCATACCATTCATCCATTTAAAGTGTACAATTCAATGGTTTTTAATATATTCACAGAGTTGTGCAACCATCACCACAATTAATTTTATAACAGTTTTATTATTCCCCAAAGAAGCCTTGTATCCATTATCAGTTACTCCTTATTTCCCCTTACACATACCCACCCCACCCCCGTCACCATGGTCTTGCTCCAAGCAACAACCAATCTATTTTCTGTCTGTATGGATTTGCTTATTCTGGACATTTCATATAAATGGAATTAAACAATATGTGGCCCTTTGCGAGTTTTTTTTTTCACTTAGCATAGTGTTTTCAAGGTTCACTGACATTGTAGCACGATTTGTAATTCATTTATTTTTACTGCTGAATGGTATCTCATTGTATGTATATAGCACATTTTGTTTATCCATTTATCAGTCGATAAATGTTTGGTCATATTTCCACTTTTTGACTATTATGAATAATGCTGCTTTGAAGTTTGTATTTGGTTAAAGGTTTATTTAGAAGTGTGTACAAGTTTTTGTATAGTTGTATATTTTCTTTTCTCTTGGGTGTATGCTTAGGAGTGAAATTGCTAGATCATATGGTAACTCTGTGTTTAACATTTTGAGGAACTGCCAGATTGTTTTCCACACTCTATTTTATATACCACCAGCAGCATAGGGGGGTTCCAATTTCTCCACATCCTGTCCAACACTTGTAATTATCTTTTTTAAAATTTTTGCTATCCTAGTGTGAAGGACTATCTCATTACGGCTTTGATTTGTATTTCCCTATTGATTAATGATGTTAGACAACTTTTTATGTGCTTATATATCTTCTTTGGAGGAATATCTACTCAGATCTATTGTCCAATTTTTAATTGGGTTATTTTATTGTTGTTGAATTGTAAGGTCTTTATCTTCTAGATAGAAGTCCTTTCTCAGGTATATGATCTGCAAATATGTTCTCTCATTTTGTGAATTGTCATTTTACTTTTATGATTATATCCTTTTCAGCACAAAAGTTTTTATTTATTTATTTATTTATTTATTTATTATTTTGCTTATATATTTGGTATCAAATCTAAGAAACCATTGCTTACTCCAGGGTCACAAAGGGTAAGCCTATATTTTCTTCTGAGATTTTTGTACTGAAATCACTTGCATGCATTCAGGTTTTTGATCCATTTTGAAATGATTTTTATGTATAGCGTGAGGAAGGAGTCCAACTTCATTCTTTTGAATGATGATATTCAGTTGTCCCAACAGCATTTGCTGGAAATAATTTTCTTTCCCCATTGGGTGGTCTTGGCACACTTTTTGAGAATCGTCATACTGGGTTGATCATTGTAGTTTTGTATCAACTTTTGAAATCAGAACACGTGATTCCTTCAACTTTTTCAACATTGTTTGCTATTCCCAGTTCCTTGCATTTCCATAGGAATTTTAGTATCAGTTTGTTAATATCTGCAAAAACCAGCTACAATTTTGATAGGGATTGCATTGAATCTATAGCTCAATCTGTGGACTATTGCCATCTTAATTTAAATTTCCTAATCCTTGAATAAGGGATGTCGTTGCACTTAATTAGGGCTCTTCGATTTCTTTCAACAATGTTACGTGATTTTCAAGTGATAAGTTTTGCGTTTCTTTTCTTAATTTTATTCCTAAATAAAAAAATGCAAGTGGTTTTTGTATACTGATCTTGAACCCTGCATTATAGCTGAACTTGTTTTTTTAAGTTCTAATTGTTTTTTAAAAGGTCATGTCTTCTGAAAATGGAGTTTTACTTCTTCCTTGCCAAACTGAATGCCTTTTATTTTACTCTCTTGCCTAATTGACCTGGCTAGAATTACCAGTACAATGTTGAATATAAGTGCCAAAGTAGATATTTTTGACTCATTCCTGATGTTGGGGGAAAAGTAGCCAGTCTTTTACTATTAAGTTTGATATTAGCTGTGGATTTTTCATAGATACCCTTTATCAGGTTGAGAAAATTCCCTTCTATTCCTAGTTTGTTGTGTTTTAATCATGAAAGGGTGTTAGATTTTTGTCAAATGCTTTTCTGCATCTATTGAGATACTCATGTGGGTTTTGTCTTTTATTCTATTGATAAGATAAGTTACATTGAATTAATATTGCATTCTTTGGAAAAATCCCACTTGATTATGGTGTATACTTTTTATACATTGCCAGATTCAGATTACTAATATTTTATTTTATTTTATAATAATATTTTTTATTATATTATGTTAGTCACCATACTGTACATCCCTGGTTTTTGACGTAAAGTTCAATGATTCATTAGTGCGTATAACACCCAGTGCACCATGCAATACGTGCCCTCCTTACTACCCAGTCTATCCCATTCCCTCACCCCCCTCCCCTCTGAAGCCCTCAGTTTTTCTCAGAGTCCATAGTCTCTCATGCTTCATTCCCCTTTCTGATAACCCCCCCCTTTCTTTATCCCTTTCTTCTCCTACCGATCTTCCTAGTTCTTATTTCCATAGATGAGAGAAACCATAAGATAATTGTCTTTCTGTGCTTGACTTATTTCACTTAGCATTATCTCCTATTGAAGATTTCTATATCTATATTCATAACAAATATTGGTTTATAGTTTTCTTTGAGATGTCTTTTTTTTTAGTTTAGATATCAGGGTGATACTGTCCTCATAATAAGTTGTGAAGTATTTCCTTCTCATTAATTTTTTGGAAGAATTTGTAAAGAACTGGTGTTAATTCTTCTATAAATGTTAGAATTCACCAGTGAAGCAGTCTGGGTCTGGACTTTCCTTTGTCAGTAATTTTTTTATTACTAATTTAATATTTCTAATTGTTGTAGGTCTATTCAGATCTTCTAGTTCTTCTGAAGTCAGTTCCAATAGATCATGTACGTCTTAGAATTTTTCCATTTCATTTAAGTTATCTAGTTTGTTGGCCTACTGCTATTCATAGCTGTGTGCTGGTCTCAGCCTACTGCTCATCAGTGTTGTGGTTTGGACCAGCCCTTGTAGTTCTTATTATGATTGCAAGAAGCCCTTCAGCAATAACCATCAGGAAACTTTAGGAAAATAAAGATTTATTCCTTACAAGACCTAGAAATTACACAGCACACAGGAGAGGGGGGCACACACCAAAGTAGGGGGGAGTAGGGAGAAAGAATGAGAGAGTGAGCACATGAGCCTGGGGTTCTGCTTTTATTGGGGTCAACAGTGGGAGCCTAGAGTTTCACAGGCTTACTCTTTGTTGGTGAATTTAAAATGTAAGAGTAGGAATTTAAAGTGTGGCAGGAATAAAAACAAGGGGCCCAAATGGTCGGTTATTGAAATCAACCAGGATCTCTAAAACAAAGGAACCTCAGTGGTTGTCCTGGCTCTTCATCTATTTGTGTGGCTGGCAATGTGTTTATTCAAGACAGCCATCTTTGAAGTGGATACCTTTGCAATCAAAGTTTAAGTCAGGCACTTGCATTACAAATAAGAAAAAAAGCCACGACTGTCAGGATTTACACTGCACTTGAACTCCTTCTTATTTCTGTAAGATTGGTAGTAATGTTCCTTCTTTCATTTATACTCTTTTAAAAATACCTGATCATCCTACTGGAACTCTGTGTGTGTGTGTGTGTGTGTGTGTGTGTGTGTGTGTGTTTGCATTTCTGTCTGAAGTCACCTGCATTCAGCTCAAAGAACTTCCTTTCATATTTCTTACAAGGCGGAACTACTAGCCTTGGATTCTCTTATTATAATGACTTTATTTTGCCTTAAATTTTAAAAATTATTTTGCTGGATATAAGATCGTTTGTTGATAGTATTTTTCCTTTAGCACTTTGAGTATGTCATTGTACTGCCTTCTGGCCTTCATTCTTTCTGATGAAAAGTCAGCTGTTAATCTCATTGGAGGTCTTTTGTATGTGATGAGTCATTTTTCTCTTGCTGCTTTCAAGATTTTCTTTTTTCTTTGGCTTTTAGCATCTTTACTATGATGTGTCTGGGTGTGGGTTTTGTGTGTGTGTGATTCTACTTGGAGTTCATCAAACTTCCCGAATGTGTTTATAAAATCAAATTTGGGACATTTTCAGCCATTATTTCTTTGAATTTTTTCCTGAACAATCATAATTTGTCTATTAGTTATTCTTTTAAGTAAAAATGATATTATATGAGGGACATCTGGGTGGCACAGTTGGTTAAGCATCAAACTCTTGGTTTCAGCTCAGGTCATAATCTCAGGGTGGTGAGATCAAGCCCTGCATTGGGCTCCACACTTAGCACAGAGTCTGCTTAAGATTCTCTCTTCCTCTCTCTCTGCCCCTCCCCGTGTGCTTTTTCTCTCTCTAAAATAAATAAATAAATCTTTTAAAAAAATGTTGTTATATGAAAAAAGTGGCTAGTCCAGCTCACAACACAAATAATCTCTCATCTAGCTATCCTTGAGACAGCCGTTATACTTCAGTATAGAGAATGTACTTCCCATTTTGTCACAGCAAATGTTTAAAGAGGGTTGAGATTTAATAAGATTAATAATTTTAATTTTAAAATAACTCAAGAGTTGATATTTAGTACAATTAATACATTTGCTGATTCATCAAGGACATTCTTGAGGGAATTGCCTGTTTCCTTTCATATGTAGTGAAGAGTACAATGACTACCAGTACAATGTGGTGACACCACAAGACTCCATGCTAACATTCCAGTAGTTTTACCCACCACTGCTTTGACATCAGTACAATTGTCAACACAGTGAAAAATTCAAATAATATCTTAGTATTATTATAAACATAATTTTGAACTTATAGATTCCCTAGAAGGGTCTTCCTAGGGGAGTTGGAAGTAAATGTTATAAATGGCCTCTATAATACCCACTGTTTCCTTCTCCTAAGATTGCTCAGCTGTCACTTCTCTACCTTAATAATCCATGCCATTCTGAAGTACAAGTTTGATTGGGAGAATCAATAATTTCTAAAGTTTTATCCTGGTCCTAGAAATCTAATCTTAGCATGTTTTCAGGCAACTCTTCCTACCATACATGGCTTCAAGTTAATTTTAATTTTCAGTGCTTTACTTAAGTTATAGCTTTCTTGAGTATAATATTTTTTTTGGATGAAGAGACACAAACACAGAGAAGTAGGCCAGGTTGCCTAAATTGGGAAATTTTAGGAGCTCACTTATCTTTTCTAAGACTTTAGCCATGAGGGCAAATGTACATAAGTTCTTTTGGACATGAGGAGTGTTCATTGTAATCCCCCATTCCTTGGGTCCATCCCAAATGGTACTGAATCTAAGATTCAGGAGATTTCAACTGCACACTCTTTCTTGCTTTGAGGAAAAGTGTAAAGAGTTAAGTTTTTCCTGTCTGGCTAAAGCTTAGAACATATGAGCATGTAGTCCATACTCATGTAATGGTGATGATAATATCATCAAGAATGACATTGACACATCTAAGAAGGAACTGAAATTGCTATGGGCAAAAGAATACCACCTTGACCATACCTCTTTGAGCAGAATATCTAAGAAAGGCATATTCTAAACTATCACATATAATCAAATTCGTCAAATTCTTGTCAAAATCAAGAACATTCTTTCTTTAGCTGCTAAGGTGAGGAATATAATTACCAATTTTTAAAAAAGATTTTATTTATTTATTTGACAGAGATAGAGACAGCCAGCGAGAGAGGGAACACAAGCAGGGGGAGTGGGAGAGGAAGAAGCAGGCTCATAGCAGAGGAGCCTGATATGGAGCTCGATCCCATAACGCCGGGATCACGCCCTGAGCCGAAGGTAGACGCTTAACCGCTGTGTCACCCAGGCGCCCCCGGAATATAATTACCTATTAAAAGACCAGTTAACACATCTGTTTTGGGAGTTTCCTAGGTTATTCTTCTTCTTTCTCTAAACCAGTATTTGGTTTTTCTTCGGTTTTGTCTGCTGGGTTGCCAATCTCAGAACCATGTGCTGGCTGACACCAGGCAATGAATGACTTGATTCTCTTACTGAAATAATATATGTGCTGAGAAGAGGGGATGAATGGGCCCATCTGCCTATACACATGTCTGTCAGTGGGGCATATGCCACAAAATTTTTTCTCAGAGAGTATGTAGTAATTATCACTAAGGGCCAAGACACCAGTTAAGGCTTTCTAAACCAATACAATAAATTTTGCAAAGAATAATGTGGCTTTGGAATTGTTTTGAGGAGGTGGGACTTAAAGGTAGGTTTATTGAAAACATCAAAATTAAACTTGCAATTGTGTCCAAAATGTTGGAAAAGGGCAATATTAATATAGCACTTATGTGTTATCATAATTATAGTAGTGATTATTATAGACATTTGGCAAGTTCTTTTTTTTTTTTAAGATTTTATTTATTCATTTGACATAGAGAGAGAGACAGCCAGCAAGAGAGGGAGCACAAGCAGGGGGAGTGGGAGAGGAAGAAGCAGGCTCCCAGTGGAAGAGCCCGACATGGGGCTCGATCCCAGAACTCCAGGATCACACCCTGAGCTGAAGGCAGACGCTTAATGACTGAGCCACCCAGGTGCACCATTTTTTTTTTTAAAGATTTATTTATTTGAGAGAGAGAGAGAGAACAAGGACAGGGTAGAGGGAGAGAGAAAAACTTAAGCAGACTCCACAGTGAGTCTGTGGGGCTCAATCTCACAACCCTGAGATCACAACCTGAGCTGAAACTAAGAGTCAGTCACTTAACTGTGCCATCCAGGCGCCCGTAGACATTTGGTAAGTTCTGTAGTAGGTGGTACATGTAGCAAGCAAACTAGATAGAGTCGCTGACTTTTAGAGCCTTAATGCATGTAGTAGATAAGTCCAAAGCCAGGGTTTGTTTGTTTGTTTCTTTCTTTTTTTTAAGATCTTATTTATTTACTTGAGAGAGGAGCAAGCATAGAGGGAGAGGGAGAGGCAGAACCCCACTGAGCAGGGAGCCCGATGTGGGGCTCAATCCCAGGACCTTGGGATCACACCCTGAGCTGAAGGCAGTTGCCCAACCGAATGAGCCACCCAGGTACCACTAAAAGCCAGGGTTTCTTAATCTTGAGGAATATGTGGAGTTTCTTGAAGGAAAAGAAGATAGCCACTATTGCCTTATATTATTTTTATTACAATATTTCTTTGTTTTTAAAGATTTGTTTATTTGAGAGAGTGGGCGTGAACTCACGCACAGGTGAGTAGGGGGAGGGGCAGAGGGAGAGGGAGCTAGAGAGTCTCCAGCAGACTCCCCGATGAGCATGGAGCCCAACACGGGGCTCAATCCCACCACCCTGAGATCATGACCTGTGACAAATCACGAGTCCGAAGCTCAGCCAACTGAGCCACCCAGGTGCCCCATTATAATATTTCTTAAATTCACCAACATAAAGCTAGTAATAAAATCCTTATGCATTTAACACCTATAAAAATTTAAAACCACCTATAAAAATTTAAAAATTTATAAAATAAACACAAAAAGTCCCCAAAACCTAATACAATTCAAGTTGACATATTGGATAGGCCGCTGTTCTGCTGAGCCCACACTTCGACTTGCGTGAGTATATGTTCTGTCTCTACTGCAGTCTGTTACTGTATGTGACACAATGACTCTGTTTTCCCACCACTGATCTTTATCGAATTATCGTGAAATCTTCACTAATAAAGGTAGCTCTGACAGTTATTTGGCCTTTGCATGGCATGGATAGCCATGAATGCTCTATGAAAATTTGTTAATTTTGTGTTTTCATTTCCATTATTAATCTTCTTTAAAAATATATAACTTCGGACCACACTCGATTAAATATTCCTCCCACAGCAATTGGGTTCCTGGAAAGAGTAACCATGACTGTGCTTTAGGAATGTGCATTTTCCTTAGGCATTCCATGCAGTGAGTAAGCTAGGAAAAGCCTTGACTGGGTATGCTGGTTGAGGTCTCAGGCACCAAAGGCTTGCCAATGACATTAAGGCAAGGATTGGTGAAGGCCTACTAAAGCTACTAAATTTCAGTTGATACTGATTGACTTTTTAATTTTCAAGCTTTAAATTAATTTTTAAAAGGTTTTATTTATTTATTTGAGAGAGAGAGAGAGCGCACGAGCAGGGGGAGGGGCAGAGGAAGAGAGAGAAGCAGACTCCTCGATGAACAGGGAGCCTGATGCAGGGCTCGATCCCAGTACCCTGAGATCATAGTCTGAGCTAAAGGCAGATGCTTAACTGACTGAGTCACCTGGGCACCCCTTTAAATTAAGTTTTTGAATAGGCTATACATTTTCATGGTATACAAATCAGAAGACAGAAAACAATGTTCAGGGAAAATCCTTCTTGCCTGTGTTCCAAACCACTCATTTTCCCTCCCTGGGGGGCAACCAATATTGCAATCTTGAGTCTCCTTCCAGAGATAGCTCCAGCACAGACAAGCAATCGTGTATACACATTCTTAAATAATTGATTAGTGTCAGATTTTCATATTGTAAATAACATTAAGGATGCATTTTCCTTCACTTAAGGGGCAATGGTTAGTAGTTTCTCAAATTACAAAAGAATGCACATTTATTATAAAAAACCTAAAATCTACAAAAAGGAAAAGGAAGAAAAAGAAAACTGCATGTCATTTGGAGATAACCTCTGGGGACCTGCAATTATTTATACTTTTAGTACTGGTACACTACCCACAGAATATTACATTGGAATCTTTTTTTTTTTTTTTACTTACTATAGTGTTTCAACCTTTCCAAGGTCTGCTATACATCATTTTTAATGGTTTGTATATATATACCATAATTTATTTAACCAAGGCCTCTTGTTTGAAACTCAAGTTGATTATAGTTTTGTACCATTATAGACCTTCACTTGATATATATTTTGTCTTTATTTATTGATGACTTTGTAATTTAGGTGCAGATTTCCTAAGGGAAAAGACTGTGTTTATCTTGATTACTTACAGCCCTATAACATGGTGCCTGGCTATATGGATTTAACTATTAGAAGACCATGTGCGCAAGAAAAAAAAATGCAAATTTTGAGTAAAATTCAACCTCAAACATGTACTTAAATGAAATTAAATCTGAGAAAAGGTTGGGTTTCTGATTTCTCATATAAGTTGCTTTTTGGAGGATAGGACAGGATCCTTCCACCTATACCTACAAATCCTGTGGAGGGTACACGAACGGTTTGTCTATTTGCTTTCATAAAAGAAAGAACTGGGGCGCCTGGGTGGCACAACGGTTAAGCGTCTGCCTTCGGCTCAGGGCGTGATGCTGGCGTTATGGGATCGAGCCCCACATCAGGCTCCTCTGCTATGAGCCTGCTTCTTCCTCTCCCACTCCCCCTGCTTGTGTTCCCTCTCTCCCTGGCTATCTCTATCTCTGTTGAATAAATAAATAAAATCTTAAAAAAAAAAAGAACTGTGAGAAGGGGTCTTAAATACAAGAACAAGGTCACAAAAAAGGTCTTCATTTTCAGGAAGCAGTACCTCTCTGGTTCCTACTATAGTAGGACAGAATTTTTACACTGCTGGAATTAACAAGCTGTAGGGCACCCTTCCCAGCTGAAACACATCAAATAAAACTTTCCCTTCACCAGTGACTGTCAGACAATGCTACCTGACAGCTACAAAAAGCTACTTTCTCAAAACAATCCCTGTTCCTTAGGGAGGTCTATTTTAAAAGATGATAGTCACTACACATTGTGGTCTTATTATTCATCTAAACGAGACAACATAACCCCTTCAGCCTCTTCAGTGTGCAAAGAAATCTTTCCCCATCCCTAACTGTGAGTCTCCACAGTGGAAACAAAGGTGCTTCCAGGGCAAAGGACGGACTAGCGAAGAAAGAGGGCAGATAGGGCAGGGGGTTTTGGGAGTTCCATTTGTGACACAGCTGAAGGTTAACATTTCAAGTCGCGAAGAGTGTCTGGAGATGGTCCTGCATTGACAAAGCCCTAATGCCTGGCATAATGGTGTCCAAGAGGACCAGGATTACCCAGAGCCCTGGTGTAACAAGGGTGACAGGGCAATTGTGCGTTTGGGCACCACATGCCATTGTTTCCGTCAAAAGAAACTTGTGTGACAGGCCATGTCTCTGAGTTTAGGTTTGCGTGGGTGAAAAGAAGTCTCCTGCAAAGCTTTGACTTTGAAAACATTTGCAGAGAGAAGAGAAAGAATCAAGGCTTTTTCTTCACTGGAAACTAGAATTTTGACTATTACCTGCCGAAGGAAGCTTTCTTGGGTCTGTCCTTCCCTAATGGATAAAAAGCACTTCGATTCTTAATTTTTTTGATGATCCTTAAGATGCTGAGGGAAAAAGTTCTGACACCTTCAAAATGGTACTCTTAACATTAACTGGGTCCACAATTTACCCCCAAACGCATCTGACTTTACAATGGACCCAACAGCTCAGAGAAACTATAGCTTTGCCTCCATCAAAAACAAGATATAATCAACAAAAGTTCATAAAATCAACTATATAAACTTTGAAACATATGCCACCTTTTAAAAAATTTTTTTAAAAAGATTTTATTTGTTTATTTGAGAGAGCACACACGTTTGTAAGCGGGCAGCGGGTGGGGAGCAGAGGGAGAAACAGGTTCCCCACTGAGCAGGGAGCCTGACTCTGGTCTCCATCCCAGGACCCTGAGATCACGACCTGAGCTGAAGGCAGACGCTTATCCGACTGAGCCACCCAGGCGCCCCCATATCCCACCTTTTAAAAAAACTTTTATTTTAAACTAATTATAGGCTCAGAGGTATTTGTAAAAGTAGTACAGAGAGTTCTCTTTAGTCTTCCTCAGCTTCCAATGGTAACAGGTTGCATCACCATAGCACATTATCAAAACCAGGCAATTGACACTGACATTGGTATTATCGCCATTATTCATTTTGACATTTTGCAGTCTAAAAATAAAAACCTCAAGTCCTAAAACCTGAGAAACAGAATGAGTTCCATCTCCTGCTAAGATCTACTACTATCAGGTTCAAGTTCTCCACGATCCAGCCCTCTCAGGCTATTTTGGTTTTGTGACACCCATGCCTTCTTTGAGTGAAGAAATGCTGTCTCCTGTAAGACTTGCTAATCCCTCTTCAATAAGCAGATCAGGCCTCCTTTATACCTCCCTCCCTGTGCTAAATAGACAACTTTTTTTTTGTTCTACCAGAAGGGGAAGGTGGAATCTCTGGGGGTCTCTCCTGGTGTTGTTCTTAAATTTTTTTAACTTTATTTTGAGATAACCATATATTCACAGGAAGTTGCAAAAATCGTACAGAGAGGTCTTTGGTACCCTTCACCCAGTTTCTCCCAGTGGTTATTTAAGGCTCGTGTGTCAGTTTACTACATTTGGAAAAGATAATCAAGTCCTGTTTTGTTTTGTTTTGTGTTTTCATTAAAATAGGAAACACCAAAACTTTTCTTTACTCTTTCTGTCCAGTGAAAGGAAGTCTATTATAGCTGAGACTGTCTTATTCAAGAGATTGGGGCTAATTGCCAACCAGTTAATTGAAAATGTAGAAACGATTTAAAAAAATGACATACCGATCTTACATCCCTCATTTTAATTTGGCTTATGTAAAAGTGTTCGTTCTCCAATCTTTTGACATAGAGTTGTAGAAAAAAAATCTGTGCTTTAGTGGAAAACAATGCTTCATGTAGCTTACCCTTCTGCCTTATCAGATCAATTCTATGGGAGCTATTTTGTAAATCTGCAATGTGGGTAACTGATACACATGCAAATTATGTCCTGTCTGCTAGCCGGACTTCCCTCACCCCTGCGGAAAAGCCAGTCTGTGTCCATTTGCACATCCAATTCAAACATTATTTAACTCCATATAACCTTTTTAAAAACTTTGCCTTTGAAGCGGTTACAACATCTGCCTGGTTCCTTCATATGACGAGTTTAATGGAATTTTCACATATGTTCATTGTTATATCTGAACGAGAGTCATGATTTTATCTTTTCCTGAAACATATCAGGATTAAGGCTTTTTCTTTGCATATTTGTCCACTGTTGAGAGTGGCTTCTTTCTCCTTGAAAAATTACAGTCATAACACAGCCGATTTCCAGTTTTACTCTGTAAGGTGGAGGTAGAGCGTAAAGATAGATGCATTGGAGAGCTGGATGCTTCCAGATTCCTAAAACTGCTTGTCCCTTCCCCCCAGTCATTTACTGGGGTTTCACCCACCCCTAATTCAGCAGCATTGTTATTGAGTGACTCACCTCCATCTACACAAACAAGCAATTTCCAAAGCATTTGTCCTAAATTTCACAGAGATAAGAACTTTTTCTCCTTTAACGCTTGTATTTCACTAATTTATAACATTTAATTAAATGGTGTTATAGGAGTCTAACCAAAGTAAATGGATTAGAGGACAAATTCTGGGAGCTTCAGCGCTATCTCCAGTCAGTCAGGGGACTGCAGGTCAGTTAGCCTTGTGAATATGCCAAGGGGAGACCGGTGAAGAGAGTATGTGGCAGGGACTGGCTGGTTTTTCTCCAAATTCCTTTTCTACCTCCTGGGCATACAGCGAGACCTCATACTCTAGCCTCCTTTGTAGTAAGTGTGGCCATGGGACTGAATTCCAGCCAATAGAATTTTTTTTAAGATTTTATTTATTTATTTGACAGAGAGAGACAAAGCGAGAGAGGGAACACAAGCAGGGGAGTGGGACAGGGAGAAGCAGGCTCCCTGCTGAGCAGGGAGCCCTACAAGGGGCTTGATCCCAGGACACTGGGATCATGACCTGAGCCTAAGGCAGGTGCCCCTAGCCAATGGAATTTAAGTGAAAGGGAGGAATGCCTCTTCTAGGTCTGGCCCACAGACACTTCCCCACTGCCACTCTCCAGTTTTCATTCCCCTTCTGCTGGTTTGAGATAGACCACACCTTGGAAGTCAGCGATAGAGACAGTGGAGTCAGAAGACACTAGGAGACTGGGTCCCTAGATCACTGCTTGGAGGACCTGTTAATCAGGAGTATCATGTTTGGACTTCAAGTGAGAAAGATAGCAACTTCTGTAGTGTTTGAGCCAGTGTATTTCTGGGTGTGCTCGGGACAGCAGCTAGCCTCATTGTAACAGATCGACATCTTCTGCCTGATGGCCACAGAGGAGGAGAAGTCTTCAGTGTGGATTATCTAGTTAAGGGAATTAATGAGCTTAATTAGTCTGATGAAGTTCTTACCCTGTAGAAATATCCCTTTTTTTAAAAAAGCAGCTGGATTTAGGTTCCTTGCATCTTTATTCATTCCATGAAGCTGCACGGGGGACCTATTGCTTGGCAGGCAGTATTCTGGTGTCTGCAAATAAGCAGCAAACAACATAGACAAAGATCTCTGTTCTCCAAGAGCTCCGGGGAGAGACAGATATATGCAAAATTAATAATGTTAGAGAAGTTGGACAGCGATGTGTGCTATGAAGGAAAGTCAAGCAGGGAAGGCAGACCAAGAGTGAGGGGAGAAAGAGGGAGTTGTCTGTGGTTTTCAGCGCCCCAGTCAAGGAGGGCCTCAGGTGAGAAGGTGACATTCGAACAAAGACTTGAAGGTGGTGAGAGTGAATCACAGGATATCTGGAGGAAGAAGACAGGTTAAAATTCTACTTCCAGGGGCGCCTGGGTGGCACAGCAGTTAAGCGTCTGCCTTCGGCTCAGGGCATGATCCCAGCGTTATGGGATCGAGCCCCACATCAGGCTCCTCTGCTGTGAGCCTGCTTCTTCCTCTCCCACTCTCCCTGCTTGCTGTTAAAGAGCAAGCTCCCTCTCGCTGGCTGTCTCTGTCTCTGTCAAATAAATAAATAAAATCTTTAAAAAAAAATTCTACTTCTATTACCCAGTTTCAAAAGTCAAGTCTGGGATGGGGTGGGAGAGGACACCTGAGTGTGGCTTCCCGTGATGCTCACTTCTTCTCCTGCCCTCTGGACCAGCATCTTGGGTAGGTCCAAGGGTCCAAAGACCTGGCCTCGACACAAGGGGACTCTGAGCTGCCAGGAGTGTGCCGTCCAGGGCAGCCATGCACAGGTGTCTTTCTTCAGGCCTCACTGCCAGCACCCATTGATGTGGCTGTCTTCACCCCTCTTTCCATGGCGTGGGGCCTCCTGGGGGCATCAAACCTTTAGCGTGTTTACATTCCACCCTCTGGTCCAAAGCCAGGCTCCCTCCATCTCTGCGCTGTGTCTGTCCTGGCAGTTTGATCAGAGAGTGTAATCAACTTGACCAAGGTTGCAGAGCTAGTAAGCGTCTTTATTCAGTTCATAGGCCCATTGGCCCATTGTCTCTGATTCCTACACCCTTTATAATCCCTCTTTCTACACTTTGGGTAGAATAGGTGTGGCCCAGGAACAGAATTATTTTGTATTTCCTAGTTTTATGATGTTTGGCATGTAAGCCCCCAAACTGTAAGTTCTACTTAAAACAAAGGAACACCTTATTACAGTAATCAATTTGTGCAGTCACCGAGACACCCGTGTGTATCAAAATAGACAAGGGAATAAAGACAGATATGCCCTATGTACCTGACACCTAATTTTATACAGCCAATTACTGGATACATTTCAGGGAAGGGAGAGAGGTTACTTTTTGCTTCTCTTAAATGAATTTATTCTTTCACAGAATGGCTCTATGGGATTTCTTTTTCACATTAGTCATGATTTACTCCTTTTCCTGTTCTTTCAGGAAATGCAGTTTGGATCTTAAAGACTGAGGCTCGCAGCTTTGCAAGGGATTTAAGCTTGGCATTCATCTTGATGTTGGAAATTTCTCCACGGAGGGAAGAAGCCTACTAAATATGTAGTCTCTTACAACCATTCTTTCAGTTAAAGAGGACTTCAAAAAAAGTGGGACTCATATAATGACTTTCTGAGAATTTTGCCTCAACTTTTTCTGCAGTTAAAAATTAGCAATCTCGGGGCACCTGGGTGGCTCAGTCGTTAAGCGTCTGCCTTCAGCCCAGGGCATGATCCCGGGGTCCTAGGATCGAGTCCCACATCAGGCTCCTCCGCTGGGAGCCTGCTTCTTCCTCTCCCATGCCCCCTGCTTGTATTCCTTCTCTCGCTGGCTGCCTCTCTCTCTGTCAAATAAATAAATAAATAAATAAATAA
>NC_048221.1:68518186-68520247 GCF_002007445.2 Ailuropoda melanoleuca | reverse complement strand
TATATATATATATATATATATATATATATATACACACACACACACACACACACACACACACACCACATCTTCTTTATCCATTTATCAGTTGATGGACATTTGGGTTCCTTCCATAATTTGGCTATAGTAAAAAATGCTGCTATAAATACAGGGGTGCATGCCTCCCTTCAAATTAGTTTTTTTGTATTCTTTGGGTGAATACCTAGTAGTGCACTTGCTGGATCATAAGGTAATTCTATTTTTAATTTTATTTAAAATTTTTGCATAAATTTTATATTATATAATAATGGGGTTTTTTTTCTTGCAAATTCTACTTGCCCTCATCAAAAGTATATACAAAATACCTTTTTTTCACAATTAACAGAAGTCTAGGTAAAATTGCCTTCATAATTAAGGTTAAGTACATTATAATTGCAAATATCTCACTATACCAGCTAAATAAGGCATAAAAACCTATACAGTAGAGTGTAATCACAATTTATGATAAAATGCAGCTACCCTACTTATTAATAAGCAGGTAAGCAGGTGATTATTATTAGTTGGATTTAGATTTTAATGATAATTTAAATAAATGCTCTGGAAAAGTATATTTACTTATTATCTGATATTTGCAAAGTATAGATACACACTTCAAAGCTTAATTCTCAAAAGACATTATACATTAAAGCAGTTATGTGTCTCTTAACATCCAAATTACCTTTGAGTTCCTTGAATCCCAATACTTTCTTTTTTCCTTCATTTTTAATTTTTTATTTAAATTCAATTAATTAACATACAATGTATTACTGGTTTCAGAGGTACAGGTCGTGATTCATGAGTTGTATATAATACCCAGTGCTCATTAAATCACGCGCCCTCCTTAACGCTCATCACCAGTTACCCCATCCCTTCCCCCCTTCACTCCAGCAACCCTCAGTTTGCTTCCTATGATTAAAAGTCCCTTATGGTTTGTCTCCCTCTCTAGTTTCACCTATGATACTCTGTCGTTTTGTTTCTTAAATTCCACATGAGTGAGATCGTATGATAATTGTTTTTCTCTGATTGACTTATTTCACTTAGCATAATACCCTCTAGTTCTATCCACATCATCCCAAATGACAAGTTTTCAATTTTTTGATGGCTGAGTAGTATTCCATTGTGTGTGCGTGTGTGTGTGTGTGTGTGTATCACATCTTCTGTATCCTTTCATCTATTGATGGACATCTGGGCTCTTTACATAGTGTGGCTATTGTGGGCATTGCTGCTATAAACATTGGGGTGCAGGTGCCCCTTTGGATCACTACATTTGTATCCTTTGGGTAAATACCTGTAGTGCAATTGCTGGGTCATAAGGTAGCTCTATTTTCAACTTTTTGAGGAACCTCCATACCGTTTTTCAGTGTAGCTGCACCAGTTTGCATTCCTACCAACAGTGTAAGAGGGTTCCCTTTTCTCCTCATCCTTGCCAACTCCTGTTTTTTGTTGTGTTGTTAATTTTAGCCAAATAATGTATTTTTAAAATACTGTATTTTCTAAAACAAAAAAAAATAGTGAGAAAAGTGGACACATTTTTCATTTTTGCATGTCTCTATAATGTCTGGCTTAATAAAAGACAGCTGGATTTTCATATCAGCATTCAATCTGTTGTGATATCACACTTCATGTAGCCTCTGGAAAATTCCACTCTACACTAACGAGAAAACAAGAATGAGAGGCAGATAACATCTTTAATATTGTTTTCAGAATAGTTTTCACGTTGTGGATTCCCTTTGCTTACAGTTTGAAAACCACTGACCTAAGCCCTTAGACACACCTAAACTTAATGGAGTTGGTCAAATAAAAAAACACCTGGGTTATACCTTTTTAAAAAAAGTTTTATTTAGGAACAGTTAGCTGTTAAAATGTAGAGTTTGAATTCTGCTTGAACTATGGGGAATCTACACTATGTACTTAAAGTTGTCTCTTGCAAAATGGGTGTTTTTATTTATTAATAATAATTTTTTATTATGTTATGTTAGTCACCATACAGTATATCCTTAGTTTTTGATGTAATGTTCCATGATTCATTATTTGCATATAACA
>NC_048221.1:68482178-68517694 GCF_002007445.2 Ailuropoda melanoleuca | reverse complement strand
GCTGAGTAATATTCCATTGTATATATGGACCACATCTTCTTAATCCAGTCATTTGTTGAGGGGCATCTTGGCTCCTTCCACGATTTAGCTATTATGGACAAAGCTGCTATGAACATTGGGGTGCATATGGCCCTTCTCTTCACTACGTCTGTATCTTTGGGGTAAATACCCAGTAGTGCAATGGCTGGATCATAGGGTAGCTCAATTTTTAACTTTTTAAGGGACCTCCACTTTCACAATTTTAAAACAACGTTTAAAAAATCTTCTATTAAATTCCATTTACTACTGTTTTACCTAGGATTTTTATAACTAAATTCATCAATGAAAATGTTCTAGTTCTTCTATTTTATCCTTCTCCTCTCTTTCCTCTCTCCCTTCTTCCCGAAGAAGTAGGAGTATTGATCTAATTGGATCAGATTCCAGGATGTTGATGGTGCCAAGTTTATGAGCATGAAGTTATCCACCAGGTGTGTTTCTCTCTCTGGCACTTTGCTCTTTCCCCAGTCGGGAAAAGAGTGAAGCCAAACCAGGGCTTACCTCTTCTAGTGGGCAGGCCCTCTTTTCTTTCTTCCTCCCACATAACCAGTACCACAAATTTGCCTGCCAGGCATGGTAAGGAGCTGATAGAAATACATGGGCTTAGAAAGAGAGAGGCCCTAGCTCTGTGCGCAAGTCTTGCACCCACACGGGGTTGCTGGGTCAACCTGCCCTTGGGTTAGAGGGACATAAAACAAGGAAACACCTATTGCCCATTGCCATTGGCCTGTGTGTATACTTCTGTCCTTGGGAACCGTAGGAAGAGGATGACTCAGCCACGGCAAGATTCAGGCCCATTCCTGAATACCATTTCCATATGATCAAACTCTCATCCAGGAGTATTGTGTTTCCCAGCTTTTAGTGTAAGTATCTATTTTGAAGAGTGATTTTTAATTTCCATGTGTTTGGAACTTTTTTGTTTAGATGAAATATTATTCAATTCTTGTTCATTTACTTATTAGGCTATAGTAATAGACTAAAAGACATTCAGTTCTCTTAAAAACAATGGCACATTGCAAACTTAACAGGAAGTGTGGGAGGGAGGGGTAATTAGAAAACAGACCTGCTTTATGCCATTTAATGTTGAGATGTGTGCTCTTAAAAACCCATTCAAATCCAGTGAGGTTTTCACTGTGGCATTAATGTCCAGTTCTAAATGAACACTGTACAACTGGGATGACAGAAAATTTCGTTTGGAGGAAATTAGAGCAAACAATTGATCAATACAGCATATAATTAAGGGGTCAGGGTACTGATACAGATTGCTTGGGTTCAAATTCTGGGTTCACAATTCGCTTGCTGAATGACCTTGGAGGAGTTGCTCAATCTTATGTCTTAGTTTACTTATCTGTAAAGTGGGGATAATCATGGTATTTTCCTCCTGGAGCTTTTGTAAGGATTTGAAGAAGCGAGATATTTAAAATGCTTAGAACACTGTCTGGCATTCAATAAATTCTGACTATTGTTTTAGATGTTGGTGAACCCTGAACATAGTAATTATCAAGAGTAGAACAGTTATGCCTGACAGCTCTGTTCCTCACAAAAGAGGTTAGATTGAGAGCCACAGGTTTGCAGTCACTCCCCAAACAGCAGACCATGTACTGCAGAAGATCATAACCTATACAAATGTCCATTTGGACCTTGCCTTCCCCTGCTCCCACCCAGCTGCCTCTCTCAAGGCAGCCCTTGACAGTCCAAACACCCTGGACCAACAGTGCCCAGCAAGGCTCAGCAGTGACCGCAATCTGACTTAGTTGCTCCACTCCCCCCTCTCCCCTTCCCCAGCCTTCCTCTTCCAAGGGAGTGCCTTTGTGTTAAGTCCCTCTCAGACTCTTTCTCACCATATAAATGATTCCCTTGGATCAATATTCAACTGTCCTCTAGTTCCAGTTCTTGCGGTGGGGTTAGGAAAACTGTTTATTCTCCTTTGGTTTCTTTGACCTCCACCCACCCCCAAAAGATTCTAATCATGATGATAAGCACACGTAGTGCCGGTAATAGACTTGTTTAAAGAAAAAGAAAAACCATTCAACCTGAAAAAACACCGCAAAGGTCAAATAACAATGGAAGGGCTGTCACAAGGCAGTACACCATTGCCAAGGCTGCCAACTGACAACCGGTGCTCTGAGTCTGGATAGGGGGAGAAAAATTATGGCGGCTGGAGTGTCCATGGAAGGCACTGCAAAACGGGAAGCGCTTGAGCTGACCCTGAAGAGACCTGGGGCTCTGGGGCTCCCAAGCTGGTGTAATGCAGGTGAAAGGGGTGGTCTGAGTAAAGGCATCTGTGGTTAGAGGCAGGGACCAGGCTAGTATCGCTGCTGGAGCATTTATGTTGCGGGCAGTGGCAAAGAGTCTGAAGCTAAGGATGGGAGTGACACGATAAATGCCAATTATTAAGGTTGAGAGTAGGATACAAATCATCTGTGTAAATTCAAAACAAACATGTTAAAGTTCAGAACAATGGTATATCGCACCTGTGCTAAAGGTACTCTTATTCCAGACCACACAACACACAAAAATGAGGTGAACCATCCTGTGGCTAGCTGAACTGAAGTGAGAATCAACTGTGTAATACTTCAAAAGGACCTCAACTTCTGCTTACTCGTCTATCTACACTTTAAGTAATTACTGTTTAACATTTTCATGTGAATTTATGCATGTAGGCACATACATATAATTGACAAAAGTGTAGAGTCATCTGCAGTTACTTGCATGTAAGTGGCAAGTGTCCCAGGAAGGGAGAATGCAAGGGGTGAAGGTGAGGACAGGAGTGCCTGTGTGACTATGTAAGGCAGTGGGTTTGGCTGTGTGAATGCTATCCTCTATCTAACCCATGAGACCCAATAATATTAGTCTGGCAGGGTATGGACAGCCGGGTTTACTGTGGCATTGGCAAATGTGGGCGTGGCTGCTATACTACTTCTGAACACAGTCTTTTAGTACTATTGATTTTTTTTTTTTTTTTTGGTTCTCTGGTGGTGTGGTTGCACGTGTCATTTGTAAGGCTAGTGGTATACAATCTAATAATTTTATGGAATGATTTGTGATCTGAAATCAAACCTGTTGTTACTTTTAAGTTATAAAGGCATTAAAAGAATGTAGGAAAAATAACCTTCTGTGGAAGTAGTAGATTTTTGGGGGGAGGGACACAGTTGTTCAGTTCTACTGTTCACCATGTTTTATTAGATCTTTGACTCAAACACCTACGAATGATCTGATGATCTGGTAACTTTTTGAGTTTTAAAATCTAAAACACAGTTTAATATCCCAATATAGTCAAACAATACTTGCCTGTGGGACCGTTTATTAAGGATTTAAAGATGCTTTTCATTAAACACAAATTTATTTCCAAGTGACTGAAAAATCACGGGCCTAAATTTTGGGCTCCTGGCTTACTTGGTACGGTAAAAATAAGGGTTAAAAATAAAGCCGAATGGAGAAAATAAGGCTATAGGAACACTCCTCTCTAACAGTCAAGGGTATTTTTGGTAACTGCAGCCCCTCCCCCAAAATTGCATTTCAGTCTCACCTGTCTTAGCTTCACTCACACTCGCCGCACCGCTGAGCGATCTACAACGGAACTGACCCACCTCTTTAAGCTTCTTTCCCTCAACTGTAAAATGAAGACCAATAGTTCTTCACAGCGTTCAGGCTTAAGTAAAATTACGCAGAGGTAAGTGCTCTGCACGCTGAAAAGTAGGTACAGAAGTTAACTGTAACGTTTTCGGCTGTGCACTGGTCTCCCTCCCGCCTCGGGCGCCTTCCTCCTGGATTTGCTCGTGCTCTCGCTCCTGATCCGGGCTCTTCTGCGTGTTTACCTGCTTGTTAACTTAATTAATAAATATCCACCGCCGTTGTTAATCTCCCCGGTAACAGTGTAGGCGCAGGGGGCAATGCCATCTGGGCATTTCCCCGTCCCCTAGCATGGGGCTCTTGCTCTGGGTCCCAAAGTGGCTTGGGGATCCCGGGACCCACTTTCGCCACCTGGCCCCAGAACTTGCTTCGGAGCCCCGCCCCTTCGGCCTGCTGGCCCCGCCTCCGCTGGGGCTCTCGCTCTGTGGGCGGGGCCGGCTCAGGGAGCCGCTCCATGATTGGCCGCGTCCGAGCAACCGAGGCGACGCCGTGGTCAACACGCCGCGCGGTTTGCGCTGGGGTCACAGAGAAGTCGAACGTCTGGAATTTTTCGCGCCCAGCGGCGACCCTTCGCCCGTGGGAGTCGCTGCTTTATCAACCAGCGGGATGCACGCCTCACCGGCCCTCTGGGGTTACACGGCCCCCAGAAGATGGGAGGGCGGCTGCTAAACAGGAACCTTCTTGTCTTTCATCCGACAGATTGCCTAGTAAGTGGGTTGCGATCCCTTCCACGCCAGAACCTTCGAGGTGCCGAGGTTGCCAGCAAGCTGTGGAGGGAAAGCTTGGAATTATACAGTTTCCGACTTGGACTGCCCTCCACGAAGTTCAGCACTTTCCCAGGTTCACTGAACTACTCTTTGGTCCTAGGTTCAGGCTGACACAGGTACCAGACCCTCCTGTTGCACAGCTGTTCCCTCCCTACCCCGCTGCAAGTGAAGCTCAGCTGCTCTGGTGGAGAGCCAGCTTTCTTGGTTTCTGTCTTGCCATAGGCCAACAATAATAAGAAGGTGAGGCGCACATGGGCTTTGGAGTTAATAGAACCAGGAGAAATTTATTTTTAAGAAATAGTGATAACATGAGTAGTCTAAAACAAAGGGATCTGGTCTGGAATACCCTCTGGCTCTCTTCCGTTCTTCTACACTTAAGTGGTTTTCACAATCAGGTCACTAAGACAAGGCCCATGTTCTTTTCGTCTTTTTATATGGGCATAAAACTTAATTAGTTTTAGTTTCCACCCGGTTTTCCTTTTATCTTCTTGGGGGCTCTTGGTTTCTTTCTTCTCAGAAATGACCTTCCTAGAGCAGCGCCATTATTCTTACATTTTCTTTTCTTGACCCCATTTTCTCAACTGTGGGCCAGTCCATTTCAGTCTCCTTGCCTCTGCCCACGTTATTTGAGCAGATGATCACAGGCTAGCCTTACTCCTCAGGGCAGGAGAATGGAGGGAGGAGTAGATTAAGGGTTTCTGGGGGAGGGTTGTAGCAGGATACTTACGGGGCTTCATCCCAGCTTCCTTTCTCCCTGGAACAACTGTAATTTAAAACTCACATAAATCACAAGATATATCCACCTAACCTAGACTTCATTTTCAGCAAGGACTAACAAGAATATAGGAAGTTTTGGTGTTGATAATAAGACAGAAGCATACCAAATGTTTAAGTCAAATTAATGGACTTGAATTTGTGCATTGTGCCTCAATCTCTGACCGTATAGGACCTACTCTCTTAAGCGGTGAGAACTTCCTCAAGGTGCTCCCCTAAGGATGACCTTGGGGCATCTCTTGGCTGCCCCCTATGGGCAGACTTCAGCAGCACAGGCTGACTGCACTTGGAGCCTCTGGTTCCCTTGGTTGGGACCTTTGACTTGTGCCCACTAAACCTTTCTGTTTTTAACCCCAGCTCTGCCTGCCTTCTCCTGCCTTCAGCTCAGACTTTCACTTTTTTTTTTTTTCTGTTTATACTTCTTCATTCTCTTTTGGAAATCCCTTCTTATTTCCCCAGACTTTAGCTCTTGGGATAGCTTTTAAAACTCAGGGCAGTGTTCAACTGGATTTGTTGTTTCTTACTTCTGGATTCCTCTGTTCCCCAATTTGTAATACCCTCAGATGAAGAAATCCTGAAAAATCACAGTAATAATAGTAACAACATAGTAATATCTGGAAAATAGTATGTCTCTATTAAAGAGACAGCTCTTTCCTGATATTAGCCTTGTTTGAACTAAAAAATCACTTGTTTGAAAATCAGTATTCTCGGTAATTCTGGGTGATTAATTCAGCACCCTTACAAAGTGCCTGTTGTATTTAAGGCACTGTGCTGAGGACATTCATATAATTTGTCCCTGTAGTCACTGAAACTTCTTTTAGTCTAGAGAGGACAAATCTGAAGTGCCCAAAGTCATATTGGTGAAGTGTCAAAGTGAAAGTTGGAGCTTTGCTGGGGAGATACTGCAGAAGGTTGGTGAGGGGGTCTGGAGAGGCTTGATGGAGGAGGTAGAGTTTGAAATGGGCCTTTGAAGGTTAAGATTTCACGTAGGAAAACCACCTGAGACCAGCTTGGAGGCAGGAAAGCAGGTGGGCGATGTGTGGGGAGGGGTTGCTTTGTCAGGTCATTTGGCATCATTGCACCGGCAGGCTTCCTTGCTCTGACAGAGTGTCTTTTATCTGGTCTGAATAGAATGATCCCTTCTGTTGGGAGATGGCCTTTCTTTCCTTCCCTGTTTTCTTGGACTATTTCCATTTTTTAGTTGCTTTCATTTCCGATAATATGGATATTCTCAGGCTAAAAAATCCTAAAAGTCAAGATCTGAATCAGAATGACTCATACAGGGTCTCAATTTCATTAGAGCCAGCCAGACCTTTTTAAAAATATTTACTAAAAAAAATTTTTTTTAAGCCATGTGAGTGTAGGAGGCACTAGGGCATGCACCTTAGCTGGAGGATTCAGTGCCTTTTATTTGGAATCAAGAACGTGTCTCTTTGGCCTTAAAGCGTATGACCCTTCTGAAACCTTTAAGTTTCCAAAATCCAGTTTAGGAGCCTTATAAGGACAATTTACATTGCTGTGCTGCCTTTTTAACCTATGACATGTAGCTCCCTCTAGTAAGAACATAGGAGGTGGGTGAGTTTGTGTCAGTTAGAGGAAAGATGAACTGGAAATGATGAAATAATCAAAAATCTTTATTCTGAGCTTCCTTTTCTTGTTTCTATGGGAACCGTTAGCCAAATTTAAAAGTCCTTCAGCTGGCAATCTTTGCTGGACAGATCTCAAAAAGAAAGTTAAAGTCTGTTCTTGTTTTCTTGTTCTGTGAGCCTAGAGGAGGAGGAGAAGCCCAATCTTAATAGCTCATATGACTGGAAACTTGGGGGTAAAAAGGTACGTGGAGTAAAAGTGGGTATATAAACAAGGTACAATTACTGAAGGATAATGGCTTTTAACTAATTTATTTAGACATAGCTCTTTCCAGTCTATCAAGTGCTTATCCACACATAACTCATTCATTGCTAATAATATTTCTAATATCTTTTCATGAAAACTCCCTGGCTTATGTCAACTGATTCCTGTATTTGTCCGGTTTTCATATCATAACACAGACTTGCAGGGAATGTGGTTGGAGTTTTAGAAATGGGAAAAGGGAGTATTTCTGTCGTTGAGTTTTACAGTCCAGGGAAAAAACTTAAATCTGTTTCACACTCTGGGTACAGAGGTAAGCAGACCTTTCTTTTTCTCCAAGTTAACCAGGCCCTGCCTGAAGTTTGTGGTGAGTGGGTTAAGATTGCTTTACAGTCTGGGCCACTCCTTCCCTCTTGTGTACACTAGCTATATTTAGGAAGGTCTAGATAAGCTTAATATGTAGCATATTGCCTGGAGTCCGGTTGGTCCCAGAACAGCTGGCTGCATGATTCAGAATGTTTAAGTCCAACTTTAAAACATTTAGAAAGTGAATCCATGCGTTCTAGCTGGGTTGAGCTGTGATCCAGTTCCCACCCTGTCGCTAGCTCCCTGTTAGACACCCCACTTGTAGAACCGGTGTATTTCTTCTCAGGGTTTTACCCTCTGTATCCTCTTTGGAAGTAAAAGGTCAGGTGCAGTTATAATCGGAACACTGATGTGTAATGAAGGTTCAGGAGTGAATGTTCATTTTCTAAAATGGAAGAGCTTTGCATTTTTCTGATTATAAAAGTAAGTTCTCTTTCAGAACGTTTAAATAATGTAAACATTTAAACAATATAGCAAAGGCGAAAACTACATATATTCTCACCACACAAATAAAACTACTATAAACTGTTGGCAGTTACCTTTCTAGATGTTTTCCTCTGTGTAGATATGGGGATGTATGGATGGATATTGAACTTTACGGATACATTTTAGCAATAAATGTGGATATCTTCTTTGTCATCAAGTATGCATCTATATTCAACATTTTTAACTGGTAGCTTGAATTCCACTAAATGATTGCACTGTAATTAATATTAAACCAATCCTCTGTTGATGTTAGATTGTTTCCAAGTCTTCAGGAAGTCTGATTTTGACAATTGCCCTTATGGGAGGTCTCTGTGACTTAGATCCTAATTCGGAGATGGAGCTATCAGCCTCATTGTCCACCATCTCTGAGCAGCAGCCGCAGGGGCGAGAGGGACAAGGCAACACCAAAACAGACTTGGCCGGGCAGAGTCTCCTCTCATCTGAGGAATGGCTTCAACTGCATGGGCTGAAGAGCAACAAACTGACCTTGAAACAGATTCTGTCACAGATTGGATTCCCACATTGTGAAGGTATCGTACTCACAAAGCAACAGCGGTTGGAAAACCCAACCAGCATGCCATCCTTTAGCCTTTGGGGGGGCTGCATTAGTTCTGAAGGTTCCCCCCAAAACCAGTGGCCGGGAGCTTGTTTTGAGCTCACATCCTAATTCGTAACAAATGTGCATGGACCCCCAGGATATGTTTGTTACGTAGATGCATGACTGTTAGTCCACTTACTAAATATTGCTTAATTTCATTCTTAGTCCTTTTAAAGATGAAGTAAAAAAATAAATAGAAGTTGTACATATTCCAGCAGATGTCTTCTTCATCCCTTGGGACGTGCAAACCCTTTTAGTGTACTGTTGATTAAGACCATAGCTGTGTGTGGTTTCAGGGAGACTGTGCCATTTTCCGTTGTAACCTCTCTTATGTGATGGGCTAGCTTTTCTAAACTCGTTGTTTAGAAATTTGGTCCTAAACTCCCAGTAGTACTGCCCTCCAACAGGGAGTATGGAAATGGGTGAGGCCGTGTTTTGTTTTTGTTTTTATTTATTTTCTGATGACATACTGATTTGAGTTGCTCCTGAAATAGAGGGCCTGGGGACCAGGGATACGGAATGTCTTACGGAGTGTGAGGTAGCCCACCCAGCAGCAGTGCCGTGTCCAACATGTCAGTAGCACCCCACTTGAGGAGCACTCCTTCAATCAGGGCAATTGCCGTTACTTGGATTTTACTCAGTAATTCTGGATTAGCCAATTAATTAATGAATTAAACCCATATTTATTGAGTGGCCAATAATCCTGTGTTTTTTGAGATTTTTCACCAATTTCCTTGGCAGCTTTGTTCCATACTGGTGATAAGGAAGGTCTAGGGGATATGGTTGTTATGGACTGATCTGGAGGCTCATTCTAATGGCAAGGCCTTGCATTTCCAAGCTCAGGCTGTGAGTTCCCATTTATCTTTCCACCAGGGGTGGTATGGCCCTGTATCTTCTAAATGCAGGGTCTATGGGATTCCTATATAAGGAAACAAACAAAGCAGTTTATCTTGTATTTCAACTAACTGTAATTCAGTCATTAATATTAGCAAAAATAGCAGTTCTTTCTATTTTGTCAAGGATTTTTCAGTCTAAGGTCATGATTTTATTTTCTTTTAATGCCCTTGTTAGGCTTTGGCATCAGGATTATGCTGGCCTCATAAAATAATTTGAAAGTATCCCCTCCTCCTGTATATTCTTTTTTTTTCCCCCAATTGTAGTGTTCAATGATTCATTATTTGCGTATAACATCCAGTGCTCATTAAAATACATGCCCTCCTTAATACCCATCACCGGGCTATCCCATCCTCCCAACCCCCCCCTCCCCTCTGAAACCCTCAGATTGTTTACCGGAATCCATAGTCTCTCATGGTTTGTCTCCCTTTTCTCATTTCCCCTCCTTCTGTTTTCCCTTCCTTCCCCTAATGTCCTCTGTGCTAGTACTTATTTTCCACATATGAGTGAAACCATATGATAATTGTCTTTCTCTGCTTGACTTATTTCACTTAGCATAATCTCCTCCAGTTCCATCCAGATCGATGCAAATGGTGGGTATTCATCCTTTCTGATGGCTGAGTAATATTTCATTGTATATATGGACCACATCTTCTTTATCCATTCATCTGTTGAAGGACATCTCATCTTCTTCCACAGTTTGGCTATTGTGGACATTGCTGCTATGAACATCAGGGTGCATGTGCCCCTTCTTTTCACTACATCTGTATCTTTGGGGTAAATACCCCGTAGTGCAATTGCTGGGTCATAGGGTAGCTCTATTTTTAAATCCTTTATGTTCTGATGGTGCTTTTATATGGATGGTACTATTTCTTCTTAAAATGTTTGATGGAATTCACCAGTGAAACTTATCTGAGCCTGGAGTTTTGTTTGTAGGAAAAGTTTGATAAGAAATTCTGTTCTGGGGGTGTCTGGGTGTCTCAGTTGTTAAGCGGCTGACTTCGGCTCAGGGCATGATACCAGTGGTCTGGGATCAAGCCCCACATCAGGCTCCTCTGTGGGGAAGCCTGCTTCTTCCTCTCCCACTCCACCTTTTTGTGTTCTTCTCTCACTGGCTGTCTCTCTCTGTCAAATAAATAAATAAAATCTTAAAAAAAAAAAGAAATTCTGTTCTGTAATAAGCATAGAGATTTTCTGTTTCATCATGCCAACTTTAGAAAGTTGTGTTTTTCAAGGAATTTGTCCATTTTATCAATGTTTTCTAATACATTGACAAAATGTGTTTCCTAAAGATGTTCCCTCTTTTGTTAAGGATAGAATTTGTATTTTTTTTCTCACTTCTTTCTTGGTAAGTCTTGTTCAGTGGATCTCATAACTCTTCAAAGAACCAAATTTTGGGTTTGTTGGGGTTTTTTTTTCCTGTTCTTTGTTTTCTATTTCATTCATCTGCTTTGAACTTTTTTATTTTCTTTGACTTTGAGTTTAATTTGCGTTTCTTTTTCTAGCTTAAGGTGGAAACTTAGATAATTGATTTTAAGCCTTTTTCCCTCTTCTCATATAGTCATTTAAAATTCCTCTATGAATTGCTTTAGCTGAATCCAAATCTTGAAAGGTAATGTTTTCATTGTTACTGAGTTCAGAATATTTTTTTTCTCTTGTGACTTTTTTCTTTGATTCATTTTTAAGAGAAATGTTTAATTTGTAAATATTTTAGGATTTTTAAATAATCTTGATTATCTAATTTACTACTGATGTCAGAAAACATAGCCTGTAACATTTTCATCTTTTGAAATGTGCTGAGATTTGTGTTATGTCCCAGGAGTATCTTGGTGCACATTTCATGTGCACTTGAAAAGAATGTGTATTCTGCGGTTGTTAGATAGTATTTATAAATGTTCATTAGTTCAAGATGGTTGGTTTTTTTATTTTTATTTTTTTTTTATTTTAACGTTTTTTATTATATTATGTTAGTCACCATACAGTACATCCCTGGTTTCTGATGTAAAGTTCAATGATTCATTAGTTGCGTATAACACCCAGTGCACCATGCAATACGTGCCCTCCTTACCACCCATCACCAGTCTATCCCATTCCCCCACCCCCCTCCCCTCTGAAGCCCTCAGTTTGTTTCTCATAGTCCATAGTCTCTCATGCTTCATTCCTCCTTCTGATTACCCCCCCCTTTCTTTATCCCTTTCTTCCCCTACCGATCATCCTAGTTCTTATGTTCCATAAATGAGAGAAATCGTATGATAATTGTCTTTCTCTGCTTGACTTATTTCACTTAGCATTATCTCCTCCAGTGCCGTCCATGTTGCAGCAAATGTTGAGAATTCGTTCTTTCTGAAGGCTGAGTAATATTCCATTGTATATATGGACCACAACTTCTTAATCCAGTCATCTGTTGAAGGGCATCTCGGCTCCTTCCACAATTTAGCTATTGTGGACAATGCTGCTATGAACATTGGGGTGCATATGGCCCTTCTCTTCACTACGTCTGTATCTTTGGGGTAAATACCCATTAGTGCAATGGCTGAGTCATAGGGTAGTTCAATTTTTAACTTTTTAAGGGACCTCCACACTGTTTTCCAGAGTGGCTGTACCAACTTGCATTCCCACCAACAATGTAGGAGGGATCCCCTTTCTCCACATCCTCTCCAGCAATTGTTGTTTTATTCTATTATAGAGATGTGCAGTGTCTTTAGAGATTTTTTTGCCTAGTGGCTTTGTCCGTTTCTCCCTTTAGTTCTATCAGTTTTATTCATGTAGTTTGAAACTCTACATACATACACATTTAGGATTGTCATATCTTTCTGATGAATTGACAGATTTTAATTTTTAAATGTCCATCTTTATCTCAGATGGTAGTCCTTGTTTTGACATTTGCTTTGATATTGATACAACCACTGAAGCTTTCTTATGCTTCCTTTGCATGTGGCATATATGTTTTCAGGCTTTTACTTTCAAACTAGCTGTGGTCTCTCTATTTAAGGAGTGCCTCTTTAACCCATTCTCATAATCTCTTTCAATTGTAGTGTTTGATTCTCTACATTTAATGTAATAATTGATGCAGTTAGATTTAGGTATGCCATTTTACTATTTGTCTTATCTTTTTTTTCCCCCTGTTTCTCGTTTCCTGCCTTTTGGGTAAATTGAATATTTTTAAATATATCATTTCATCCTATTTAAATTTCAGTAGGCCTTTTAGGTATGCCTTTTTGCATTATGTTTTCAGTGGTTGCTCTAGTGATCATGTCCTTGTCACAGTCTGCTAAAAGTTAACTTTGTACTACATCATCGAAGATGTAAGAATCTTGCCACAGTATAACTCCACTTAGCCCCACTCCTGTCCTTGGTATTATTGTTTTAATATATTTTATTTTTATAGACATCATAAATCTCCCAACCAATGTTATAATTACTGCTTTAAAAAGTCATTTGTGTTAAAAAGAAACTGAGTGGGAAAAAATAGCGTTTTACAATCCACATATTTACTATTTATAATATTCTTCCTTCCTGTAAGACTTGCAGTTCCATCTGGTGTTTGTTTCTAAAGAATTTCTTTTAAGCATTTCTTGTAGGCAGGTCCTGCGAGTGACGAATATTCTTAGTTTTGGTTTATTTGATATTGTTTTTATTTCATTTTTTTTTGTAGATGATTGGATGATTGGTTGATACTGGATTTTTGTTTTTTTTTTTTTGATAGCGTGAGTGCTTATGTGCACACTCATGTGCGTGCGTGCGCAAGGCCAGGGGTGGGGCAAAGCGAGAGAGAGAGAGAGAGAGAGAGAGAGAGAGAGAGAGAGAGAGAATATCCCAAGTGGCCTCCACCCAGTGCAGAGCCCGATATGGGGCTTGATCCCACAACCTTGAGATCATGGCCTGAGCCAAAATCAAGAGTCAGACACCTAACCAGCTGAGCCACCCAGATGCCCCATTGGTTGATACTTTTTATCCTGAAATAATGATAGCTTTACAGGAAGTTGCAAAGATAATAGAGACAGATCGCAAGAACCCTTCACTGAGTTTCTGTAATGGTTACATCTTATAAAGTTATAGTATAATATCAAATCCAGGAATTTGACATTGATGTGAATATGTGAATAATTCTGTGTAATTTTACCACTTGTGTAGATTTGTGTAACCATCACCACAATTGTTTTATCACCACAAAGATCTCCCTTGTGCTACCCCATTACAGAAGTACAGACACGCTACACCCCAATATCCTTAACTCCTGGCAATCACCAGTCTGTTTTCTATCTCTAATTTTCTCATGTAGAGAATATTTATATAAATGGAATCATGTAGTATATGACTTTTTGAGGTTGGCATTTTTTCATTTGGTATTATTTCTTTGAGGTTCATCCAAGTTGTTGCATGTACCAATGGTTTGTTTCTTTTTATTGCTGTAGTATTCCAGAATATGGATGTACCACTGTTTATTTAGCCAGTCACCATTAAAGACATCTGGGTAGTTTCCAGTTTGAGGCCATTACAAATAAGTCTGCTATGAGGAGTTGTTTATAGGTTTTTGTGTGACCATAAGTTTTCATTTTTCTGGGATAAATGCCCAGGAATGTAATTGCTACGTGGTAAGTGTGTGTTTATTTTTTGTTTTGTTTAGTTTTATTTTGTCTTAAGAAACTGCTAAACTTTTCCAGGGTAGCTGTATTATTCACTTCAGTAACACAGGAGAGAGTTTCTCCACATCATCACCAGCATTTGGTATTGTCACCATTTAAAAGTTTTAGCTGTTCTAATAGTTGTGTAGTGATGTTTCGCTATGGTTTTAATCTGTATTCCCCTAATGTCTAGTTTTGTTGAACATCTTTCCATGTGGTTATTTGCTGTATTATCTTTGGCAAAATGAATGTTTCTTCATGTCTTCTGATCATCTTCTAATTTTTCAATGATTAATTTTGAGAGCTCATTATATATTCTAGATATGAGTCCTTTGTCACATATGTGGCTTGCAGATATATTTTCCTAGTCTGTAGCTTATTTTTCATCCTCTTAAGAGAGTTTCTCACAGTAAAAGTTTTAAATTTTGGTGACTTTCTTGGTTTATCAATTTTTTTCTTATATGGATCTTGCTAATTCTCAAAAATTTTCTCCTATATTTTTACAAAAAGTTTTATAGTTTTATATCTTATATTAAGCCCATGATCAGTTTGAGTTACTTTCTGTGTAAGTTTTATTTTTGGACTATGGATATCCAGTTTCTCCAGCACCTTTATTTAAAGTCAAAATCAAAAGCTTTTGCACAGTGAAGGAAACCATCAACAAAGAGATACCTACTGAATGGGAGAAAGTATTTGTAAATAATATATCTGATAAGGGGCTAATAGCCAAAGTATATAAAGAGCTACACAACTCAACACGAAAAAAACCAAACAACCTGATTTAAAAATGGGCAGAGGACCTGAATAGACATTTTTCCAAAGAAGACATCCAGATGGCCAACAGACACATGAAAAGATAACATCACCCATCATCAGGGAAATGCAAATCAAAACCAAATGAGATATCACCTCACACCTGTCAGGATGGCTAAAATAAAAAATGGAAGAAATAACAAGTGTTGGTGAGGATGTACAGGAAAAGGAATCCTAGTACACTGGTGGTGGGAATGTAAACTGGTGTAGCCACTGTGGAAAACAGTGTGGAGGTTCCTCAAAAAATTAAAAATAGAAATACCATATGATTCAGTAATTCCACTACTTTGTATTTACTCAAAGAAAAGGAAAACACTGATTTGAAAAGATTTGCACCCCTGTGTTTATTACAGCATTATTTACAATACCCAAGGTATGGAAGCAACCTAAGCTTCCATTGATAGACTAATGGATAAGGAAGATGTGGTATATATATACAGTGGACACTTAAGGCTCCATAAAAAGGATGAGATCTTACCATTTGCAACAGTAAAGATAGACCTAGAGGGTATTATGATAAGTAAAATAAATCAGACTGAGAAGAATAAATACTATGATTTTATTCACGTGTAATCTAAAAAACAAAACAAATGAGTAAACAAAACGCAGAGTCAGACCTATGCAGAGGACCTATGTCGTTTGCCAGAGTTGAGGTGGAGTGGAGGACATAGGATTCTAGTTATGGAATGAGTAAGTCACAGGAATAAAAGGCACAGCAAAGGGAATCTAGCCAATGATATTGTAATAGGGTTATACAGTGACATTTCGTAGCTACACTTACCGTGAGCATATATTGTTTTGAAAAGTTGAATCACTATGTTGTACACCTGAAACCAATGTAACATTGTATGTCAACTGCACGAAAATAAAAAAATGAAATAATAAAATCGAAGACTATTTTTTTCTGTTTTGAATTGCTTTTGCATCTTTGTTAAAAATTGGATGGTTGTACTTGTATGGGGCTATTTCTTGGTTCTCTGTTTTGTTTTATTTGTCCATGTGTCTGTCTCTCTACCAACACCATACAGTCTAGATTACTATAACTGTGTAATGTCTTGAAATGGGCAGACTGATTCCTCCACTTTAATCTTTTTCAAAATTGTTTTAGCTACTCTATAGTTTCTTTGCCTTTTCATATACATTTTAGAATAACCATGTGTGTGTCTACAAAAATTAGATTTTGGGATTTTGATAGAAATTACATTAAACCTGTATATCAATTTCAGTAGAATTGACATCTTTACTATGTTGAGTCTTCCAGTCCATGAATATGGAATATCTTTCCATTTATTTACATCTTTGATTTATTTCATCAGCTGTTGTAATTTTCAACATATAAGTCTTGCATATGTTTTGTATTTTGTTTTTCTAAGCAATTGTTAATGCTGTTGTGTTTTAATTTGGGTTTCCACATGTTCATTGCTAGTATATAGAAATATGGCTAATTTTTTTATGTTGATCTTCTATCCTCTGACCTTATTGAACTCACGAGTTCTAAGAGTTTTTTTGTTGCTCTTGATTCCTTGGGATTTCTAGGCAGACCATCATGTCCTCTCCAAATAGGAAAAGTTTTCACTCTTCCTTTGTGATCTATATGCCTGTATTTCCTTGTTTTACCATGTGCTGGCTGGAGCTTTCAGTACTATGTTGAACAGCAGCAGTGAGAGTGGACATCCTTACCTCATATCAGGTCTTCAGGGAAAGCTTTCAATCTTTTACCACTAAGTGTAATGTTAGCTGTAAGTTGTTTATAGAATTAAAAAAAATCAAGTTGAGGAAGGTCTGTATATTCCTAATGTGCTGAGAATAGTCATCATGAATGGGTATTGAATTTTGTCAAATGCTTTTTCTGCATCAATTGAAGGGATCATGTGACCTTTTTTTCTTCCTTAGCCTGTTAATTTGGTTGATTATATTGACTGATTTTTGAATATTGAGCCAATATAGCTAACATGTTTTTACATGTGTAATCATGAAGGATATTAGTCTGTAGTTTTCTCTTTTTTTGTACTGCCTTTGTCTGGTTTTGGTATCAGGGTAATGGTAATATTGGCTTCATAGAATGAGTTGGGAAATGTTCCCATGTCTTCCGTTTTCTGGAAAATGTGGCATAGAATTTTAATTATTTCTTATATGTTTGGTAGAGTTCTCTAGGGAACCTATCCAGGCCTGGGGATTTATGTTTGAGAAGTTTTTAATTATAAATTCATTTCCTTATTAGGTATGATCTATTTCACATTAAGAAAGTTGTGGTAGTTTGTGTTCTTTCTAGAATTCATTCATTTCATCTAAGTTGTCTACTATATGTGTGTGGAGTTGGTTATAGTATTCCATTCATTATTCTTTTGATGTCTGAAAGGCTTTTTCTTTTTTTCTCTCTTTCATTCTTGATATCAGAAATTCATGTCTTCTCTCCTTTTACTTTTGTCAGTTTTATTAACCTTATTAAATTATAAGCTTTTTATTTGATTTTCTTTATTCCTTTTCTGTGTTCAATTTTCTTGATTTCTTTTTTGGTGTTTATTATATATTTCCTTCTTACTTTGGATTTGTTTTGCTATTCTTTTTTAGTTTCTTCCGATGAAAGCTTAGATTATTGATTTGAGACTTTTCATTTCTTCTTACGTAAGCATTTAGTGCTATAAATTTCCCTCCTGGCAGTGCTTAAGCTGTGTTCCTCACATTTTTTATAGGTTGTATTATCATTTTCATTTGGTTTAAAGCATTTTTAAAATTTCTGTTGCACTTCTTCTTTGACTCATGGATTTTTTAGACGCATGTTATTTAGTTTCCAAGAATTTGGACATTTTCTTCTTATCCTTTTGTTACTGATTTTTAGTTTGTTTCCATTGTAGATGGAGAACATACTCTGGTTTTAGTTCTTTCAAATTTTTTGAGTTTTTTTTAATAGCCGTGGATATGATTTGTCTTGGTATACATTCTGTGCTTGTAAAAGAATATGTGTTCTTGGTATACATTCTGTGCTTGTAAAAGAATGTGTGTTCATCTGTTGTTGTGTAGATTTTTCTATAAATGTCAATTAAATCCTGTTTGTTGGTGTTGTTGAGTAGCGTTGCTGATTTTTTGTCTAGCTATTCTAACAATTGTTGAGAGAGCAGTATTGAAATCTCCAATTATAATTGTGAGTTTGTCTTTTTCTCCTTTCACTTCCATCAGTTTTTACTTAAGATATTTGCAGTCTTTTTGGTGCATACACATTTAGGATTGTCTTCCTAAGTGTTTAGCTATGTCTTCCTGGTGTGTTGACACTTAAATTCATATAATGTTCTGCTCTATCCCTAGTAATATTCTTTGGTCTTTAGTTTACTTTTCTGATATTAATATAGTAATCTGCTTTCTTTTTATTAATACTTAAATGGCATCTTTTTTCATTCTTATACTTTTATATATGTTTTTATGTTTGAGGTCAGTTTCTTGTAGATACCCTTTGGGTCATTTTTTAAAATCATCTTTGCCAATCACTAGTTTTTTCTCTCTTTTAAAATTTATTTATTAAGTTTTTATTTTAATTCCAGTATAGTTAGTGTACAGTGTTATATTAGTTTTAGGTGTACAATATGGTGATTTGACAATTCCTTACATCACCCGGTGTTCATCATGACAAGTGCACTCCTTAATCCCTATTGCCTATTTCACCCATTCCCCCACCCACCTATCCTCTGATAATCACGTTTGTTCTCTGTGGTTAAGAGTCTGTTTCTTGTTTGTCTCTTTCCTTTTTTTTTTTCCTTTGCTCGTTTCTTTCTTTCTTTTTTAATTTTTTAAATTATATTATGTTAGTCACCATACAGTACATCCCCAGTTTTTGATGTAAAGTTCAATGATTCATTAGTTGTGTATAACACCCAGTGTACCATGCAATACGTGCCCTTCTTACTACCCATCACCAGCCTATCCCATTCCCCCACCCCCTCCCCTCTGAAGCCCTCAGTTTGTTTCTCATAGTCCATAGTCTCTCATGCTTCATTCCTGCGTCTAATTACCCCCCCTTTCTTTATCCCTTTCTTCCCCTACCGATCTTCCTACTTCTTATGTTCCATAGATGAGAGAAATCATATAATTGTCTTTCTCTGCTTGACTTATTTCACTTAGCATTATCTCCTCCAGTGCCGTCCATGTTGCAGCAAATGTTGAGAACTCGTTCTTTCTGATAGCTGAGTAATATTCCATTGTATATATGGACCACAACTTCTTAATCCAGTCATCTGTTGAAGGGCATCTCGGTTCCTTCCACGATTTAGCTATTTTAAATTCCACATATGAGTGAAATAACATGGCATTCAGCCATAAAAAAAGAATGAAATCTTGCCACTTGCAATGACATGGATTAAGCTAGAGAGGGTAATGCTAAGTGAAATAAGTCAGTCAGAGAAAGCCAATTACTATCTTTTAATTGCTGTACTCAGGACATTTACATTTACATGAATTTTTAATTTGTAAGGGCTTAGACTGAGTATTGCCTTTTTGACCTCTGCCTTAATCATGGTGGACAAAAGAACCAGGAAACCAAGAAACAAACCTTGTTTTTCCTCTCCAGTCATTCATGCATTAAAGGATTATGCATGTCATAAATAGTTAGCATGGATTATAGCACCTAGAAATACTTTATTATTTAGGACAGAATACCAAGCATCCCAGATTTTTGGTGTCACAGGGGATATAATTTGAATGGTGTTAGAGAAAAACATTTTGAAATAAAAATAAAAAATGTTGATAATGCACCATTTTGACTGCTTTTCTTTACGAAAATGCAGATTATGTGACTTCTCTGGGGAGACTTGTGGCTTCCCGGTATGCTGATGGCCTGTTTCCACAGTTCTACAGACCCGAAGATGGCAGAGTATACAACGTAAGTCTGAATTCCCTTGACAGACAGGCCCTCTAACATGCTTCTAGGTCTGGGAGTGGCCTAGCTGGAGAGGCACACACTGCTTCCTATTGATGCAATGGAGCCAAGGCCTTATCAGGGCTGCAGGCTTTCTTGTGACAGTGTGGAGGGTGCTGAAAGTTAAGGCTTAGGACCTGGGAAGGGTCCTGTTAACTTGACCTGTTAGAGATGAGTGCATGAAGCTGTTGGCCAGAAAGTAAAAGCCTTTGCATATCAGTACTTTGTTTTGCCTTGAAAATAAAGAAGAAAGAGGAGTGTGACCCAGGTTAGCAGACAGGCAAGAGCAGCTGCTGACCTGACAAATGCCCTGGGAATAGAGGGCTGCTTTTACAGGTAGTAGTTGACAGAGCAAGCGGCACCTCTTACTGGAGTCCTGAATTCCAGCAATTCAACACGTGACTCGTGTACCCCCATAATGTGTCCACAGGGAGCTCACAGACACATGTCCCATCGCATCACTTTATGGATATTTGTGTCAATGCACATCTATGTACCACCTGGATTGTTGCTTCAAAATATTAAAGAAGTTTAGGGGTGCCTGGTTGGCTTAGTTGGTGGAGCATGTGACTCTTGATCTCAGGGTTGTAAGTTCAAGCCCCACATTGGGTGTAGAGATGACTTAAAAATTCAAATCTTAAAAAAAGTTTAAATTATTTTTTGAACTTATCCTAGTTCTAAGCAGTAATATCCATAGAATCTTGAGTCTGACGTGCTAAATATATTTTTTTATAATTTTGCCTTTTATCTGAACTACATGGAAATCAGTACAGAACTATGGAAAACATCCATCTTTGCCATCTGACCCCAACTACAGCCCCTGCGACATGGTCCCACCCTGGTTTCTGTACTGTGGTAGGAAGTTGAATAAGTGCTGTGAATACTGGCGAGAGATTTAGGAATTCTGCCTTTAGCAGCCAGGGAAAGCAACAGGAAATGGTGCTGGAGCTTGAGGAATATGCTGGAGAGATAAAGGGGTAGAGAAGGAAAGCAGTTTAAGGCAGAGGGAACAGCATGAACTAAGGCATGAAAATGTGAAGTTACATGGTGTGTTCAGAAAACACATTTTCTGGGAGTGTTTCTAGGGAGTGTTCTGAGGGTCGTTCAAGTTAAAAATAAGTTACCAGATCTTTCAAACTTTGATTCTTCATAGAAGAGGACACACTTTTTTCTTATTCCTTTTCTGTGTCTCCTGCCTCCCTACACCCTAAGAGGCCTTGCACAGTTGTGCCTGATCTGTGTGACTGATGGTTTTTTTGTGTATACAAGAAGTGACCTGCAAGCCTCTGTCACCTTTCGGGGACAGCCTCTAGAGGTGTTGGTGGCAGCCAAGAGTGATCAAGTGATCCCAGTCAGGGGAGCGTGGCCTGAGAGACAAGAGGCTACAGGGCCCAGGTTGTGAACAGGAGGATGAGTCCCTGGGGCGGCGTCCCTTAGAGGAAGCCAGGCAGATGTGCTGGCATGTCTAGAAGCATTTTCAGAAACATTTTTGGCATGTCGTCCTTAGGAAAACTTTAGTGAGCCTTATTATTTCCCATCTGCCTTTGCTGATCTCTCTTTTCTTCTACCTAATTCCTTGAAAGTTCTTTTCTTCTACCTAATTCCTTAAAATGTCTCCTGGACATTTTCTGGTAAAGATAATTCTATAATTATAAAGACAAAATGCAATTTAGAAACACATTTTTTTTTTAAGAGTGCTGAATTTTGAACAGATCACATCATCATCATTTCTTCTGTGGGAAATCATCCAAAGGCTTTTTTAGTTGAAAGACTGGAACACTTCCTCGTGGATTCTGTGGGGTTTAGAGGGTCATCGACAAAATTATTATTAACGCCCAGTTCTGGATGGCAGAGGCCATGACCCAGTGGGCCCTGTTCCAGGCTGCACGACAGTTCAGATGACGTACGTTGGTGTGTTTTCGTTCTGTGTCTTTCTTTTCTTTTTCTGCTTTGATTTTCATTAAGTTGACAGCCAAATCAGAGCTGATCTATCAGTTTGTGGAACATTTAACACAAGCCGTGGAGAGTTACAAGCAGCGGATGGACTGGCTCACCAGCAGAAGCCGGCAGATTTTTGGTGTCATCTTGGAACAGCGCATCACCATCGTGCTGGATTTTGGTGGCATGCTGGAGGAGGAGCTCAGTCTGTGCCAGGATGCTCTAACAATGGTCCTTCAGGAGCAGGTGGCTCACATAGCCACGTTTAATATCATACGGTGAGTTCCCGTTGGAAGGGGTATTTCCGTGAAACCTCGTAAGTAGTTTTCATTGATTTGGAGTTGAGTAACATATCTTTAGGGAGGGAGGAGGTATTATCTTACCATTTCCTAGAATGTGTAATTCCAGCAGGAGACCCACAGTGAAACCCTACATCTGCTTTGCATGTGGCATCTTAGTTTTCAAATTAGAAGAGATGTAGAAACATACTTTTCTTCAATGCATGGCAAGATCAAAATGTAAGAATAGGAATTTTACTGAATATATACTTAAGGCCATAAAAATCTCTTTGGTTGTTTTAGATATTAGTCTGAATAATGGATTCAGCCTTGTCACAGATATCACTCTTTTTCAGACTGAGCTCGTGACTCCCCTGTAAGTTGACCCCCTTAATAGAACAGCAGGTGGCCGCCTTTATAGAATTTCCCGTATTTCAGAGTTTTCACAATCAATTATTTACGGATTCTTGGATTCAAGAGAATTTGGGCTCTAAGGCCAACTTTTCATGTGGAACCATGGCTGTACCTCCCTGACAGGAAAAATCTGGATGAAGGGGGGCATCTATTTAATTGAGTTTTTCTTTCGAAGAAAATATTTTCAGCTAAACAGATGACATCTTTGGGGATGTTGCCTAATTGTGTTCTATCCCGGATTTCTATTTCTGTCACAGATACATTACTGAAGGAATCAAGTCTTAAGTCTGCAATGCTTTAGCTTTCTTGGAAACCTATGCTATAGCATTTAGGCCGCTCAGCTAGATTTCTACCCACATAGAGGTGACACAGGTGTGAGGCAGACTCTGTCTCAGGGTGGTTTATGAGGGACAGCTCAGGCTGGTTCATTAGGCCGTGATTCATACAATTCTTGTAATTATGAATGCATATATGATTTATATAATTTGTTCAATTATAAACACAGAGATAAATAGATAAAAATGGCTGTTCTTTCTTGGAGGATACCATCACTGCTTTCTAAGTCCAGACTCCATGGTTTAATCACATATCCCCAGGATTTAAAAACTAATGCTTTGCTGAACTCAATACTGTTTTTGATTCAGAAGAGGTAACTGATGCGAATTTGGCACAATAAAACAGTGTCTTAAAATAATTAGAGGGGCGCCTGGGTGGCACAGCGATTAAGCGTCTGCCTTTGGCTCAGGGCGTGATCCCAGGGTTCTGGGATCGAGCCCCACATCAGGCTCTTCCGCTATGAGCCTGCTTCTTCCTCTCCCACTCCCCCTGCTTGTGTTCCCTCTCTCACTAGCTGTCTCTATCTCTGTCGAATAAATAAATAAAATCTTTAAAAAAAATTTAAAAAAAAAGAATTAGAAATAAAATTTTAGAGTAATAGAATTGCTGATTTACAAATCTTAATGCTGAGAATCCTTATAAATTTACTATTAATGGAAGATAGTTGTATATAAACCTGCCTGTTTGTGAAAATAATTCCCTCAATAATTTTAATGCAGCTATTAAATTTTACATTTTTGAGATTTTTGAATTCTCCTGTATGCATTGTTTTTCCTATCAGTACAGCTTACGGAAGGCAAGGGCGCTTTGGAGACTGATCTTAAACAGCTCTCCCGACGTATTGGTAAATTTTGGAGGGTCAGGAACTGTGTTTTCTTTCCTTCAGCTCTGCTGATGTTAAATGGCTTGTTGCTCGCAGCTCTGAGACTGAGGGGTGACAGCTAGGTTGCCCACTGCCCCATGACAGCCCCATGTGATTCCTTTCAGGGTTTCCCAGCCGCCTGTGAAATGGCAGGAAAATGCTGTTCCTGTGACGGAACAGTCCATAGCCGCTGCCATCAGTTGGGTTGAGAAACTGCCTTTTGAGCTGGCTGTGAGCCAGGCTAGCTGCCTGGACGCCCTGCTGGAAGCTGGGAATGATAAAACGGTAAGTGTGCGTCCATGCGGGCCCCAGGTCACATCGGTGGCTTCCAGCTTCTCTCTCCACACCCAGTACCCCCATACTGCCTCTCAGCTGACCTGGGTCCTCCCAGGATCATCCCACAGAGACCCCAACACTGGCATTGAGGAGCCCCGAAAGTCTCAATCCTCTTCACCTCCGAATTTAGAACCAATTAAGAAATAGGTGATGGGCCCCAGGTGGGGATCAAAATAGCAGCTTTGGTGATGGCAGAGCTGGAGCAACCAAACTGAGACTCCCTAACCCTGCCCCCTGAGCCTGGCGGGGCTCCCTCTGGGTGATTAGGGTGCAAGGTTGACCCCTGTTTAGCCAGTGACAGTGGAGCCACGTGCTGCTCGCAGCCACTGAGCAGTGAGAAGGGACAGGGGATTCCACAGAGTTGTGCATCTCTCATATTGTGGTTCTGCTCTTGTTCTCCTGACGATTAGATAAATCAGTCCATCTGTTACGGGGGCAGCGGGGGGAGAGGTTGGGAGAGTCTTCGCAGAACCCTGAGGTTGAGGAAGTAGGGGTTCCCCATTTATGTTCTGAATCTTTCCCAGTTCCTCTTCTTCACAAATGGGTCTGTTATGTGCTTTCCAAGGTGATGTATATCCACGTAGATGCAGCATCCATTTTGAATATTAATGCATGCACATGTGCTTTTTGATAAGACCTTTTGGACATAAAGCTTTACTTGGAAGAAGTGCTGAAATGGTGGTGGTTTATGTTCTTTTAGCCACAAGGGTGTGGGTTTTTGTGAATGATTCTGACGATGGAACTTGAAGGGAGTGGCAAGCTAGCAGGGAAGAACTCTGGGCAGGTGGGGTTCTTTGGTCAGCCTCAGCTTCCCAGGTAGGGATAGATCTGCTTTCCCTTGGGATACAGATACTTAATTAATATTTATTGATTGGTACTAATTAGTACTTAATTGCTTCCTCTGCTCTGGACTCCCGTGATTCTGTAGATTTCGAGCTTTACTCTGCTATATTAAGAAGTCCTTTCTTGGGCAAGGAGGCCATGTGCTGGCACCTTGAAAGGATAGCCCCCAGTGGTCACCAGACTGTTTATTGATACTGAGGATGATAGTTTAAAATTAAAAATGCATTGTTTATCCTTTCGAAGCCAGAGGAACAAATGGTTCCCATTAAAGAACAAAATAGAAGCTACTTTGTTCTTTGGCCTTTCAAGTTTGTTTTAACATCTGTAAAATTTCAATTGTCTGGACACTATAATAAGCATTCAAGAAATGGAACATTACACAGGCTCTTGGATGAGTGTGTGCGCGCACGCACATGCATGCCTGAATGTACACACACACACACACACACACACACACACACACACACACGGGTGTTCTGTTTCTTTGTTCACCTAGCTACCTCGGTCATAGCTGACTCTGGTGACCTGCCATGACTTGAAGATTTCCCGTGACCTTTGATTTTTCTATTTTACTTTCTTCTGGTTTATGCTTCTCCTTTCTTGGATTCATCCCAGCCCAGGAAATATGGAACAATTTAATGGGTTCCAGGGAAGTCCTATAGAAGAGGAAGAACCCAGAAAGAGGTTAATAGGCACTGATTATCAAATGCCACTTAAAAATTCTTAAGAAGAGACTGTGGAGTATGGCAAATATAAAACATACTCAGACCACTGTATCCTTCCTACTAGAGCTTATATCTAGAAATGGTCCCTAGGAAACTTCTAGTAACTGCAACTGCCTCCTATATAAAAATACGATGCCCTGTGTTTTGTGAGGTGTGGGGGGTGGGGAGAGGAATGTGTTCCCCTAAGGGCTGCCCCTCTGCTCTGTGCCTCGTGCCCACCCCCCTGAGTTTCAAATTGATTCACATTGCTGGGTTTTTTTTCTGTAAATAGAAAAGATATAAGGCTTAAGAAACTTTTGAACGGTAAGTCTAGATATGCAGACTTTAGCTGCCGATGGTAACCTGCTTTGGGTTAGAGTCCCCCATGAGTGAGTTCTGAGAAGAACCAAGAGAGTGGCTATTGTCTTGTGTTCAAAGATTAACATGGAAGTTGGGCTTTTGTATCCGACCCACATGAGGAGGAAGGGCTGACTGATGCGCTAGGTGTGGGGAAGGAGGGTGCTCAGAGGCTACTGGCCTCTTTCAGAACTGGGCTTTGTACCCATAGTTGGGCCAGAAGACTGACCAGGCAGGGATGACTGAGGGTGAGCCTTCAAATCCAGAGGAGCTAGGCAGTGTGGGGTCTGCTTGAATCCCAGCTCTGATGGCAGCACGTAGGAGAACACTACTGATGGAGGAAGTATCCTGTGCAAAAGGGCCTGGCTCGTGGGAAAAGCAGCCTGTGGGGTACTGAGGCGGTGTCTGGTGGTTTAGAGGGGCTGGCGTTGTCCTCAGAGCCTAGGTATGCCATCCAGCCCAGGGTTTCTGATCTGCAGTATCCTGTGGCCCCAGGATGTGTCTTTGGGAAGTTGGCAGCTTCTCTGGCTTTAATGAAGAGGGGTGTTGCGCCAGGAGGCCCTGGAAGACCTGCTGATCCAGGATGTGAGGGGTTGTTCGGAAAGAGAAGGCTGGAGATCCAAAGCCCTGATTCCCAGCTGGCTAAGAAGGCTAACTGAGGGGACTTCATTCTGCTTTCAGCAGAAGGCTACCTGCCCAAAGGGTACCTGTGTTTCTCTTTGTGGTGTCTCAGCCTCTCTTCTGCCCAACTGATAGGCACACATTTGTGTACTTTAAAAACATATCCTCTTCACTGGGAGAGTAAATGGGTGAATTAGAGCCAGACCCATATGATTCCATAAGGAAACTTCACCACTGGACAGTAAACTGAAGGGCTGGCCATACCAATCACAAGCGTGGCAGTGGTTCAGCCAGGCATCGGATCTTTTCACCTCTGTGTCCCTAGAAATGGCAGTGCCTGGCAAGGGCTCGATAAATGTTTGTCGAACATTGAAGGAATGGGAAAGAAGTAGTGTTGATATTTTTGAAGTTGGGGCTAGATGTAGGCCCAAGAAATTCCCATTCCTCATGCTATGGTACAGGTTTGAGTATTTTTGAATTGAAGGGTGGTAGTCTGCATGGGACCGGGCAAGTGAATTTGCTGAGCCTTGTATGACTCTGGTGGGGATGGTGGAGACAGGGACCCTGAAGCCTGGCATGCCAGAAAGTTGGTGGTGGTCAAGGGTGTCAGGAGGGATTGGAGAATTTAGCTTCATTAGTATCAAGAGGGCAGTCACCACCATGCCGGGGGGGGGATCAGAAAATCAAAATGGGCCGAATAAGGAAAGGGCTACCGCAGGTACAGGGAAGATCTGGAAGGCAGATCCAAGGTCTGGAGTTGGTCAGAACTGTTCAAACAGTCAAAGTTTTATGAAGAACAAGACAATGTTGCTAGACCTCTCACTCCCATCCTGGTTGACTTTCATTCTTGCAGAGTGGAGATTTTTATAGCCGGAGGCTTCTGGCAGACTACAGCAGAGGACAGTCAGGGCAGAAGCAGTCGCTACCAGTCCGGCTCTTCTTTTTCCCCAAACCTGTGTCTGAGAAGGTTTCAAGGCCTCTTTGGCTGGGTGGAATGCAGGCTGCCATGGGCAGCTGCAGAGCAAATGGTCCAGACAGAATAAAGCATTTCAAGTGGAAACAAACGCTCTACCCTCTTTTATGTAGTGTAAAGTGGCAAGAGTATTTGACTCCCAGTAACAGAGCCGAATGGAACCCCAAATGTTTTCTGTATCTTGTGTTATCAAATTTAGTGCAAATTAGCATTTAGGGAAATGCTGGTCAGTGAGAAGGTGGCTCGTGGTCCTGGCTGCTGCTGCTAACCCTCAAGACCGGCCCTTGCCCTGAGGACCTCAGAGGTGCTGGGCCAGGGGAGAGGATTCCACTGAGGTCAGGTCCCTTGAGCCCATACTACCTCGTCCAGGTTTTAGTCAGTGGTGCTGATATCAGGGGCTAGGAGCCTTGGATGGTGTGAGAGCCACAGAAGTAAAACAGTGCCTGTCTCTGGCCACCTTCCTGTCCCATGATCTTGCTCGCACAGTTCTGGGATTCACGTCCGTTTCTAAGAGGTGACCAGCCTTGCCGTGATGAGCCGACAGAATGAAGTGGTTGAAAGCAAGGGCAGAAGCTCATGGGGTTAGGCAGCTAGATTTACTAGCTGAAAGACCAGGTCATTTAACCTGTCCAGACCTCAGTTTCTTCATCTGTAAACTGGGTGTGATAATAAGAATTTTTCACAGAACTCTTCGTGAGCATTGAATAAAATAATTCACATTGGCTCCTCATCCCGAAGAGCAGATGATCCCAAAGCCATGTCACTTTAAAAGGCATTTTGCCGGGGGGAGGTTAAGATGGCGGAGGAGTAGGGGACACCTTTTTCAGCCGGTCCCCTGAGTTGAGCTGGATAGGTACCAGATCAAGCAGGAATATCCACGGAATCAGCCTGAGACGCAGGAAGATACATCTGGATCTCTACAAATGAACATCTCCAGCGCTGAGTATCGAGGTACGAAGCGGGGAGCCGTGAAACCGCGCACAGATATCGGAAGCTAAACAGAAGGGGGAGGGAGCCGCCGTGTCAGGGCGCCGGGAAGCGGTAGCCACCTGCAAGGGGGAGCGGACAGACCGCGGACCCGCACGCTTGAGACAGCAGGCTGAGAAGGGAGCTCCGGGAGCGCACGCGGGACGGCTGGCGGTTGGCGGGCCACCTGCACGGGGGAGCAGGCGGACTCGCGGACGGCACCCGCGAGACAACAGACTTAGAACGCGAGCTCCAGGAGCGCGCGCGCAGGGCGGCTGGCGGGCCACCTGCACCGGGGAGCGGGCGGACCGCGGACCCGCACTCTGGAAACGGCAGACTGAGTCCGTGAGCCGGGAGCGTGCACCACCAAGCATCTCACGGAGCTCCGGAGCTCCGGTGTGCTCACTGGATCGAGGCTGAGACCGGGAGCTCCGGGAGCGTCCGCGGGGCGGCTGGCGGCTGGAGGGCCACCTGCACGGGGGAGCAGGCGGACTCGCGGTCAGCACCCGTGAGACACCAGACTGAGACGGGGAGCTCCGGGAGCCCGCGCGGGGCGGCTGGCGGCTGGCGGGGTTGGAAACACAAAGGACAGAGACGTGCCGGCCCTGGAAGTGAGGGCTGGGACGCCGGGTGTGGGGCGCACAGCCCGGGATGCTGCAGGGTTGAGCAGCACCAACAGAAACAGAGTTAAAGTGGCCAGAACATCAGTGGAGAACGATCCGCGATCCCTCTGTTCTGAGACAGAGGCTGAATTTCAGCCGCTGCTGCTCTCTCAGAAGAGGCATAGCAAACCGCCAGGGAAAGCCGCCAGAGAACAAAAGCCCGGAAATACCGGCTCACAGGGTGCCCATCCCCATCCCCCCTCGCAAGGGACACAGAGACTCTACCCAAACAGGGTTTTCTGAGTACCGGCAGGCAGGCCCCTCCCCCAGAAGGCAGGCTGAAAAATCAAGAAGCCCACAACCCGGAGCGCCTGAGTGGCGCAGTCACCAAGCACCTGTCTTCGGATTAGGGTGTGATCACAACGCTCCGTAAGGAGTCCTTCATCGGGCTTCTCCACCGGGAACCTGCTTCTTCCTCTCCCACTCCTCTGCTTGGGTTCCCTTTCTTGCTGACTGTCTCTCTCTCTCTCAAATAAATAAATAAACTCTTTAAGGAAGAAGCCCACATCCCTAAGATCTCTATAAAACAAGGGCGCACGGCCTGGGTCCCAGTCAACACTTGGGCTCTGGACAACCCTGCAATCTCTCTTCATCAGAATGACGAGAAGGAGAAGTCCCCCCCAGCAAAGAAAAGATAATGAGTCTGTGGCCTCTGCCACAGAATTGGCCTCGGCCACAGAATTAATACATATGGATGTATCCCAATTATCAGAAATGGAATTCAGAGCAACAATGGTCAAGATGATGAGTAAACTTGAAAAAAGCATCAGAGAAAGCGTTGCTGAGAATATAGAATCCCTAAGGGCAGAAATGAGAGCGAATCTGACAGAAATTAAAAACTCAGTGGGCCAAATACAGTCAAAACTAGAGGCTCTGACGGCCAGGGTCACCGAGGCAGAGGAACGCGTTAGCGAATTGGAGGATGGGTTAGTAGAAGAAAAAACGAAAATAGAAGCTGGTCTTAAAAAAATCCACGCCCACGAATGTAGATTACGGGAGATTACTGACTCTATGAAACGATCCAATGTCAGAATCATCGGCATCCCTGAAGGGGTGGAGAAAAACAGAGGTCTAGAAGAGATATTTGAACAAATTGTAGCTGAAAACTTCCCTAATCTAGCAAGGGAAACAAGCATTCGTGTCCAAGAGGCAGAGAGGACCCCATCCAAGCTCAACCAGGACAAACCTACGCCACGGCATGTCATAGTGCAATTCGCAAATATTAGATCCAAGGATACAGTATTGAAAGCGGCCAGGGCAAAGAAATTTCTCACGTACCAAGGCAAAGGTATCAGGATTACGTCAGACCTGTCTACAGAGACCTGGAATGAGAGAAAGGCTTGGGGGGGCATTTTTAAAGCTCTTTCAGAGAAAAACATGCAGCCAAGGATCCTTTATCCAGCAAAGCTGTCATTCAGAATTGATGGAGAAATAAAGACGTTCCAAAATCGCCAATCATTAACCAATTTCGTAACCACGAAACCAGCCCTACAGGAGATATTAAGGGGGGCTCTATAAAGGTAAAAAGGCCCCAAGAGTGATACAGAGCAGCAAGTCACAACCGATACAAAGACTTTAAAGAGAAATGGCATCATTAAAATCATATCTGTCAATAATCTCTATCAATCTAAATGGCTTAAACTCTCCCATAAAACGCCACAGGGTTGCAGATTGGATAAAAAGACATGACCCATCCATTTGCTGTCTACAAGAGACTCATTTTGAACCCAAAGATGCATTCAGACTTAGAGTAAGGGGATGGAGTACCATCTTCCACGCAAATGGACCTCAAAAGAAAGCTGGAGTAGCAATTCTCATATCAGATAGACTGGATTTTAAACTAGAGGCCATAGAGAGAGATACAGAAGGGCACTATATTATTCTTAAAGGAAGTATTCAACAAGTGGATATGACAATTATTAATATATATGCCCCCAACAGGGGAGCAGCAAGATACACAAGCCAACTCTTAACCAAAATAAAGAGACATATAGATAAGAACACAGTAATAGTAGGGGACCTCAACACCCCACTATCAGAAATAGACAGAACACCCTGGCAAAAACTAAGCAAAGAATCAAAGGCTTTGAATGCCATACTCGACGAGTTGGACCTCATAGATATATATAGAACACTACACCCCAGAACCAAAGAATACTCATTCTATTCAAATGCCCATGGAACATTCTCAAGAATAGATCATGCTCTGGGACACAAAACAGGTCTCAGCCAATACCAAAAGATTGAAATTATCCCCTGCATATTCTCAGACCACAACGCTCTGAAATTGGAACTCAACCACAAGGAAAAACCTGGAAGAAACTCAAACACTTGGAGGCTAAGAACCATCCTGCTCAAGAATGACTCGATAAACCAGGAAATCAAAAAACAAATTAAACAATTTATGGAGACCAACGAGAATGAATACACAACGGTCCAAAACCTATGGGATACTGCAAAGGCAGTCCTAAGGGGGAAATACATAGCCATCCAAGCCTCACTCAAAAGAATAGAAAAATCTAAAATGCAGTTTCTATATTCTCACCTCAAGAAACTGGAACAGCAACAGAGGGACAGGCCTAACCCACTGACAAGGAAGGAGTTGACCAAGATTAGAGCAGAAATCAATGAATTAGAGACCAGAACCACAGTAGAGCAGATCAACAGGACTAGAAGCTGGTTCTTTGAGAGAATCCATAAAATTGATAGACCACTGGCAAAACTTGTCCAAAAACAAAGAGAAAGGACTGAGATTATTAAAATTATGACTGAAAAGGGAGAGGTCACGACCAGCACCATTGAAATTGCAAGGATTATTAGAAACTTTTATCAACAGCTATATGCCAAAAAACTAAACAATCTGGAAGAGATGGAGGCCTTCCTGGAAACCTATAAACTACCAAGACTGAAACAGGAAGAAATAGATTTCTTAAATAGGCCAATTAACTATGAAGAAATTGAGTCAGTGATAAACAACCTTCCAAATAATAAAACTCCAGGCCCAGACGGTTTTCCTGGGGAATTCTACCAAACATTCAAAGAAGAAATAATACCTATTCTCCTAAAGCTATTTCAAAAAATAGAAACAGAAGGAAAGCTACCAAACTCATTCTATGAGGCTAATATTACCTTGATCCCCAAACCAGGCAAAGACCCCCTCAAAAAGGAGAATTACAGACCGATTTCTCTAATGAATATGGATGCCAAAATCCTCAACAAGATCCTTGCTAATAGAATCCAACAGTACATTAAAAGGATTATCCATCATGACCAAGTGGGATTCATACCTGGGATGCAAGCATGGTTCAACACTCGCAAATCAATCAATGTGATACATCATATCAACAAGAAAAGACTCAAGAACCATATGATCCTCTCAATTGATGCAGAAAAAGCATTTGACAAAATACAGCATCCTTTCCTGATTAAAACCCTTCAGAGTGTAGGAATAGAGGGTACATTTCTCAATCTCATAAAAGCCATCTATGAAAAGCCTACTGCAAGCATTATTCTCAATGGGGAAAAGCTGGAAGCCTTTCCCTTAAGATCAGGAACACGACAAGGATGCCCACTCTCGCCACTATTATTCAACATAGTACTAGAAGTCCTTGCAACAGCAATCAGAAGACAAAAAGGGATCAAAGGTATCCAAATCGGCAAAGAAGAAGTCAAACTGTCTCTCTTTGCAGATGACATGATACTCTATATGGAAAACCCAAAGGAATCCACTCCCAAACTATTAGAAGTTATAGAACAATTCAGTAAGGTGGCAGGATACAAAATCAATGCCCAGAAATCAGTTGCATTTCTATACACGAATAACGAGACTGAAGAAAGAGAAATTAGGGAATCCATCCCATTTACAATAACACCAAAAACCATGCGTTACCTTGGAATTAACTTAACCAGAGACGTAAAGGACCTATATGCTAGAAACTATAGATCACTTTTGAAAGATATTGAGGAAGACATAAAAAGATGGAAAAATATTCCATGCTCATGGATTGGAAGAATTAACATAGTTAAAATGTCCATACTACCCAGAGCAATCTACACTTTCAATGCTATCCCGATCAAAATACCGAGGACATTTTTCAAAGAACTGGAACAAATAGTCCTTAAATTTGTATGGAACCAGAAAAGGCCCCGAATCTCCAAGGAACTGTTGAAAAGGAAAAACAAAGCTGGGGGCATCACAATGCCGGATTTCGAGCTGTACTACAAAGCTGTGATCACAAAGACAGCATGGTACTGGCACAAAAACAGACACATCGACCAATGGAACAGAATAGAGAACCCAGAAATGGACCCTCGGCTCTTTGGGCAACTAATCTTTGATAAAGCAGGAAAAAACATCCGGTGGAAAAAAGACAGTCTCTTCAATAAATGGTGCTGGGAAAATTGGACAGCTACATGCAAAAGAATGAAACTTGACCACTCTCTCACACCATACACAAAAATAAACTCCAAATGGATGAAAGACCTCAATGTGAGACAGGAATCCATCAAAATTCTAGAGGAGAACATAGGCAACAACTTCTATGACATCGGCCAGAGCAACCTTTTTCACGACACATCTCCAAAGGCAAGAGAAATAAAAGATAAAATGAACTTATGGGACTTTATCAGGATAAAGAGCTTCTGCACAGCCAAGGAAACAGTCAAAAAAACTAAGAGACAGCCCACGGAATGGGAGAATATATTTGCAAAGGACACCACAGATAAAGGACTGGTATCCAAGATCTACAAAGAACTTCTCAAACTCAATACACGAGAAACAAATAAACAAATCATAAAATGGGCAGAAGATATGAACAGACACTTTTCCAATGAAGACATACAAATGGCTAACAGACACATGAAAAAATGTTCAAAATCATTAGCCATCAGGGAAATTCAAATCAAAACCACACTGAGATACCACCTTACGCCAGTTAGAATGGCAAAGATAGACAAGGCAAGAAACAACAATTGTTGGAGAGGATGTGGAGAAAGGGGATCCCTCCTACATTGTTGGTGGGAATGCAAGTTGGTACAGCCACTCTGGAAAACAGTGTGGAGGTCCCTTAAAAAGTTAAAAATTGAACTACCCTATGACCCAGCCATTGCACTACTGGGTGTTTACCCCAAAGATACAGACGTAGTAAAGAGAAGGGCCATATGCACCCCAATGTTCATAGCTGCATTGTCCACAATAGCCAAATCATGGAAGGAGCCGAGATGCCCTTCAACAGATGACTGGATTAAGAAGCTGTGGTCCATATATACAATGGAATATTACTCAGCTATCAGAAAGAACGAATTCTCAACATTTGCTGCAACATGGACGGCACTGGAGGAGATAATGCTAAGTGAAATAAGTCAAGCAGAGAAAGACAATTATCATATGATTTCTCTCATCTATGGAACATAAGAACTAGGATGATCGGTAGGGGAAGAAAGGGATAAAGAAAAGGGGGGTAATCAGAAGGGGGAATGAAACATGAGAGACTATGGACTATGAGAAACAAACTGAAGACTTCAGAGGGGAGGGGGTGGGGGAATGGGATAGACTGGTGATGGGTAGTAGGGAGGGCACGTATTGCATGGTGCACTGGGTGTTATACGCAACTAATGAAGCATCAAACTTTACATCGGAATCTGGGGATGTACTGTATGGTGATTAACACAATATAATAAAATAAAATTTAAAAAAAAAAAAATAAAAGGCATTTTGCCAATCGGTGGGGAATGAGGCGAGGTAGCATATTTACCTTCCTCTCCTTTTTTCTCAGTGTCATTATGTGAGTGGAAAGGAGAGGCAGGAAGGGAGTGTGTGGGCAGGGACTGGGGGTGCTATAGGTGGTCTCATTGTAGAGCATGTCCCAGGGAATCCGTGGCACGGATAACCGAAAACATAGGCAATTAAGAAGCTGAGAAATGAACTTAATGGATAGTAAATAACCCTGGAGCCCGAGTGAAGGAAAGGAACTCCTGACTCACTGTTGGCTACAGCAATTTTTAGCTTGATGAAATCTCCAGGGAAAAACATTTCTGCACAAGGATTTCAGACTCTTGGGTCATTGCCAGAGCAGAGAAGCTGAGTTTGCATGACGTGCAACAGAGATGCAAGGTGTCAGAAGCCGCTGACAGACCACCTAGAGATGTTTGTCCTTGCTCACCTCCCTGCTGAACTAACAAATCTTACAAAATACTCCGTGGGTCTGTTCTCCTCTCTTGGGCCACACGTGACTTTAGATCCTTATGTGAGTTTGAACCTGTCCCCCTGCTAAGCTTGGGCCCCCACCCAGCTGGGGCACTAAGAACAATGTAGCGAAGGGAAGCCGATTTAACACCTCTCCCATAAGGTAATGTGTAACACGGTGGGGGGAGGGGATGGGGGGGTGTAAAAAAAAAAAAAAAAAAAAAAAAAAAAAAAAAAAAAAAAAAAAAAAAAAAAAAAAAAAAAAAAAAAAAAAAAAAAAAAAAAAGAAAGGAAAA
>NC_048221.1:68429821-68482145 GCF_002007445.2 Ailuropoda melanoleuca | reverse complement strand
TCCTAGTTCTTATGTTCCATAGATGAGAGAAATCATATGATAATTGTCTTTCTCTGCTTGACTTATTTCACTTAGCATTATCTCCTCCAGTGCCGTCCATGTTGCAGCAAATGTTGAGAATTCGTTCTTTCTGATAGCTGAGTAATATTCCATTGTATATATGGACCACAGCTTCTTAATCCAGTCATCTGTTGAAGGGCATCTCGGCTCCTTCCATGATTTGGCTATTGTGGACAATGCAGCTATGAACATTGGGGTGCATATGGCCCTTCTCTTTACTACGTCTGTATCTTTGGGGTAAACACCCAGTAGTGCAATGGCTGGGTCATAGGGTAGTTCAATTTTTAACTTTTTAAGGGACCTCCACACTGTTTTCCAGAGTGGCTGTACCAACTTGTATTCCCACCAACAGTGTAGGAGGGACCCCCTTTCTCCACATCCTCTCCAATGATTGTTGTTTCCTGCCTTGTCAATTTTTGCCATTCTAATTGGCATAAGGTGGTATCTCAGTGTGGTTTTGATTTGAATTTCCCTGATGGCTAATGATTTTGAACATTTTTTCGTGTCTGTTAGCCATTTGTATGTCTTCATTGGAAAAGTGTCTGTTCATATCTTCTGCCCATTTTATGATTTGTTTTCTGCCTCTTGGTAACTGGCTGAGAGGTATACAACATTGCTCAGTCTTTACTTCCCGTTGAGTCCTTTTTAAAATCAGGGAGCGGGTTTGAAAGGCCTGAGAGAAAGAGTCATGGAGGTGAGGTGGGCCTTTTTGAGCCCCATGGGAAGAAGGCTGTCACTGGACTAGGCTGCTCTCAGTTCCCACTGTGGCTGTGGCCTCACTGGCATCAGGGGCCCTCTGCTCCCACTGCCTCTTTGGGCACAGTTGGCCCCAGCTGCTGCAGACAGGGTGGCCCAGCCAGCTGGGGAGCTGACCATAAGTCCTCTTCTCCCTGCCTCAGGTGGGTATAAGGCCCAGGTTTGAGGTCAAACTGAGGTACCTGACTGTTTACCTTCAGCTAGCAGGGGTTTGTGTTTAGAGCAGAGACAGGCTCATGAGTCCTAAGGGGATGGTGATACCTCTTCATCCCTTCAAGCCCAATGCATTCTCTGGGGATTCTTCCCCAGTTTTCTGTGGAAACAATCAATTAGGGTGTATTAAGGGGCCGATGACATGAATCCTGGCTCTCTCTGGGTTTTAACTTTCTGAGATATATGCATGCATAAGTGTAAGTCATCTTGTTTAAACGCAGCCATGAGGTACATTGCATTACCTCCCGTTTTATGTGAAGAAACTGAACTTATACCATTTGCTCAAGTTCACAGAACTCGTTAGTGGCAGGGAAGTCAAACACCGTGGAAGGCAGAATGCCTGGAAAGAGCAAGAGCAGTGTGGTTGAGGCGGGGGTGGGACTGTGGTCACGGGCCCCCCTTGGGTGGATTTTATGTGTCTCTAAGCAGGGAGCACTCTGGGATGGTCTCCTACCTGGCTCAGGTGTGCATCTCCTAGATCCCTGGTTAAAGGTTGGGGTGTGTGTGTGGTGGGGCTCCTGACATGGGTTTGTTTGTTCTCCTGTTCTCCTCACTGCCTGGCATGGGGGCGAGAGTCAAGGCCCAGTGTGTGGACTTGGCTCATGACCTGCCGCGTGAAGTCAGGACAGTCTCATCTTCCCTGTGAGACGAGAGCAGAGCGTGAACTGAGTGGAAATATGCCCTCCTTCCCCCTCTTCTGCTTCAGACTGAGGATAGATGCGTTTGTATTGTAGAATTCCGGCAGCACCATGGGAAATGGTTAATAAGCTTCCTGCCCACAGTGGCTGCGCCAACACTTCCTTCATGTTGACAGCAGCCACTCCTGACCTGTCTTATGTATCCATGGACTTAGTGGAAGCTGTTTTCCACATTGGCCAATCCTTTACTTCCCATGTAAGTCCTGAGACTCAGCCCTGCCAATAGACCTTCTTGACACCAGGCCTTGAATATCTCACTTCCTGACTTTGGCCCCAAATGTCCTCACAAAACTTGGAGCAGCGCTGCTTTTCTTGCTGCGCCCCACGCCCAAAGGCAGTTTTGTAGAAAGTATATTGCCAGCGAGTATGTACAAGGCTAGTGCATGTCAGGGAGATAAACTGTAGGTACTATTGTCTTGCAGATTGAATCCATTTACTACTTTGTGGTGGGAGATGTTTCTGAGCAAACCAAGGGGCTCCTCCTTCAGAGGGCTTTGGAGATCCCGTGTCCTGTCTGCACAGTGTCCTTCAATGCCAGAGGAGAAGGCACTATAGCTTTCTTAAAGGATCTGAGTGCCAAGACCCACAGCAGGTAGGCAGAAAATGTGCTCTTGAGTGACCGTGTGTGAGCAGCCTGCTTCTGCAAGATCAGCAGTGCTTTTCCAAACCAGCCTGTGCTCTCCTCTTTCCAGCGGTCTTTCTTCTATACCCTGTATTCATCTTGCTTTGTTATTTTCTGCAATTCCAATGGTTTGACATCAGGGGTCCTTGCTGACCCTGGAGAGACTGCTCCCTCCAAGGCTAGCTAATTCCTAGAGAGCTTAGATGACTCAGCCAGGAGTGCACCTTTCACAGGCAAGCTAACGGATCCAGAGCCCGCTCTGTTGCCAGCAGGCACTCATGCCCAGGACCACTATTCCCCTGCACTGGTCATGCCAGGGCTGAGGACTGGACAACTTGGGGCAGCTCCTCACCACAGAACCCACTGAAATGATTCAACAAGCCCATCCTAAACCTGCCTGCTCTGCCTCACCCATTCCATCCTGCAGAATCCACAGTAAAGACTCTGGTCCACGTTTTCCCCTCATTCCCTCATGCCTCCTGACCAGCCCTGGTTCGTCCCTGTGTGGTATGCCCCCTCCTCTTAAGAACTATATTAGTAGTCAGTTTGGGTCTCCATAGCAGATACCACAGACTGGATGGCTTAGATGACAGAAATTTATTTCTTACACTTCTGGAGGCTTGGGAAGTCCAAGATCAAGGTGCTGGCCGATTCAGTTTCTGGTGAGAGTTCTTTTCTGGGCTGCCTTCTTAACTATAGCCTCTCATGGGAGGGAGTGAAGGAGGGATGAAGGAGGAGAGAGAGAGAGAGAGAGAGAGAGAGAGAGAAAGCACAAGGATGCCTATAAGTTCTCTGGTATATCTTCTTAAAAAGATACTAATCCCGGGGCCCCTGGGTGGCTCAGTTGGTTAAGCATCTGACTCCTGATTTCTGCTCAAGTCATGATCTCAGGGTGGAGAGAGTGAGTCGCCCCATGGGGCTCTGCGCTCAGCGGGGAGTCTGCTTGACTACTTGAGAGTCTCTCTCTCTTCTTCTGTCCCCCTCTCTGCTTGTGCATATGCTCTTTCTCTAAAATAAATCTTTAAGGGATGCCTGGGTGGCTCAGTCGGTTGAGTGTCTGTCTTCTGCTCAGGTCATGATCCTGGGGTCCTGGGATCAAGGCGTGAGTCAGGCTCCTTCTTGGCGAGGAGCCTGCTTCTCCCTCTGCCTGCCACTCCCGCTGCTTGTGCTCTTTCTCTTTCTCTCTCTCTCTCTGAAAAATAAATAAATAAAATCTTAAAAAAAAAAAAAACCAAAGATAAAATCTTAAAAAAAAAAAAAGAGGTACTAATTCCATTGGATCAGGGCCCTAGCCTTATGACCTCATTTAACCTTAATTAACTCCTAAAGGCTCTATCTCCACATATGGCCAAATATGGTTACGTTGGGGGTTAAGGCTTCAACATATGAATTTGGGTGGTGGGGACCACAATACATTCTATAGCAGGAACTGTGAGTAGCAAACTGTATTTTCAGTGGCAGTTAAACTGATCTGGTGGCCTCATGATAGCTGAATAATAACCGAATCTACATTTTAAAACATACCCACCCCCTTGTCTGTGTGGATAGGTTTAGGTCCCTTATGGAGAGAGATCAGCTTCTTACGTGGTTATAAGGAGAATGACTGAGTCCTTGCCTCAGTTAGCCTGTCTGAAATGGGTACAATTCCTGCCCTTGAACATGTGTTCCCAAATTTAATTGCTCATCACCTTTGCCTGGGGAGCTTGTTACTAATTCAGAGGTCCGGGGCTTCAACTTACAGGCTGATTCTACATAATAGAGGGGATCAGGTCATGATCCAAGGGTCCTAGGATCAAGTCCCACATCGGGCTCCCTGCTCAGTGGGACGCCCACTTCTCCCTCTCCCACTCCCCCTACTTGTGTTCCCTCTCTTGCTGTCTCTCTGTCAAATAAATAAATAAAATCTTAAAAAAAATAGAGGGGATCCTGGGAATATGCATTTAATCACTCACATTGCCTAAGAGCTGCCTAGGAAGTTTGATTAAAATGCAAGTGTCTTGGCCACAGCCCCAGAGATCCTGATTTTCTGGGCCCTAGGGAGGGCCAAGAACATTCATTCTTAACAGGACCCCTCGTGATTCTGAAGACCACTGCTCTGGCTACAATTAAATCACTTTGAAATCTTTTAACGTTAGGTGTTTGGCTTCAATTCTGGGTTCCTAAATCCCCCCAAATACAGGGGCGCTCGCTGTCCTACTTTTGCCCCTGGAGACAGTAAAAGGCAACCAGCAGGCCCACCTGTCTTGCTGGTCCTCCGCTTAATTCACATGGGGGCACTTTCTCTGGGCAGGTGAGAGGTTAGGGCATAACTTACCATGGGAGAAGCTGCAGTTCACCTCCTGACTTTTAGGCCATGTACCATTGAGTGTGAGTTCTGCAGAAGAGGACGAAATATAGACATGCTTTTCAGTCCCTGCTCTGGCCCTCGCAAGGGCCACGGGTGGTGCTCCTGCCTGCTCTGCCCTGGCCAGATCCCCAGGTCTCTTGGTCGGCGTCCGCACAGCCTTGGCCGTTGAGCCTCAGCTGAAGGGCAGTCATCACAGAACTCTAAAGGCCATGCCCTGAGCTGCTTAGCTTGCAGGGACGCCGGGTCGTTGGTTCCCCTGTGCCTCGGTGGGTCTGAACAGAGCCACCAACCTGCAAAGCATGTTTTGCTTTCTGCATAATGAGGTTATATTCGCCAGAGGAAATGTCCGACTTTTCTAATCTGTTCTCTTTTCTATCTGGAGAACAGATCAGAGTGTAGAAAGTCCTGGGCACCAAAGGCCTTGGCACTCAGGGTGTGGGACCTGGCAGGACAAACCTCAGCCATTCCCCCTCTGCTTTGTAAGGAGGTCACAGGACAAAGGAAGCTGGCCCTCTCTGCTCTGGTGGAAGCACCTGTGGGAGGCTGGCGTGGCAGCTTGAGGGTCCGTTGGCCTCATGGACAAGGCCAGCTTGTTGATTGCCATCATCATTGTTTCAGTCTCACCCGAAACCCTCTAGAAATATAGGACTGAGGCTTTCCATGGCCCGGGGGAAGCCCCCACACCTCTCCTACCATGTGTGCATCCGTCTGTCCATCCCAACCCCTGGTTCAGGATTCTCTTCGTGCCGAAGAACAGGCAGAGGTGGAACTCTTACAGGGCCAGAAGAGCATTACCCAGAGATGATCTGGTAATCGGAAAGAAGTTTCCTGCTATCACTGACTGTGGATTGCAGATAATTGCTGTCAAGGGGGTGCCTAGCCCATCGTTTTGTAGAGCACACCAGTGCTTCGTGAATCCCCCAGGGGTCTTGTTAGAGTGCAGTAACTGCCTCAGCGGCTCCAGGGAGGGCCCACGAATGTGCATCCCTCCCCAGCTCCCAGGTGCTGCTGCTGCTCCGGGGACCACATTTTGAGGGGTTGGGCCCTAAAAACTTGTCCACACAAGAATTCTTTGCATTTGTGCTTCTGCTTAATTTCTGGAGAAGTGCCTGTTTGCTGAGTTAAAGTTGACTGAAGCCCTTCGGCAATTGGCAGATGAGTCAATGGTGCCTGTTGTCACCAGCTTTCAACACTGAACCCGCAGTGCCGTGGGCACTGTGCGGGCCTCGTTCGACTGTTGGCTTGTCAACACTGTGTTGACATGATTGGACCCCGGGAACAGGAGGATGCATATAAAGCAGAAGTTATCATCGTTCTAGGGTCAATACATACCGTTTGGTTGAGTTAATTACCCTGTAAGAGAAGAGAAGCGTCATGCATTAAAATCCCAACAGCATGCACAGTTCTCTCTTCTCTTTTGCCTCCCTGTCTTTTGTTTTGGGGGAACGGACCAGGTACAGGGAAAAGCCACGAAACATCTAAGATGCTTGGCACCACAGCAGAACAAGTTCACGGTCTTGGGAGAATGAACAGACATGTACAAACAGCACTACTAGCCTCATGTTGCAAATCTTTTCCTGTTTCAGATTCCATGCATTTGCAGAGAGAACAGAGTGTGTGGAGATTCCCGCATTTGCCGGAAAGGATGGTGACAGTGTAATTACTTGGAATTTAAGGAAACTGAAAGGAAAACGCCCTCCAGGTACCTGGGATCCAAAACACACACGCCACCGCAGCATGGTTTTCTATATCTTTAGGAAATCAAGCACTAGGTAGGGATTAATGGTATCTTTTTCATTATTTATATGGTCCAGGGGCAGTTCATGGTATTACTGGTGAATTTGTCAGCCTGGCAACAAGCATACGTTTATTACCACTCAGGGAAGTGGCCTAAGTTATGTGTGCTGAACGAACTTGAGGACCTTCTGGAGACGTGGCCCCGATGTGTCAGTGCTGGACTTAGTTCCTGGGAAGGCAGAGCCGCTGAGCTGCCCACATTAGCTGATGCTGTAGCGAGGGTGCCAACACATCTGTGGGTTTTCTGCTGCCCTGCCTGTCAGTGACAGCGATGCTTATAGATTCATGTGTGGGATTGACCTGCCTCTTGTGAGGGCCAGGGCCCCACAGGAACCTCTGTGGAGGCAGAGTGAACCTCCCCTTTTATTCAGAGGGTGTGATCAGAGAGTTTAACAGGCATAGAGGATGAGGTCATCAAATCAGTGAGAAGTAGGTTCAGAAAAAAACAGTGCTAGAAGGTTACTCAGAAAACCAAGAGGTGGGAGTTTCTTTGGGGCTGATGAAATTGCAAAGTGCCAAAGACACCGAGTGAACCCTGCTGAGAAAAGCGGGGAAGGAGGCTCATGTTCCCGTGTGAGATGTTGTGGCGTGACCCAGCTAGAGGTCTGAGAGAGCCCATCCCCGCCTCTACCCTCCTACTCATTTTTAGTTATTGACAGAGACCTCTAGCTTCAGTATAAGGCAAGAACTGCTCTTTGGGTGAAGGGAAGAAGCTGCAGGATACATCTGCTTGACCGGTTCCTCTGTTCACACGATGGTGCTGCAGAGGCTCCCGGGAGAAGGGCACAGGGCCTGAGGGGTAGGCGGTTGCATTAAGAGGCTAGGGGGCCAGGTGGAGACAAAAGCAGGAGGTGGAGTCACAAAGCCTGTCCCTGACACACACTTTGTGGATTCAGATTCTCAGCGCCCCTATGCGAGCAGGGGAGAGGTTCTGCTAGAGCTCACTAGTGGCACTGCTTTAGGTAACCTACGCCTTTGTTCTGATGGCGAAGTGGCTATCCCCAGAGAATTTGAAAAGAATGTCAATTGTTAAGCAAGGTTAATGCTAATCTAACAAAAACAATTAATTCAGGAAGTATGCCAGGCCTAGTGAAAGTAATTTACAAGATTAAGCCTGGAGGGCAATGTTTCAATCAGGGTAAAGAATGTGAGGGGTTCAGTTTTGGCTTATGTGTTCCTTGGCAACTTAGTTATAAAGGGAAACCGATCTGGCTGCATAGTTTACGTTGTCAGCATCTACCATCTTCCCAACCCTGTGACTCATACAGATTAAATTATAGATTAAAACATTTTCTTAGTCTGAAGCGCTCAGAGCATGGCCTGCCGTTCTTATGGCATTTCAGTAATCCCACGTTCTGAATTTGAGGAGAGAGCCCAAATCCTAAACACACAGTCTTGTCTCCTTTATCCATCACGGTGTCCCAGAAATGCCAACATTGCATTTCTCCCACTCAAAAACTGCCCAGAAATCCTTGACAGACTATTCTGGTTTGGAAAAATGTGTGGTTTCCAACCCGACCCAAGGCCTCGGAGGCAGATGATCCGTCCTTCTGGCTCAATTCCCATTCCCCATTTCCCACTGTCAGGGTCAAGCATTTGCCAGTATGTGTTTGCTCGGGCCCCTCTCTGGGCCGGGGAGGGAGGCCGCCCCCTCGGGAACACCTGGCCAGGAATTCTTTGTGCCTCTTGTTGCATGGAAAGGAGAGACTGTCAAGTGAAGAGTTAGAGGGGACACTGCTCAGAGGCTTTCAGAGTATGACTTCCCGTTACCCCATGCACTACCCCAAGGCAGAAAAACTGTAGTCAAGATAAATAGTCAGTTAACGAATTGTAGTACAATATATGTAAAGTAAAATTTACCACCTCAGCTATTTTTAAGTGTGCAGTTCGGTAGTGCTAAGTATGTTCACTGCTGTGAACTCTGCAGAACTCTTCTCAACTGCAAAACTGACACTCCGCACCCATTAAAACAACAAGTCCCCATTCTCCCCTCCCCCAGCTCGTGGCATCGACCATTCTGCTGCCTGTCTCTGAATTGGACTACTTTAGATACCTCGTATAAGTCATTTTGTGTCTGACTTATTTTACTTAGCGTATGTCCTCCAGGCTCATCCATGTTGGAGCGTGTGTCAGAATTTCCTTCCTTTTGAAGACTGAATGATACTCTGGTATATATATAGACCCTATTTTGTTTATCCATTTATCCACCAGTGGACACTTGGGTTGCTCCTACCTTTTGGCTATTGTGTGTGGTGTCTCTGTGAACGTGCGTGTACAAATATCTCTCTGAGACCGTGCTTTCAGTTCTTGGAATAGAGACCCTAAAGTGGAATATCTGGTAATTCTATTTTTAATTTTTGAGGAATCTCCACTTTGTTTTCCACAGTGGCTTCTCTGTGTTATGTCCCACTGACAGTGCACAGGTTCTGCACATCATCTCCAACGTTCATTGTTTTCTGGTTTTTTGTTTTTTTGTTTCCTTTTTGGTTTTGGTCACTAGCCATCCTCACACGTGTGAGGTGGTATCTCATTGTGGTTTTGATTTGCATTTTCCTAATGATCAGTGATCTTGAGCATCTTGTCGTGTGTTTAAACACTGTAATATACAGTGCAATGTTTTAAAAGTTCAAAATTAATGCCAAAAAAAAATCCATGGTGATCAAAATGTCACAATTTTAAATAAAGACAGGCTCCAGCAATGATGATGTGTTAAGTCATATTGGAGCCTGATGTAAAGGGAAAAATGTATGCCTCTGTACACATTTTAATTTATTATTTTTAATGATTGTTCTGGGGTTATTAAAGTTGTTGAAAATATCAAAGAATTGAAACATAGTTATATTGAAATGACATTATTTTAAATTTAAATATTTAGGGAGTACATTCATAACTCTTGCTGAAGTTTTATATTGATCAGGCATGGTAGCGCTCGCTCGGTCCTGCCCCACGTTGTAACCTCACTTCTGCATAGGGCCCCTACTTTCTAGCCCAGTCTAAATGTTTGCTGCCTTCTTAGAGCAACACTCTCAGTTGAGCTCTCAAAGATGCTTCTCTCACTGCCTTTGCTTGGGTTTTTCTGTCCCCTCTGCATATTACCTTTCTGAGGACTCCTTCCTGACCCTCCTCTCCCTCTCTTCTCTCAGGCTGCTTATGAGGCATCTGCTTGTGGCCTATGAGTCACCGACAGAATGGCATCTTTTATTTTTTTTTATTTTTTTTTAATTTTATTTTATTATATTGTGTTAATCACCATACAGTACATCCCCAGATTCCGATGTAAAGTTTGATGCTTCATTAGTTGCGTATAACACCCAGTGCAAGAATGGCATCTTTTAGTGGTGGTTTGGGAAGTGTTCAGAAACCAGGGCAGGCAAGAATCTCTCTTCACATACTCTGGTATGTAAGATAGATCAGTTTAATTTTCATAATCTTTTTTCATTACTTCATTCCCATTTTCTCACACATTAGGGGGAATTGTACAGACTGTTTTTCCCCTGCTGTGGACATCCCCTGAACCCAGCAAGCACGGAGTAATGACAAAGGGAAAGAGCGTGTGTGTGTGTGTGTGTGTTTGTGTGTGTGTGTGTTTGTGTGTGTGTGTGTAGGGTGCAATAGTGATATTGCGAAGGTCATGACATGACCTCAGCCACCCGCATTTCCTGAAGCAAATCTCCATTTTTCAACAAAGGAATGGTTTGTCACTTGCAAGAGGGTAGGACTAGGTCAGTGGCCGGCATTGGGCTCTCGGGACATTGGTAGCATTGGGCTGGCTGGGTCACTGGGTCATAACCCCAGGCTCCCAGAAGTTGGGTGTGGGAACCTGGGCACTGGGTAGACTTCTTACCTTTCACTTCCGGGGATGACTTTCTGCCTTAGAAATTCCGCTTCCTGTCAGCCCAGGCTCCATCCCATCCAGGCATGCTCCATCACCCTCGGATGGGCTCTCCTCGTTGTAGAGAACAGGAGCTTTGGTTTAGGTTTAGGGATTGCAGGAGATTTAATCTGGCAAGTGATGCTGACCTGAAACTGTAGTTCTATGCTTTCCATCCTCACAGCCGTCCTTCCGCTTGGCTTTCTGCCCAGAGTTGGCTGGGTCCCTGCTCATGTTTACACTCAGTGGGCATAGAGCAGCCAGCACTCTCCTCTCCCATGTTTCTCTCCATGTAGGTGTCCTTGCCTCTTTCTCTCTTTGTTCTGGGCTTGACTACCTGCTGGGAAGGAGAAGGGGTGCCAACAGAGCCTAATTACTGTGGGGCCAGAGTGATGTTACCTTCCGGAGCAATTCTGAGCCACCCAGCCCCCTGCAGCTTGACTTCCCTCTCAGTTAATGAGTATGAGTTCTCTTCATGGTCTTTGTACATCATGAAATATTCATCTCATCCATAAGCAAAATATATCAAAGGCATTTGAGCTTCCCTGAACTCTTGGCTTTTTTTTTTTTTAAAGAAAAGATTCCTCTCTAGGACTGGGCAATACTTTCACTGTTCTTCCCTGCGCCAGGCTTCCCCCTTCCCCACATTCTCCTGGCAGGTGTCCCAGGCCACCTCTTCAATGGGAGGTTAAGGTGTGAATTGGATGGGCAGGTAGCAGGGTTTCCTCGTGTTGGTGGCTGGCTCGTAAGGAATCTGTGCACTTTAGCTTCCTAATCCTCTAAAGATGGCAGCCTACGCTTGACCACAATAACAGGTTTCATCTGCCCTGGCTGGTAGGGCTTTAGCTGGTGCTGCCGAAATAGTTCTTTCTTCAGAGTCTAAAATAGAGGCTGGAAAAATAATCTTATCTTCCATGTCCCTGTTTCTGGGCATTCTCAGGGAGTCTGGGAAACTAATAAGTCTAAGCAAACTCCAAGTGGTCTTTCTGCTGATTACTTTGTATCCGACTAGGACTTAAAAGTATTCTTTGGTATTCTTTGAAACTCAGTTTCATCTCAGGCCACTGGTGTTCCCCAAGTCTGTAGTGACTTCCAAGAAGCCGCACCTTCTCTGCACATCAGTTTCCAATGGTTAGAATCATCGACTAGACATGAATTGGCTCCAGTGTAATGCTTGTGTAGGGGACACTGTGCACTCACATGAGGCCCCTAATGTCAGATATGAATGTCTGGTCACAAAAGCAAGGTTGGTCATATTCTTTGATTTCTCGAATTCAGTTTAATTTTTGATTCCAGGGCCCTTCTATCCTAGCAGATTGGTAGGATATTAACCTCAGTTTATCTCAGAATTCTCCTCCTGAGATTTTCCCAAGTTTTGTAGGCCCCAGGGAGTGCTAAAAACCCTTCAGGTGGGGCTGTAGTCATCGGACATCTGTTCCCCCAAATTGCCCCATAAATACTCATGGTCCCTGTCTTATGGCTGCTCCTGGTCAACCAGTTATCTGCTGCTGGGCTTCTGATGTGGGAGTCTTTTGAGGACACCCTGCCCTACCCCACTGGATTCACTATGTGCCTTCCTCCCAAGGTGCTGCAGAGATGTGGAACCAGTTCCCATCTTCTCCCGAGATCCTCTCCTCTTCTCCCCCAAACTAGGGAGAATCTCCTCATCTGCGACAACTCCTCTCCTCTCAACTCCCTCTTGCTTCTTCAAAGCTACCTGCTCTGTAAACCCTAAGGCCTCTTCTAGGGGTTTAGGCTTCAAAAGAAAAAGCCAGAAATGTCTTGCCTGCTGCTTTGTCTTTCTGCCCTGCCTCCTGTGGGGCAGATTTGCAATGTCCCTGATATCTGCTTGAATGTGGAAGGAGGGTGGGGAACAGAAAATACAAGGAGAACAGATCACCATCACACAGTATGATCCACTGACATACATAAATGTGACTTTCTATGAAGGTGAAACTCTAACCCTAGGATGGCTTTTCTGTAGAGGTGAAAACCACTGAGATATTATAACTGTTTACTTTTTTTTTAAAATTTTGTAAAGTAACAGAATGGAAAATGGAGAGTTTGTATGGTATTAAGTTGGTGGCACGTGTAGGTCTAGAGTTTCTCTGTGTAGTACAGAAGCCACTGGCCTCATGTGGCTACTGAACACTTGAAATGTGTTGAGTCCAATTTTGTATGTGCTGTAAGTATAAATTACGCACTGGATTTCAAAAACTTAGTATGGAAAAAATGTAAAACAGCAGATAGTTTTTAATATAGATATGTTGAGATGATAATATGAATATATTGGGTAAAAGTTAAGTTCACTTATTTCTTTTACTTTCTAAAATGTGGCTACTAGAAAATTTGAAATTATATTGGTGGCACACATCATGTGGCTGTTGCCTAGCACTGCTCTCAGCCACACTGGCTGGCCCTGTCACTTAAATAGCTTTGTAACTTTAGGCAAGGTATTTAACCTTTCTGCCTCCTGTTCCTCATCTATAAAATGGGAATGATAGATTGTTACTGTTCTATTATATTGTCTGTGTTAAATGATGAGGAAGCAGAATAAGGTACTATCCTATGTTCTAGGAACTCAAATGAAGTAGAATCAAGAGCCTGGCTTTGGAGTCAGACCTGAGTCTGGATTTATCACTTGGCTGTGTGATCTTGGTTAAGGTACCTAACCAATCTGAGCTTTAGCTTTCTTATTTATGAATGAGGATAATGGTGTTTGCCTGTGGGTTGTTAGGAATATATATATGTGTGTGTGAATGTATGTGTTACATATATATGTATGTATGTGTACATCGTGTGGGTGTGTATATACCACACAGTGTTTTATTTTTTTTAAAAAAGATATATTTATTTATTTGGGGGGGAGGGGAAGAGGGAGAGAGAGTCTAAAGCCAATTAAGCTGACTCTGCACTGAGTGTGGAGCCCTACGTGGGGCTCCATCTCACAACCCTGAGATCGTGACCTGAGCCGAAATCAAGAGTCAGAGGCCCAACCAACTGTGCCACCCAGGTACCTCACACACAGTGTTTTATACAGCACCTGGTACATAGTTGATAGGTCATAGTGATAGGTGCATAGTTGATAGGTCAATAAATTATGGGTGCTATTATGCCTAACCATCATCCTCCTGTTGGTTACCCTGCTATTCTTACCACTAGGTAAGTAGCTTAAAGACTAAGTTTTTATTTTCTTCTGATATGCTAATTCTCATGTTTGTTTTAGTTTTACTTCTATTATTAAATAGATTCATTTCTCACTTATAGTCCATTTGCTTTGGTTTTCTAAGGCATCTCTTGATTGGCTGAAGTTCTAATAGTTTCCTCAAGGAATAATCACAAGAACAATATTCCCAGGGTTTTGAAATGTTCTTTCTAGATCTTCATGCTTAAACGACAGCTTGGCTGGAGAGAAAGCTCTTGGCTCACTCTTTCCCCCTTGAGTGTTGCCTATGGCTTGTGTCCCGGTGTCTTCTCATGTTGCATGCCACTGAGGAGAAACCTGAAGCTAGCTTGATTTTTTTTTTCTTTTCTGACTTTATCTTTTTACCAGGTTGTGCAAATGATCGTTTTTATTCCCAGCTTTATTGAGCTTTAATTGACATATGACATTGTGTAAGTTTAAGGTATACAATATGATGATTTGATACATATATGTATTACAAAATGATTATCATAGTAAGATTAGTTAATGCCTCTATCACCTTACATAATTACCATTTCTATTTTTCTTTTTTGTGGTGAGAACATTTAAGATTTACTTTCTCACCGACTTCCAAGTATATAATACAGTGTTGTTAACTACAGTCACTATCTGCACAGTAGATACCCAGAACTTACTTATTTCCCCCAGCAAGCTACCGGCAACCACCATTCTACTGTCTGTTTCTATGTATTTCTTTTTTTTTTTTTTAAGATTCCACGTGTAAGGGAGATCATGATTTATCTTATTTCACTTACTGTAATGTCTTCAAGGTCCATCAGTGTCGTTGCAAATGACAGGATTTCCTTCTTTGTCATGACTGAGTAATATTTCATTAGTGTATGTATTTCATCTGTGTGTCTAGCTACATCTTTCATCTTTATCCATTCATCCATTGCTGGACACTTAGGTTGTTTCCATGTTTTGGCTGTTGTGAATAATGCTGCACTGAATTTGGGGGTGCAGATACCTCTTCAAGATAGGGATTTCACCTTGGTTAAATTTATTGCTATGCGTTTTATTATTTTTGATGGAGATTTTTTTAAATTTCTCTGGTTGTTGTTGGGGTATAGAAATGCAACTGATTTTTGTATGTTGATTTTGTATCCTGTGAAGTTTACTGAATTTATTAGTTCTAATAGTTTTTTCGTGGGGTCTTTAGGGTTTTCTATATATAAGATTATATCATCTGCAAACAGAGGCAATTTTATTCCTTTCTGATTTGGATGTCCTTTTTTTTTTTTTTTTTTTTTGGCCTGATGGCTCTGGCTAAGATTTCCAATACTTTGTTGAATGTGAGTGGTAAGAGTAGGAGTTCTTGTCTTCTTCCTGATCTTGGTGAGAAAGCTTTCAACTTTTTATTGTTGTGCTTGATGCTAGCTGTGGGTTTGTTGTATGTGTCCTTTAATGTTGAGGTATGTTCCTGATATGCCCAATTTGTTGAGAGCTCATTTCATAGTTATTTTTCTTGAAAGAATTTTGAATTTTGTCAAATGCATTTTCTGCATGTATTGAGAGAATATATAAGTTTTTATCCTTTGTTCTGTTAACATGGTGTATCACTTTGATTTGTATCTGTTGAACCACCCTTGCATTCCAGGGAAAAATCTTGTTTGGTCAGGGTGTATGATCCTTTTAATGTGCTGTTGAATTCGGTTTGGTAGTATTTTGTTGAGAATTTTTGCATTTGTATTCATCAGAGAAACTGACTTGTAATTTTCTTGTAGTGTCCTTATCTGGCTTTGGTATTAGGGTAATGCTAGCCTTGTAAAATGAATTTTGGTGTGTTCTGTTCTCTTCACCTTTCTGGAAGAGTTTGAGAAGGGCTGGTATTAATTCTTTCATGTTTGATAAAATTCACCAGTGAAACCATCTAGTCCTGGGCTTGTCTAGATTGAGAGATTTTTGATTACTGATTCAGCCTTCTTACTTATTATTGGTCTCTTTTTGGAATTTCTATTTCTTCATGATTTGGTTTTGGTAGGTTGTATGTTTCTAGGAATTTATCCATTATCCAGTTTGTTGGTGTTCATTTTAGTCTCTTATAATCCTTTGTATTTCTGTTGTGCCAATTGTAACTTTTTTTTCATTTTTGATTTTATTCTTTTTATCTTAGTCTAGCTAAAGGTTTATCAATTTTGTTTATCATTTCAAAAAACCTGCTCTAAGTTTTGTTCATCTTTTCTATTTTTATGGTCTCCATTCATCTAGTTTTGCTCTAATCTTTGTTACTTCTGCTAAATTTGGGCTTAGTTCTTTCTCATTACTTGAGGTATAAATTTAGGTTGTTCATTTGTGATCTCCCTCCCTTTAATATAGGCGTTGTTGCTATTAATTTCTCTCTTTGCCTAGCTTTTGCTGCACCCCATAGATTGATACGTATTTCCATTTTCATTTCTTTCAAGATATTTTTTTTGGTTTCCCTTTGACTTCTTCTTTGACTCATTGGTTGGTCAGGAGTGTGTTGTTTAATTTCCACACATTTGGTAATTTTCCAGTTTTCTCCCATTAGTAAGTTAGTGAGTCCTTATCTATCAATAATTACATTAGCTCTAGTTGGTCCAAGATACAGGTCAAGTCCAGTGTTTCCTTATTGATGTTCTGTCTGGGTGATCTATCCATTGCTCAGTGTGAGATACTGTAGTCCTGTTATTGCATTGTTATCTGTTTCTTCCTTCAGTTCTGTTAATATTTGCTTTAAATATTTAGGTACTCCAGTGTTGGATGCATACATATTTACAATTGTTATATCCTTTTGATGAATCGATCCCTTTATCATTATATAGTGACCTTCTTTGTCTCTCGTGACCAATTTTGATTAAAAGTCTATTTTATCTGATAAAACTATAGCCACTCCTGCTTTCTTTTGGTTACCATTTGCATGGAATGTCTTTTCCCATCCCTTCACTTTCAACCTATATATGTCCTTAAAGCTAAAGTGAGTCTCTTATAGGCAACATGTTGTTAGATTTTGTGTTTTTTAAAGAATCTATTCAGCTGCTTTGTGTCTTTTGATTGAATGATTTAGTCCTTTTATGTTTAGTATAATTATCCATAGGTAAGGACTTACTATTGCTGTTAATTGTTTTCTGACTTTTAAAACTTTCTTTGTTCCTTTGTTCCTCTCTTACTGTCTTCCTTTGTGATTATTATTTGTAGTAGTGTGCTTTAATTCCTTTATCTTTGTCTTTTGTGTAACTACTATAAGTATTTTTTGTGGTTACCATGAGGTTTACATAAAACGTCTTGCAGATATCACAGTCTCTTTTAAGCTGATAACAAGTTACCTTTAATTGCATACAAAAACTCTACACTTTTACTTCTCTCCCCACATTTTATGCTATTGATGTCAAACTTTACATCTTTTTATATTGTGCATCTATGATAAATTAATGTCGTTGTAGTTATTTTTAATATATTTTTAACTTTTATACTAGAGATAGAAGTCATTTACATACCACCATCACACTATTACAACATTATGAATTTAATTAAATATTTACCTTTACCAGTGAGTTTCATACTTTTATATGTTTTTGTATTGGTACTTAGTGTCCTTTCATTTCAACTTGAAGAACTCCCTTTAACATTTCTGCAAGTCTGGTCTAGTGGTGATGGATTTCCTTAGCTTTCATTTGTCTAGGAATGTCTTTATCTCTCCTGCATTTCTGAAGGACAGTTTTCCTGGATATAGTATGCTTGGTTGACAGTGTTTTCTTTCAGCACTTTGAATATATTATTCCACTTCCTCCTGGACTGCAAGGTTTCCACAGAAAAATCTGCTAATAGCTTTACAAGGTTCCCTTGTATATGACAAATCATTTTTCTCTTGCAGCTTTCAAAATTCCCTCCTTGTCTCTGAGTTTCTACATTTTTATTATAACATGCGTCAGAGTAATCTTCTTTGGGTTGATCTAGCCTGGGGTCCTTTGAGCTTCTTGTACCTTATATCCATTTCTCTCCCTAGATTTGGGAAGTTTTCAGCTGTTATTTTTTTAAATTATTTTTCTGCCCCTTTCTCTTTTCCTTCTGGGCCTCCCATGGTGTGAATATTTCTTTGCTTGATGGTGTCCCATAATTCATGTAGACTTCCTTCACCCTTTCTTATTCTTTTTTCTTTTTGTTCCTCTAGCTGGTTAGTATCAAATGATCTGTCTTTGAGTTTGATGATTCTTCTGCATGATCAAGTCTATTATTGAAGCTCTCTTGAATTTTCAGTTCCATCATTGTATTCTTTTTTGGAGAATTCTGTTTTGGCTCTTTTTTATGGGTTCTGTTTCTTTATTAAACTTTTCATTTTGTTCACACATTATTTTCCTGATTTCATTGGTTTGTCTATGTTCTTATGCATTTCACTGAATTTCTTTAAGATGATAATTTTGGATTCTTTGTCACATATTTCACAGATCTCCATTTCTTTGGGGTTGGTTATTGGAATATTATTAGTTTCCTTTGGTGGTGTCATATTTGCCTGATTCTTTATGATCCATGTAGCTTTGTAATGATATCTGTAGTCAAAGAAGCAGACATCTCTTCCAGTCATTATAGACTGGTTTCCATAGGTACAAACCTCTATCTATTCCCTTGTCTGATGGGATTACCTCCAGAATCACAGTCATACTGGGTTAGAGCCAGTTATAAGATTATTGCTGGAACTTTAGTGGGTTCCACAATTAGCAGGTGTATATGGATCCTCTCTGGTCCCTGGGTGAATAGAACTGTGTCCAGTACCTTGTTTAGTAGGGTGACGCTGGGACAAGGATCCTCTTCAGGATCCACAATTGGATCCTTAGACAATGCACCTATTACTAGATGCATGGTAGGTGTGGCTCCCACCAGGTCTCTGTGAGGACTGCTGCCTGGTCACTGGATGAGTCCCAGCATGGGCAGGACTAGCCCTAGACCATGGCGGAGGAGCTAGAGCCAAGTATAGGGCTCTTTCAGGATCTTCTGAAGTGAAGACAGGAGTGTCTTCTACTGGTTTTCTGGGCCGGCAGGTCTGCCAGGCCTGCAGCTGTGATGTGGTTGGAGCCAAATATAGGGCCCTTCAGGATCTCTGGGGCACAGCTGGGAGTATCTCCTGCTGGGTCCCTGTGTCAGCATGACTATTTACAGACTGCAGTTGGGAGGGCCTGGAGCCTAGTATAGGACTCTTTTCAGACTGGAGTATCTCCTGCTGGGACTCTAGACCCTCAGGGCGGCTAGCATACTGGTTATGAAGGGTCTGGAGCTGAGTATAGAGCCCTTTCTGGATCTCCAAGGGTCCAGACACAAGTGGCTCCTTCCTGGTCACTGAGTCAGCAGGCCTGCTTGCAGACTCTCACTGGAAGAGGACTGGAGCCTAGTATAAGGCCCTTTCAGGATCCCTGGGGGTGCAGACTGGATTGTCTTCTGCACAGTCCTTGTGCCGGCAAGACTATGCATCATGACTGGGATGGGCTGGAGCCCAGTTATAGGGCTTTTTTTAGAATCTACTAACTGAGTTTGGTGGGTTTACCTCCAGGGGCTTCTGGACCATGGCCAATAGGGACTGGAACCAGTTCATGGGCTACTTCAGGGTCCATAGCCAGGATCAAGGTCAGTGTGTCTATTACCTGCTACTCTGCATGACTCCTGGTCCTTGGGCATATGGACATATGGTGCTGATGACAGGACCAAATCAAATGAGGCTGTAGCTGAGTCCTCAGCGGGTATAGAGCTGTTTCTGTTTTGGTATCCAGGACCATGTTCAGCAAATTAGCAGCATTGGTGCTGTCCTGTCTTCTCAAAATGGCTCTTCTCAGTCTCGGACTACACCAGCGTTTCACAATCTCTTACCTGGATCCCAAAGCTCCCATGTAGGTACTTTTGTCTGTGGATTGATGCATGTTGGTTATTGGTGGGGATAAGATCGAGGGACATCTTATTCAGCCATTTTGCTCCAAAGCCCCTTAAGTCCTAAGATATATCTCAGTGTTGACTGCTGTAGTTGATATTCCCTGGTATACAGTGTGCCCTTTACATATGGAGATCTAAGACTTCTATTTCAGGCTAGTTTCCTTGAATTATATCTTTAAATATTTGTTCTGTTCCATTGTTTTATTTATTATTATTTTAAAATATAAATTACTTATTATTTTCAAATTTAAGGAAAACTTAGCCATTGCTTGGTATGTGCCAAGTACTATTTCAGCCTCTTATCAAATTTTAAGTTACTTAATCTTTATAACAACCCTATGGAGTAGTTACTATTATTCTGTTCATTTTAGTGATGAAAAAACGAAGACAAAGTGGTTAAGAAGCTTCTCCAAACCATATAGCAGACAGAACCAAGATTCAGACTGTTTATTCTCTTTGTACCATGCTGGTTTCTTCTTCAGGGACTCATTTTATGTGTAAAGTATGATACATTTCCATTGACTATCATATCTATCATTTCCCCTCTAATATCTTATTTTTATATTTTATTCATTTATTTAATCCCTCTAATATTTTAAAAATACTTCTGTTTGTGTTCACCTTCTCTGGTTTCTTACAATGAGTTCCATAGTATATTTTCTTCATTGAATTTCCACCAATTTCGTCTTCTGTGATTTGTTTTCTTCTTTCCTGAGTTTTCATATTTCATTTCTTCCTGTCTCTTGCCATCTTACTCTTGAGTTGTGTTTCTGCTTTGTTTTCTTCCTTCATGGAGATGATGGCTTCATATATAATTTTTAACTCATGGTGAAATATCGATCATAATTTTCATGTGTTCTTGATAACATTTTTGTGAACATTACTCATCTCAATAGTTTTGCTGCTTTTTTTTTTTTCTTACGGTATCCTTGTTTGGATGCTGTGTGCTAGCTTCCTTTTTATTATTCACCACTGAAGGGAGTTAAGATAGGTATCTGTAGTCAGGTCGTATGGGAGGTGGTGTAGGCAGGGGTCTGTGCTTCACAACTCAGAGGCTGGCTTCTCTACTGCTCAGAGAGAGAGGTTCCTACAAATAAGTTTGTTCTGGATGACACTTTGTGAAGCCTTACCTCTTTTGCCTTTCTAAACCAAATAGACTTTTGCTACTAGTCCTTGTCATTGAGGTTCCAGTATCCAGTGTTGCTCACCCTTGACTTTGGGTGGGCCCCCTACTTTCTAATACCTGACCCAGGTCTCCGGACCACTACAAGTCCACTTTCTCTTGCTTTCTTCTGAACAGCTTCTGCCCATCTCAGCTGCTCTGGATGTTATTTTTATCTCCTAATTTGACAGAAGAAGGTATATGTATTTTCTTTTCTTTTCTTTTCTTTTTTTTAAGATTTTATTTATTTGACAGAGAGAGAGAGCACAAGCAGGGGGAGCAGCAGGGAGAGGGAGAGGGAGAAGAATGCTCCCCGCTGAGCAGGGAGCCTGATGTGGGGCTTGATCTCAGTACCCTGGGATCATGACCTGAGCTGAAGGTAAACGCTTAACCGACTAAGCCACCCAGGAGTCCCTGTGTTTTCTTTTTTAGTTCTCACCCCCCACCCCCAAAAATAATTTCTAGGTAAAAGAAAAGATATTGAATTATATAGTTGTGTTTATCCTGGAAGTAAAGACTAAGTCTGGAATATTCAAAGATGTATTAAAGTGAGTAAAACCAACATGAAACCTAATGTCTTCATCTTTTGTGTGGGGTGGACAGTATCTTTCACTTTTTCTTGTCACCCATTTATGTGTCATGCGTTATGTTGCCACTCACTATATTTGCATAAAATTAATAAAGTATCATTTGAACACTTAGCCCATCTATTATCAAGTTCTCAAATTCCAAAATATCTTTCAGTAGGTTGGCATAAAATTCTGGTGTTTTAAAGAGAATATAATTTGTAAATTTTAAAAAATAACTTTTTTGGTCTTTTTTTCTTCCACTATTTCTTAGAAACCGTGATATATCACTTCTGATTATTGGATGAGAGTGATGAAGTGTACTAACCTGCTTAATGGTTAATTCTTGTCACTTTAATGGATCTTTTCCTAAAGTGATTAAAGCTGGTGTGTGTGTGTGTGTGTGTGTGTGTGTGTGTGTGTTGTTAAGTGCATGATATACATTGCTTCATTTAATCCTCACAATTATGTGAAGTGAGTGGTATTATTACTCCAGTTTTTCAGAAGAGAAGTAGCCTTGGGGTTATTTTTTGAGGTTGTATGACTGGTAAGAAGCAGAGCAGGAGGTCTGAGCCTAGGCTGTCATAAACACTCTGCTGTCCTGCACTGTGCAGACATAGTGTAAATAATTTGGAAAATACAGAGAAGAAAGGAAAAGACACATTATTGCCACCCAGGGATTTTCACTGTTGAGCATACTGGTGTATTTCCCTTCAGTCTTCTTTATTGTATACTTAAAACAATTAAAGCATCACTATCATATTATGTACCACTGTGAATATTGCATTTTTTCCTTAATATTATAACAAGTATTTTTCTATGTTCTTACAAAACATCTGTAAGTGATGTTAAAAGATACATAGTACAGTTGACCCTTGAATAACGGGGGTTAGGAGTAACAACCCCTGAGCAGTGAAAAACGCACATGTAACTTTTGACTTCCCTGAACTTAACTACTAATAGCCTACTGTTGACCAGAAGCCTTACTGATAATAAAAACTGTTGATTCACGTTTATTTCTTATTTTATATGTATTACATACTGTGTTCTTGTATAAAGTAAGCTAGAATAAAGAAAATGTTTTAATATCATAAGGAAGAGAAAACACGTTTACAGTATTATACTGTATCAAAAAAAATCTGTGTGTAAGTGGACCCACATTGTTCAAACCCATGTTGTTCAAGGATCATTTGTACTTCATTAAAGTGGTATACTAGAATTCTGTAAATCGCTTCTTGTTGGACATTTGAGTAAGTTTGATTTTTTTTTTTTTTTTTTTTTTTTTTTTTTTTTTTTTTTTTTTTTTTTTGCTATTAGAGATAATACAGCACTTTTTCTGTGTGGTATATTTCTGCCTGTATTTTAGACTTTTTTGGGGAATAGATTTCCACTAGTGAAAATACTGGATCACCATGTTTGAACATTTTGGGTTAGTCTCTCACATTTATTTGGTTTCTAAAAACTGTTTTAAGATGATGTAACTCACATCAACAGTGTATGGGGAATCCCCATTTCATGGAAACTGCATTAGCATAAAAATAGTTATCTCATTTATATTTGAATTTCCTCGATGAAGAAATTAATATCATAAGTAATGATAAGTAGTGGAATTGGACATTTTTGTATTTAACTTCTTTTATGAATTTCTGCTTGTCTTTTGCCCATTTATTTGCTGGGGTCTTGTGTTTCTTATCACATCCTGCGAACTCTTGGTATATTAATGACATTAACTCATCAGTATTATTACTTATTGATAATTTATCCTAGTTATTGTTTTCCTTTTCATTTTGGCAATCATTTGTATGCACCCTTAAAATTTGCATAGCAAGTCCTGTCCCTAAATCCTGAGCTCCTTTGTGATTCCAAAATGGCCTGAGTTGAAAACGAAAACAAAGATCTTTTTGGGCTCTCTAGATTTGTTTTTGAGGTGCGGTGTAATGTAAGGATGTGAACAGATTTTTCCTTAAATAACTAACAGCTGAATTCACATCATTCACTTATGGACCTTTACCTTTCTTCGCTGATGTATGTGGCTTCCTTTCTAATATATTGCATTCCTGGGCTTAGACTTGCTCCTGGCCCATCTACCCTGCTTAATTGCCCTTTCCTGTTCTAGTCTTCCCTTTCTGGTGATGACCTTTCAACATTAATTTGTTTTGCATTCTGCCCTGTATATTTACTGTAGATGTGAAAAACGGATTTGCTATTATCCAAATAAATCTTTATTTCTTGTGTTGCCGAACTGCATCTTCTGAGGGGAGAGCACATGCATGCTTGGTTTCTGTGCCACATTATTCGGTGAACACTTGTTTTCTCATAATATCCACGGACGTTTGAAGGTTTTTATTTTTTGTCCCCAAAACATTTTTCTTCTTTCCTTTCTCTTTTTTTCTTTTCTCCACTCCTCCCCACACACTGTTTATTAGTACAGTTTTGGGGAGGTCCACTGGTACAATTTGAAACCAAAACAAAAGATTGAGCTGTATCAGTGGTTTGCTTACTACAGTTTGTCTGTGTATTAAAGCCTTAAAAAATTTTGTAACAATAATGCGGCATTTTTACCCATTATCAAGTAGAGATGTAAAAGGCTGTAATTATTCTCTAAAGTTTCCAAAGTCATTTAGAATGCTCCGACTTCAACTAGCAGAGATTGAATAAACTAGATACATTGCTACAAATTCTGATTTCATCTAATTTTGACATTTGATACTTGTGGACAAGTAGATATTTGTAGGAATCTGCATTTCTCGTAATGGGTTTAAGAAATACATTGTAATCATCTGCAAATAAATTAATTACGCATAGATTTTTACCAACTTTTAGGCTTTGGATTTTGGGGTAATTTCTTACATCAGCCTCTTCCCCTAAGAAAGTAAAAACTAGTTGTAGACTGAGAGCAATTTTGTCTTTTTTCTTGCTTCATTGCAAAGACAACAATTGATAGATCATGTATAGTCCTTTATTCTGTGCTTGCTTTGGGTTCTTGTATGTACAGTAATTCCTTGGAAGAATTTCCCTCCACACTGGTTTTTCCTGTTCAATTTTTCCAGGACTGTTCTCTTCAGGTGTTGGAAGGCTTTTCCATTGTTTTGACAGAGGCTGCTTAGGGTGGTATATTAAATAGCACATGGCATTTTAAGTTGTTCTTACATTACCTCCCAAGAGTTTAAGGTCAATCTTCTTTGACTGTCAAGAATATTTAGAGAGAGGACAGGAAGGGGACTAGGGTTTGTGGCACCTACTGCGTCAGCCCCGCTGAGCACTTGTGCAGATGGTGGTGGCTACCCTCCTCAAGGATCAAGAGGAGATTGCCTCTAACCCTGATTCTGTGGCCAGGTGCTGTCTAAAACCTTCCCCTGGGTTTGTTTTATGGGAGAACTTTTATGGGAGGAGGCATATCCTTTTGTTCCCCTTGCCCTCTGAGATCCTTAGACTTGCTCCTGGCCCATCTACCCTGCTTAATTGCCCTTTCCTGTTCTAGTCTTCCCTTTCTGGTGATGACCTTTCAACATTAATTTGTTTTGCATTCTGCCCTGTATATTTACTGTACAGGTTGCCTGCGCTGTGTCTGGATTTCCCCACATTAGCTTGGATGAAAATTCAGCTCCTCTATTTATTCCCTTCTACTACCCATCTCTCACAGACTTCATTAGGTGTAACTTTTCATGCTACTGACCCTCTGGAGGTTGAGAAAAGACCGACACACATCCTCCCTGGCTTTTCCCTTCTGTGTCTCCTTTTACCTTCTGAATCCTCTCACCATTTCTTTTCAGTCCTAATGATGTGTATCTTGTAGTTGCAGTTTTTTGGGCTTCTCTGACCTGCTGGTTTATAGTTTCCATCAAATTTAGAAAGATTTCAGCCATTATTTCTTGATCACGGTTCTATTGGTCAACTGCAGTTTGGTTAATCTACGATGGACTTGCCCTTTTTTTAACTAGCACTATCCAGGATATATTCTTATTGTAGTGAATAATGTGAGCACAAGAGCCAAGCCAAACCATGCAGCCATGTTTAGGGGCCCTGCTCACGTCATGACCACTAACATTCCATTGACCAAAGCCAATTACATAACTAAGTCCAACATCAATGGGATAGGGAGGGAAGTAAATTTTTGCTGAACAGTAACAAAAGATATCCCAGTCTTTTGTTTTTGTATGGTTCTTTTTTGGCTCTGGAAAAGTGTCTACTGGAAAGTGAATTAACTTTGGAATCATACCTGGATTCAAACCCTAGTTTTGCCACTAACTACTCGTGTGACCTTAGCAAGTTACCTAACCTTTCTAAACTATGTTCCCTCAGTTGTAAAAATGGTAATAACCTTTACCTCATATGACTTTTGGGAAAATTAAAACATGTAACACACATGGAAATGTTTAGTACAAAATTGGCATTCAATTAGTGTTAGTTTCCTTTTGGGATTCCAAGTGGGCTTTTATTGTAGACATTGGTTCTAGGAAGTAAAACAATCTGACAAGATACAAAAACCTCTGTCATAAAGAATATTTTTAGAATAGGCATGATACTGGCCAGTTTATTTTCATTCACAATGATGGATGAGAATTGGAATTTGGATCCAGGAAGTGAATACTGTACTGTTCAACTATATCCTGATAGGAGGAAGGTCCATTTTCAAGGTTGATACTAGGGGTGGGCCTCCTTCAGGAGCACCTATTCTTTTACTAGAAGTAGAAAGTAGGATTATACTGTGGGGCCTTTTCTGAGCATGACTTTCTCCTACTTCCCTATTGTCAGACTGGGCTCAGGGAGGAGCTTGAATGGTGCAAGAATAGTTTTAAATTGGATGTGGTAGTTTTCAGTTCTCAGAAGCTTTCATGTAGATTGTTCTGGATGGGGCCTGGGTTATTGCTCTTTGGGGAAGGTGTTTTCCAGGGACTATATCTTTAAGGGGTACAGTCCTAATCCTGTGAGGAGCTGGCTACTCCTTAGGTTGTGAAAGCCCTGTGGGCCTAGAGTGAGGGGTCTATTCCATTGTTTGAGGACTCCCTTTTAGGAGGGAAAAAGGCTTCTGATCTCTTGGGTTTGGAGCGGACCTCATCTTTGATATTGGTTTTCTCTTCTTGTTTTATCCTTGAAAAATTTAATTAAACTGAAACTGTAAATACAGAATAGGAAAATCATGTTAAAGAAAAAAGGGCACTCAAGGGCCTGGCATCAGACTAAAGAAAGGAAAGAATTTCGGCATGGATGTAGCTATCCTGGGATCTAGGCGATTGGGGATGTGGACAGTGGGCTTATTTTAGATGGTTTCTGATGTCAAGCTCTTCCGAATCGGAAATTCAAGGCACTCCTGTGGTAGAATGAGCATCCAGGCTGACAGCCATGGTCAGAGCTCTGTGCTCCCACTTCAAGCCAGAGAAGGAGGTGGAGGAGGAAGAGGAAGAGGAGGAGGCAAACTGCAGACACTCGGGGCACAGTTGTAACTTCAGCATGTTCCATACATACAACCAAAAGAGCTACGAGCTCAGGACCGTCTCATGGCTCCAGGAGGTCAGGGTTGGCCAGCACAGCATCTTTCACTTATGCCTATACCCATGTCAGGCATCACCGATGGATTCATCATCGTCCTTCCCACTGAGCAGTCCTGCCCTGGGCCCTCCACATTGCTCGCTGGCCAGCCCCTAACAGCAGAACTACAGACAGGGTTCATTGCACTTACCACCATATTGGCTCTTGTCTCCAAGAGAAAGACTTTTCAAGGAATAAGTAAAAAGGAGTATCAGGTAATAGGAAAGGGTACTGTTTTTCTGAGAGTGTTTTTGTTTGTGTCTGGTATTCCTGGCAAAATGGTGCTAGAAAAGGTGCTCAGATCAGCTAGTTTTATCCTGAAGTCCAAGTATGCTGTAGCTGTAAAAATTTGGCTGATTCTACCTTTGGAAGCTGTACTTTTTTGCGTGTGTTGATGGAGATAAATGCATGAACTGAAACTAAATATTATGAAACCAAATTTTATTTGCTTTAAGATATGTTCGGGCTGTTAGGCTTGGAGAGAAAAAAATAACCAAGTGTGTTCTTGGAAGGCACTTCCGATCTTTAATTAGATATTTGAAGTTTACAGGCCCATCACTCAGGCTTGGCATTGCCTCTTAGTTTCTAATCTCTGATTTAATTTAGAAGCACTGATTGTAACTTACTGACGGCAGGAGGCTCTCTCAGAGGTCTTCCTTCTCCTTAGAACTCAGTTCAATTCAATGGATGGAGCTGGACCAGCTGCACTTCCAAAATTGTTGCCACATTACAGTTTTCAAGGCTGAGAGACTTTAATTATCTCCAGAGTCCTGCTCCTTCCAATAATGGATTGCCTTGAATTTCTGTGAGACAGGGGTCTGGTTAGTTAACAACCATTTGTTCAACACCTTCTGTGTCTTTAGAGGCTCACGAGGGCCGAGGAAGAGATTCTGAAGGAATAAAAGACATGGTTCCTATTTAGGGAACCTCAAACTCTTAGAATATCAATTATGCTTCTGCTTGGTGATTTAAAAGTTGTTCCTTCCCACTGTGACTCCAGGAGCCCAGTTTAGGGTTTAAGAATTTCCCACCTCCACCTCCACCCTCTTCTTCCCTACACCTGGTATGTGTGAAGGTCTACTTTTCCTAACCAGAGAGTAAGACACTTTCAGGGCAGGGAGCCCTTGTATTCCTTCCCCCATAGCGGGTTTATATCCTGGGATCCTTGTTATTTTCAGCTCCTGCTGCAGAATAGCCTATCACCAGGATGCCTCCACTGCTCACTGTAGTCCTTTCTCAGCATGGGGCAGTGATGGGCTCAGCCCAGTTCTTTGGTCACCAACACAGTCCATCTTTTAGAATCCCACTGAAATAATTGAGTGGGTCCAGACATCTTGAATCACCTAACAAAACATATGGCATAGAGAAATCCCTCAAGAATCTCTTAAAAATTAAATTGAATTACTAAATAAAAGAGCCGGTGTCAATTTCTGATTACCTTTGAATAAACTTGCCCTGATTTGAGGGCACATTTGCCTTTGAAAGTCAGGCACTGTGCTGAGCTCTGGGGATACAGTGATGAAAAAGGAAGTCCCTCTCCTCAGGAAGTTTATACTCTGAGGGAGAGTGGTTATAAAAACAGATAAACATAGTTCTGTCTTCAAGGAAATCACAGTTGGGTAATGGAGACAGACATGCAGATAGCAGAAGTCCCACACTTGAGAACTGTCAGAGCTACTAGCCCCACGAGGCTGTGCTGTGGGTGACTGCCAATCCCAGTGTAGTCAGTTGCCAGCTAAGCCAACAGATGTGCGTTGCTGCCTGCCAGAATCTCACAGTAGGCCCTGGCCTTGGAGATCAGCTCTCCAACCATCATCACCTACAGATCAGAATTACAGGCTGGGTGCTTTCCATCCCAGGAAGAGATGAGTCTATAAGCCCCTTGAAGGAAACTAAAAGCAACCAACACCTAACATGAGATTTGCTTATGTAGATCTTGTGTTGTGATCATTTACGAGGATACACAAGGACAGTGTTCCAGTGTGGAAAGAGAATGGGCAGCTTTGGAGACAGACAGACCTGGGTTGAATCCTGACTGCACTCCTTATTAGTTGGGTGGCCTTGGTTAAGTTTCTTAATTTCTCTGAAGCACATTTCACTCATCTGTAAAATGGGGGTGATGATCCCTACTTACATGATCGTTGTGAGAGTAAATGAGGCAATGTGTTTAAAAGCCCAGCGCAGTGGCTGGCACATAGTAGGCACATAGTAAATTTTAGTTTTCCCCTCTTTCTCCTTCTTGATGCATCAGCAGGAGGCTGGCATTATAAAATATATCTGATCTAAAATACACAGCACTGTTAGAAATAGTGGAATGTAATGAGCCCTATCAGTGAGAATGTCCTGGAATGGGTATCTAGAAAGTGGTATGTCAGGGATTCTCCAGCACTTTGAAGGGGAAAAAGAGCTCTGACTTCTTTGCAGAGCACTTCTTTAGGGCAGGAATAGGGACATCAGGGTATTAGAATATTGTTCCCAGAAATGACTCAACTTTTTTTCTCCAAGAATATTTTGTATAGAAATAATTTGTTTACATTCTCGTCTCACCTGTTAGACTAAAGCTTTGCAAAATTTTGTTGTAAAAGTATCACTGGGATGGTTTTGGGAGTACAATTTCCTGGAGTCTCCTCCCCCCCAACTCAGAATGAGTCTGGGCTATGGCCTAAGAGTTTGTACTTTGATAAGCACATTGGGGGGTTCTGACATAGGTTCTGAGGACCACAGTTTGGGCAGACTACACTGGAGTGAGAGCCCCTTAAAAGCTTGGACTGTTTCCTGTTCATTCTGTATTTCCAGTGCTCAGATATAATAAATACTGATTGAGTTTGGTTGAATAAATGAGTGAACAGGATCCTCTAAGAAGATGTCCTGTTGAGAAGAGGATATTTTAAAATGATTGGATTCCTGGGTCCTAGGTCAGTGTCTTGTGAGTTTGAAGAAAATAATTAGTCTGCTTAAACTTGTGAGTGAGACCCAGTCCCTAGTAGCCCACATGACCCATTTCATAAAAGTGGGCTTTTGTTGAGGACAGGAGGCTGAGCAGATGCTAGTGTGGGGTTGTTCCCTCAAAGAGTAGCCCCAGCCTTACTGTTTCTCTGTTGATTCAGGGTTGGTTGACAGAAATCAGGGAGCAGCTCTGTGACCATCTTGCACTCATTTCGTGCATTGTAGGTCCCTTAGAACCAAAAAGAAGTTCAGGCCTTTTTATGATGGAAAAGCTGAAAAACAACAATTTTAACAAATTTTCTCTAAAGGAAACTCGTAAGTTCCCCTGAATTTACCATTTCATTAAAACACCTCTTGATTTGGTGCCTTTTAAAGGGTATCACCTATTCTAAATAGAATAGATTTATTGAGCCACACTTTATCTGTGGGCATTTTGGGCGTTCTGTAGATATTTCTTCTCTGTCTCTGTGCCTGTGTCTTTATCACCTGCTTGCCCAGTGGCACCCAGAGCCTGGGGTCATCCTTCCTGCTGAGTTTGGTGGAGAATAGTGATGACTTATATTCAAGTTTTCTAGGCGAATATTGGATGGTTAGACTGCATTACACTTGTACTTTACAGTGTTCCACTTAGAAGAGAGAGGCCCCAGGAGATAGTATCACACCTACTTATTAAGAGTTGCCCACACTTGGTATTTGAAATTACTTTTAAGGCATCATGGCCCTTATGAAACATTCATTGCTCCTGGAAAATGCTAGACGTTTATCCAGATGGTGAAATGACTCTATTTTCTTTAAATTAATTAGTTGTTGATTTCCACAGGGCGACTGAGTGCAGCTGCACATGCACCTCAGTGGTTGGGGCGGTGGGGCTGGATTGAGCCAGAAGGTGTTCAATGACCTCTCACCACCAAAACAGCTTAATATATGATTTAACACAAGTAACCGGGGATTTTCCATTACAACAAAAACTACTGATTTTTCACCACTTGCAGTACATTTATGGATGTCATTGCCCCCTTTCACCAGACCCTTATTATAATTTTAGCTCTCAGGGGATTTTAGTGCCCTCATAGTTTAGTTAAAGAAGAAACACACACACACACATTGTATTGGTTTCTGTAAATAGAAGCATGTGCTGCCTTTTCCTGAAAATACTGCCTTTTGATAGTTCTCTTCAGTTCTTTTAGATCCTCACAGCTGAGCAGTAGTTTAGGGCTCCAGAAGACAGCAGTCTCTATCCATCTGGGTCGGTTCTGCACTCAGCAGTCCTGGGCAATGGGGAAGGGCCACAGACAGATGAGCCCGCAATGGGACTAGGGAGGGGTCTGGGATTCAGGGCTGCTGATGGTGCTTTTAGTTTCTGGCTTGCCCTCTCCCTGTGCTGCATTAACTTGTCCTGGGACCAGTGTCACCCCCTAGCTGCTTTTTGAATTGCCTTTCCCCTCCTGCCCTTGGGATGCTAGTGTTTCAGATACGTGGGGGGAGCCTTGTGTCGCTGTGGCAGGAGGATCTAAAAGGAAGGGACTTACTGCTTGAGGGCATGTCATTGTTAATGTCTGGAATACTTAGGGCATAGTCATATGCTCAAATGATGTGGGTCTGTTTTGTACCACTCAGAAGAGTTTCTTGCAATGTTGGGACCTGTCAATCCTAAAGCGGGGCAATTCCCCGAGGAAAGAATGTATCTGGTGCTTGTTGTTTCTTTGTGATAAGGACAATAAAAAGAAGGAAGGATAAGAATTCTTGCTAAAAACACTGGCTCTTGTGCTAAGTGCTGTGGAGGATACAAAGAAAGAAAAGACATTGTCCCTACGTTCAAGATGTTTACAATCTAGTGAGCAAAATCAGCCCATGAGAACATAAGCAGTAATCCAAGGCCGCGCGCTCACACCGTAGGAGAGTTTTAGACCACAGCTCTTGACAGCAGGATGACCGGGCACACGCTGCTTAGTGGTGAGCTATGTTGTAAGCAGCTGCGTACTAAAAATAAAGCATCATGTTTGTGAAGGATCGACTTAAATTAGACTGGATTCAAGGTCATGCAAATACTAGTTCACCATCACTGGCTGATGCTTCTTTGTCCTCCTTGAAATTGGTGGTTGTGGTGATAGGCAGCCAGGAATTGCATATACTGTCAGCGTATTTAAGGGAGGAGGGGGGACCTGCGAGTGTGTTCTGGCAGCAAAAGGACTGAGAACAGTGGTTGTGGCTAATGCCTTCGATGGGATTGAGAAGGAGCTGGAGGCAGATCACTGTTTGCTGAGCCAACCTTGGTGGTGGAGGCTGGACAGCACCTTGAAAGAAGGGTGGGGTGAGTGCAATGGAGGCTCTGAGTTTCCTGATGGTGAAGAGAGTGGCGATCAGGGGCCCTAGAGGGCTGGGAGGACAGTGCCTTGATCAGGTGGCAGAGCATTAGAGGGACATTATGGGGACTTGAACCCTGGACTGGATTGCAACACAGGGGAGCAGGGCCCTCAGCACTGGCAGTGCCCATCTACCACGTAGTAAGTGCTTGACAAATATTTGCCAAATGAATAATTAATGAATTGGACTCTGACAACTAAACTTTATCCTGTAGGTGAGACATGGAAGATTTGACAGGGACGTGGTGTTCCCCTGACGTATCGAAACATATCTGACCTGGGGGCTCATTTCATTTGTTAAACCAGCTGGTCTGAGAAATCAATACTGGGTGCTAATGAAAAACAGCAGCTTAATGTGACATCTCTCCCAGCTGGTGTCAGAATTGTGTGAGCCTCCAAATTGCTACCTCATGGCACACAGGAGATATCAGGACATGGTGCAGGAGGGGGACGTTTGGGCTGAAAGATTTTGTGGTTTGTCTGGGATGTCTCTTTGAGGAGCCCCATCCTGCTTCTGTGCACAGCAGATCTTGGCTGGCTTGTCCCCTGATGATCAAAATACCTTGATGCTTCCTCGTGGTTTTGTCTCCTCTGTGGTTTAGCCTGCGGCAACTCAGATTCACAGAGCTCTCTGAATACTGGGATTTCCTGGGCCTTGTCCTCCATCCTCTACGTCTTCAGGAGGCTGTCTCCCTGGGCTGCAACTGTCCAATACCCCAGCGAGGTCCCTTAGAAGTGACCCTGAATTTTTCCTTTGTTGCTGACTTGTGGTTCACAACCTCTTAAGGTACTTTTGGCAAGTCTGGGGAAAACGGAAAGCCTTGACTGATTCGAAACTTTTAAAGAGAGGATTCTGCTACTTGACAGCTCTGTGCTACAGTAAGCAGCTGGAAGTCAGGTTTAAGTCCCTTGGGCTTAAGGTTTGCTTTTGGCAGCAGGTTGCAATATCTTTGGAGTTCCAGCACGGAGCTAGATAAACATCATGTTTCACTCCTTGGGCTATCAATGGCTGTGAGGAGCCACGGTGGCCCTCCATCTCTGTCAGGGCTTGTCAGTTGCTTCTTTATGAATACAGCTTTTAATACTCTCTCACTCCATCTGGCCAGATTCGGGAGGGCCAGATCCCTGGTATCCCTTTACTTTTGCCCTGCCCTTCTTGACTACATTTGAAAGTCAGAAACATCGACTGTGGTCTGCCCTGGTCTGTCCTGGTGGCTTAAGGCTAGTTCTTTCACCCTGGATAGATGAGTCTCCTGGGGCAGCCCCTAGACCTGATGGTGGTCTCTCATTCTCTGTGGGTATAGGATCTTAGGCATCAGTGGACTATTACGTAGATGGGCTTGGTAAGTGGGATCTCAGTAGCAGCTGGGGGGGGGCTGCAGGGACCCTCTGTAACTATCCATTTTTTCTCTCGGGCAACTGTGCAGGGTGCCAGAGTTGGTATAGTCACACCAACTTGGGTTTGACTCCCTGCTCTGACACTTACTGACAGTGTGACCTTGGACAACTCATTCTGCCTCAGTTTCTATACGGCTGTAGAATGAGGACAAGAGTAGAATTTGCCTGCAGAGCTGTGGTAAAGAGAAAGAGAGAACGTTTAGAAAGGCCCAAGCACAATACCAACCACAAAGCAGGTACCCTCAAAGGTATTTATCATTAGAGAGTTTGGATTAGCTTACTTTAATGATAACATCATCAGTGTTCTCTGAGCTGACTGTATACAGTCTGTGAGATTGAATTAGTTGCTTTTTTAAAAGCTTTTTATTAGAATGGAGTTTTTAAAACTAGAGAATATATCTGCTAAATTCTCGTTACTACAACCATGTTAGAAGCAACCCCAGAGCAGTTATTCTCCGGTAGCCCCTGTGATGCCTTGAGTAGTACCCGACCAGTGGCTGGGCCCGCAGATGCCACTGAAAATGGGAGGTTCTCTTGTGGCCTCTTGGAGTCACCATTGCCTCGTGTGCACAGCCAGCTCTAGTCCAGAGCTGTGTGGAGATTATGGTAGGTTTACATACATTTTAAAGAAATAATAGAGATACCCAGGTGCTCTTTACCCAGTTTCCTCTATGGTAGCATCTTGCAAAACTGTAGGACATTACCACGACTGTCACATTGATATTGATGTCAAGATACCACCACAGGATCCCTTATGTTGCACTTCTGTGGTCATACCCATTTCCCTCCTGCTCCTACACCCTCCTTAATCTCTGGAAACTACTAATCTGTTAGGGCGTGGACCTCTTACCCATAGGATAACATTTTATTGATTGATTATGAGAATGAGATTAATATCTATATTAAGCCATATCATTTTGAAAAAAATGTACAGCCAAACCCTTAACTAAAGGGTTAAGCCTAACCCTTAATTGAGACAGCAGAGATCCAGAAAAGGAGGCCAAAGGATCATTTCTTACATTAGGGGAAAATTAATACTGTGAAGATGGTTTTCAGAGAAGTGGGAAATCTCAGCTTAATCAGGAAAGGTTAGGAATTATTACTTTCATATACCCCTGAATTTCTCTTCCTTACCCTGGCTTTTATTAGGTGATTTTGAATAATTTTATTCTATATCTTATTTGAGTATTATCAAGAATTCATCTTAAAATATTATAGCCGGTACAAATATTTATAAAGATTTATTGCATCCTAAAGTCTGCATTTATGATTTCTTGAGGTGACAGCACTTCCTTAGGGATTTTAGTTCTGATTCTTAGATTAGTGAGGAAAGTGGAATTTGAGGTTCAGAAATGTTCCAGAAACTTGTCTGGGGTGTCTCAGGCCTCTGGGACTACCAGAGAGTTTTTGGGCCTGCCATAGCTACCCACTCACGCTGTGTTTCTCTTCCCAGGAGCTGGAGTCAGAGAGGACGTGTTTCTCATTTGGAGGGAGATGGAGGAAGCCTGCAGCACTCTGGCCCAGATCCAGAGGCTGGTTGCTGAGCCACCCAAGTCCGAGGTGGCCCCAATAGACCAAGGTGGGTGCTGTTTATGTTCATAGTGTAAGAGTCATAACCGTTACCAGTTGGGGATGAAGGACTCTTTCCTGAGGAGTTCTTCCAGAGTTGTGCTGTGGTTTATATGTGCGTGTGTATGTGAGTGAGAGAGTGTGTGTTTGTGTGCGTGTGTTTTTGTGCATGTGTGAGATTGTCCAAGAAAAACCAGTTGGACAGGAAAGTGGTAACTATTGCTAGGAAAAAGAGGCCTCAGTGTAGAGCTGGGCTCAGTGATGACTATAACACAGACAAGTGAGGATTTGTAGCCAAGGCGCAGGGTGGGGTTTGTGGATGGAAAATTGCTAAGAGGAAACATCAGGGGTAAAGGGGGATTCTGGCTGAACCTACCTGAGAGGATTCTGGTTGAAGGCAGGCCAGGGTGACCAGATATTACCGGGTGGAGGGCTTTGAGGAATTTGATCAGATGTGAAGGGTGGGGGATTCTGGCTAAACTGAGTTAGCAAGATTTTTGCTAAAGTTAGATGATTCAGAGACAAACATGGAAATCCAAAGATGGAAGCCTAGTTGAGAAGAAAATTCAGGAACCTGAGTTTGGAGTGAGAAAGTCCTAGTTGCAAATCCCAACTCCATCATTAGGCATTAACTCGAATTAATCTCTTTAAGCTTTAGTTTATTCTTCTGTTAAGTAATTCTATCCGTCTTGAGAATAGAGGATTAAGCAAAATAATGTAAAGATTATTTTGTAAAGATTAAGTAAAATAATGTGTGCTTTGCACCAAGCAAGTATTTGATAAATGTTAGCTCACTCTTTCCCCTTTCACAGTTAGAGAGTTAGTATACTGATTCTCCTTTCTGAGTTCTTGAGTTAATAAATGATTTTCCTCTGTAGGGCACTGGTTTCATTTAGGGCCCCTCTGGTAATAATGGTAGTTAACACTTACAGCACGTACCTTACATGGCGAGCCCCGTGCTAGACTCTTCACAGTATTCACTCGTTTAACGCTTCCTACAATCTTATAAGATAGGTGCTACTATTATCTCCATTTAGGTTAAATAACTTGCCCAAGGCCACAGAACTAGAAGTGGTGAAACCAGTATCAAAACCTAGTTCCTCTGTAAAAGTAGCCAAGTCTGGCGTTCACCCCAGACATTCTGACTGAATCCATAAAGTATGTGGTCTGGACATTGAGGGTTTTGAAAGCTTCCCAGGTGATCCTAATGTGCAGCAAAACTTGGGAACGTTTGCCAGGCTGTATTGCCTCCTGGTGCCCTGTCTATATTACAGAGTTGTCAATGTGGGAAGAGAGCAAGGAGCCAGACCAGCTGGGGCAGGGATGCAGTTGAAGAGCAGAAGTAGGGGAGGGACACGTGTACAGGGAGGAGGAGGTTAAAGGCATGGGAAGATTTGCCCCGTGCAACCTGATAAATTCCTGGTGACAGTGACTTTTTACTGTGACTGGGTGTCCAGCTGTGGGTGTGGGGCCGCACAGCTGCAGTTGCTTTGCCAGCTCTCCAGGGTCCCCAAGGAGGGGCCTAATCGGGCTTGTCCAGAGGGGCTGCTCATTTGTAGTGACACGGTGCTTAATGTGAACCCAAAGAGTCCTCTGTCATCCTGAGAGAATGAAAATGAAGCAGGGGGCCTGGGGCTAAAGTCAGCATCCGTGCTACACAAAGAGAATGGTGATCCTGCTGCTCAGGTGTTTGGGGGAGTACAGTGGACTGAATTGTTCCCCCAAAGTTCATGTGTTGAAACTCTAACCCCCAATGTGATTGTACGAGGAGATAGGGCCTTTAAGGGGGTAGTTAAGGTTAAATGAGGTCATAAGGGTGGGACCGTGATCCAGTATGACTGGTGTCCTTATAAGAAGAGGAGGAGACGCCAGAGACCTCTCTCTTTCCACGCGTGCACGGAGGAAAAGCTATGTGAAGACACAATAGGAAGACGACCATCTACAAGCCAGAAAGAGATGCTTCACCAGAAACCAACCCCAAGGGCCCCTTGATCTTGGACTTTCAGTTTCCAGAACTGTGAGAAAATGAATTTATGTTGTTTAAGCCACCCAGTCTATGATATTTTGTTGTGGTAGCACAAGTAGACTAAAATAGGGAGTATTTAAATTTGGGATAGTCTTGAGGATTAACAGAAGATTTTTAGATACTCTTTCTAAAGGAAACAGAAAAGCTATTGGCCTCAGTAATTGATAGAAGGATAGATCATCGTGCCTTTATTTCAGTCTAATACACATACACACACACACACACACAACTAAAAACTAAACACTTTCAAAGATGCTTCAAGTATACTATTTCTATTTAAAAAGCAACATTTGGTCATGACCTTTCCACTGTTGGATACTCATGATATCCAACTCATGATACTTGAAACTTTTGTAACCTTGCTTTGGCCTCAGAGACCACATTTGGAGTGTCTGAACTGCTCCTGTTGCCACCCACAGCACAGTGTTATTGAAGCAGAGGACGGTCTGCTTTATGTGAAGGCAGAGCCATTCTCTAAGTTTGGCTGCCCAAGGCCTGCAAGGCCAAAGGAGATAGCATAGCCATCTGGATGGGGATGGGTTAGGATGGAGAAGGTCAGATGGGCTGCCATTGCATGTGAAACCTTCATGTGAACTAGACAAAGTCTATCTTCTTGGGCATAGCACCCCTTCATGCCCCCTGGGTTATGTGCACTGGTTCAGAGACCAGCTGGCATATGGTTACCATAGGCCAGGAAGGCAATTTCTGGCAGGGATGACTCATCAGCCTGATGCTTAGGATAAGAAGATGGTGAGGCTAGATACTCGTAACTGATAATTTTGACCTCTTTTAATTACCAAGAGTGGGACATGAAAATTCTCTGGGGGAAAAAACAGACAAAAATATATGAAATAATGGTTTTTAACCAACTGAGCCACCCAGGCATCCCTGAAATAATGGTTTTTAAAGACACTGGACACCCAAGCAATGAAGGCCAGTGATCCCTGAGATAGATACAGGGAATATCCAAGGTGAGCTCTATGATTTATCTCAACCTAATGCTCTGACAGAGTTTCCAGGCCATGGTACAGGGAGAAGGATCCCAGGTGGAGCACAACAAACTTCTGATTCTGGGAGGCAGAGCTAAGAGTACAGGGAGACCAAGAAATCTAGATTTCATAGGACAAATTACCAGAGAGGAGAGAGGTACATAGAAAGAGAACTCTGGAAATCTGTAGAGCCCCGCCTTGAAAATTCAGCTCAATATGGAGGAACTCTTTCATGTGGGGAGATTAGCTGAGGCTGGGAAAAATCCATTGGGAAGCATTAGGAAGAAAAGCCTTGGTGCTCACACAGGGCCAGGAACAGTACCTGTTCTTAACAGCCGTAGTGGATAATTAATAACTCATGGGGCACCGGGTGGACTGCTTGGCAAAGTCTTGCCTCAGTAATGGGGAATGAGTAGCATTCAGTGGAGCTCTGGGCCCTCCTAGGAAATCATCAAAGCAAGACATGAAGGAAAGAACTCTTTATAGGTAATGAAACTGCACCTCAGAACAAGGTTCCAGAATATTTAAAAGAATACTAAAGCAACCAGTAGCCAACAAGGTGAAATTCACAACTGGCTTCCAATCAGAGATTACTAGGTGTGAAAAGAAGCAGGAAATGTTTCCCTTAATAATCTATCAATCCAATCCAGACTTACTGGGAACTGATATATTAGGATTGGCAGAAAAAGAAATTCAGTTATTATAACTGTTTCATATGTTCAAACATTTAAGTAGGAAGAGTAATGATTTTTTTTTTTAAAGGAAAATGTTGAACTTTAAGAGATGAGAAACTTTTAGGGAAGAAAATATCTTAGATGAAAACATGCTGAATGGAATCAATGGGCTGATTAGACATTGCAGGGGATAAGATTAGTGAACTTGAAGACACAGCAATAGAAACTATTCAACATGAGACACTCAGAGAAAAAGAATAATAAACAAATAAAAACCAAACAAATAACAAAAGAGCATCATTGAGCTTCAACTGGCCAAAATATACATGTAGATGGAATTTCCAAGGAGAGGAGAGAAGGGGAACAGAAAAATATTGGAAGAGATAAAGATGGAAAAATGTCCAAGTTTGGTGAAAACTGTAACTCAGATCTAAGAAGTTCAATGGATGCCAAGTACAAGAAAATGAGGGAAAGTATACCAAGGGACATCATAATCAATTTGCTCAAAACCAATAACACAGAGGAAATCATAAAAGTAACTAGAGGAAATAGAAGAAATGTTATATACAAAGGAATAAAGATAACCATGACATTAGAATTCTTGTTGCAAGTGAGAAGACAGGGGAGAAACATTTTTTTTTTCCTTTCAGTACTTTAAATTTTCAACCTAGAATTCTATAGTCTATAATTTTCAAAAATAAAAAGGCAAAATACAGATATTTTCAGATATACGAAAGCTGAAAGAGTTTTTATCAGCATATCTGCACTTCAAGAAATATTAGAGGAAGCCCTTCAGGCAGGAGGATAATGATATTTTTAAATGGAAAAATGAATGGAAATAAGCTACACAAAAGCATAGAGAACACAGGAGATAACTACATGAATAAATATACAATATTTTTCTATTTAGATATCTTTAAAACACAATTGACTATTTAAACAAAAATAATATGTGTACTGTAGGGTCTATAACATACATATAAGTAAAATGTATGACAACAATAGCATAAAAGCAGGAGAGGAATAGCAGCATTTTAAGTTCTAAAGATGAACAACCCGAATGTCCACTGACAGATAACTGGATAAATAAACAGTGGTATGTACATACAATAGAATATTATTCAGCCTTTAAAAGGAAGGGAATTCTGACACAGGCTACAACATGGATAAATCTCAAAGGTGTTATTAGTGAAATAAGGCAGACACAAATGACAAGTATTGTATGAGTCCACCTATATGAGGTACCTAGAAGAGTCAAATTTATAGAGACAGAAAGTAGAGTAGTGGTTACCAAGGGTTGGGGGCAGTGGGGAATGGAGAGTTAGTATTTAATGGGTAAACAGTTTCTGTTTGGGATACTGAACAAGTTGTGGAGATGGATGGTGGTGATGGTTACATAACAGTATGAGTACTTAATGCCACTTAATTGCATTCCTGAAGAAGGCTAAAATGATAAATTCTATGTTATATATGTTTTACCTCAGGTTAAAACAAAAACAACACACCAGTGCTTTGCAAAACAAAACAAAACCAAAAACAAATCCAGGAAGGGAAAATGGAAGTATGCTATTACAAGATTCTTACACTGGGCATGAAGTCTATAATGTTAATTGAAATTAGGGCATAATATATTGAAGATGTTTGCTGTATACCTAAAGTAACTACTAAATAACAAAACAAGCCAACAAAGGAGATAAAATAGAATTAAAACTACTCAATCCAAGATCTGTCAGGAGGGAAAAAGAGAGCCAAGAACAAATAGGGCCAATAGAAAACAAACGGCAAGATGATAAATATAAACTTAACCATACATCTATCAAGGTGTATCAATTTATACACTTTAAATATGTGTGTTTGTTGTATGTCAGTAATACCTCAGTCCAGATGTTAATTAAGTAAAAGAGGAGGATGTGGATCACTGCTGAGGTGCTGAGCTGTTCAGAGATACTGGTGTTAATGCATCTGAGCATTCTGTGTGGGTGTGTTTGAGTGTGCAAGGCATGACTCTCAAATGAAAAGATGGCTTTTCTTATAAAACGTTCAAGAATTTGTCCAAGTTAGGGAGACTTGACTCTTCTTTGGGTGATGCTGCAGCTCATCATTTCAGGAGCTCCTCACTTGTAATAACCTTCATGGCCATTTTATTACTCACTGGAGATAATAAGTCTAATCATGTCGTGTAGTCATGCCAAGATTGGACTCTCAATATTTGGTTGGTTCAAAATATCAAACTCAATGTCAAATGACAAGGAAGGGGCTAGAGGCATACTGAAGCCCTACAGGCAGTTCGAACAAAGAGCTCTACAGGAGTTTTGAGCACATGGAGAGGGGGGCAATGCTCGTTTTTATTATCATTGTATTAAACCACCAGCCAGATGTCTCTGTTGTCATAAGTTGTGGTGAAGTACACAGATTTGGAATTAGAAAGATATTAATCCTGGCTCTGCCCACTCCTGTGTGACACTTGGCAAGACATTTATTATCTGTGCCTTGGTTTCCTTATTTGCAAAATTGGGATGATAATGATAATACCTACTCCACAGGGCTATTTTGAGACTTAAATGAGTAAATACATGTAAAACATTTAGAACTATGCTATCACATAGTTAGAAGGTAGTGACGTCTACCAAAATATTAATCCATTTATTTTTTCTTTCTTTTATTGACTGCTTACTACATGTAGTTCTGTGCTAGATGATGAGTACCATGGTAAGTAAAACAGACATGGAATGGGCACTCATAAAGCGGCACCTTGTGCCATTTCTGGCTTGGTGAGATGTGCACATGGAAGTATAATTACCAACTGGAATAGTGTGACTAAGGAAAAGTGTGGGCTCTTGGGCTATTTTCTGGGGTCAAGGAATGCTTTACTGCGGAAATGTTATTGGAACTGATATCTGAGGGTTGAGGAGTGAAGTTAATGAGGTAAAGAGGTGGGAGTAAGGGGAGAGTATATGCTAGGCAACAGAATGGCACATGCAAAGGTCCTGAGCCAGGTAGGAGTATGGCACTTCAGGAGAATTGAAAAGATGAGTGTAGGTAGAGCTCAGAGATCAAGTTAACAGTTGGCCCTTGATGAGTCTGGAAAGGTAGGCAGGGACCAGATCATGCTGGGTCCATAGGTCATCGTATGAGATGTCAGTCCTTAATTTAAGACCTGTGAGAAACCATTGGAAGATAGGTCTAAAATCATATTTGCATTTAGAAAAAAACCACTTTGAAAAAAAAATCCTTTGGCTACTGGGTGGGAAACAGATTAAAAGAGGGAGACCAAGTGAGGATGAAGGAAAGGAGTTAAGATGTATAAGTGAGAGGTGATAAGTGGGCAGATCTGAGGGAAGATTCAGATATTGAACTTGGCAGGACTTGGGGGTATGGAAGTTGTAGGTGTCAAAGATATGGATCCAAAGCATGGATACCACGCTGGAGGAGAACCAGGTTTGGGGGTAAACATGATGAGGCTTGTTTGGATCTATTAAGACTGAAGCACTCTAGAGAGACCAAACAGAGAAGCAGGAGAGGCAATTGACTCTGCAAGTCTGGAGTTCAAATAGCTGTGAGTGACACTGTTGGGTGAAGCGAGCATTCTTGCTGTAAAGACATGGGCCCATCAAGTAGGAATGCCATGTTTCTGAATCTTTTATTCCAAGATCTTTGGATTCTGGTATATGTATAGGGAAGAACATATACAAGTTCTCTGTTCTGTACCAATGATGCCCAATCAATGTAGTGGATGAGGACTATTTTACCAACATGATGACTTAAGATCTGAGAGCAAAGCAGACTAATTTATGGAGCCCTTGTACATATTTACTTTCTCAAGAATATATTTCCCTTTTGTTCAAATAGGACTTGCAGGATGAGATCTGGGGCAGGGCACAGCTGGTTTCTTATGTAACTAGAAGCAAATCTAACACTTGTCAAAGTGCTCACACTTCCGGCAAGGCAAAAGAGAAAATAATATTTCTTCCCAGAACTGAATTTTTTCCAGCATGCTTTTACACCTCTAAAGCTCTTTATAGTTAAATGAATGTTGACAGGGCTGATTAATAAGCTGCAAGTGATATTGCTAAAAGGGCCAGGATTTTGTTGAATTTGAACACGCATTTTCTTATAGGTAATAACACTGCATTTTCCAGATTAAAAAAAAGAAACAGAAAAACATTCATGTAAGAATATCATGTAATGCTTCCACAAGTCAGAGTTAAGATGTCACTGAAAAATTTCCCCCAAAATGTGGCAGAAGAATTAGTTCATTAGAATCCTGTAGGTGTGATGCATTAAATTTGGGAAGGATGTTGGAATATAACACAAACTATTTTGAAATGTCAGAGCTAGAATCATGTTATTAAAAAGTGACTGTGATAAATGAAAATGAAAGTTCAACTTAACAAAATTTGTAGGATGCAGTGAAAGCAGTGCTTAGAGGGAAATTTATAACATTGAATGCATAAATTAGAAAAGAAGATAGGTCTAAAATCAATAAGCTTCCACCTTAGGAAACTAGAAAAAGAAGAGCAAATTGAATGTAAAGTACCCAGAAGAAAAAAACAATAAAAATTAGAGCAGAAATCAATGAAGTTGAAAACAAGAAATCACTGGAAAAATCCAACAAAATCAAAAGCTGTTCTTTGAAAGGACAATAAAATCAATAAACCTCTAGCCAGGCTTCCTTAGGAAAAAGGAACACACAAATTACAAATTACAAATACCAAAAATTGAAGAGACATCACCAGAGATCCCATGGGTATTAAAAGGCTATTAAAAGGATAATAAAAGAATATTATGAAAATTCTATGCCCACAGATTTGACTGGGTCAGTGGATAAAATGGGTCAATTCCACGAAAGACACAATCCGTCAAAACTTACACAAGAAGAAACAGACTATTTGAATAGGCCTATATCTATTAAATAAATTGAATCAATAATTAATAACCTTTCACAACAGAAAGCACCAGGCTCAAAAAGGGAATTGTAAAAGCAGCTAGACAGAAGTGACTCACCATATGCAAGCGATCCTCAATAAAGTGAACAGCTGATTTCCTTTTTTTTTTTTAAGATTTTTATTTATTTATTTGACAGAGAGGCAGTGAGAGAGGCAACACAAGCAAGGGGAGTGGGAGAGGGAGAAGCAGGCTTCCCACTGATCAGGGAGCCTGATGTGGGGCTCGATCCCAGAACGCTGGGATCATGACCTGAGCTGAAGGGAGACGCTTAACGACTGAGCCACCCAGGCGCCCCAAACAGCTGATTTTGGGGGGGGGTAGATATTTATTTTATTTATTTTTATTTCAAGTTTTTATTTATTTTTTTAATTTTTTATTATGTTAGTCACCATACAGTACATCCTTAGTTTTTGATGTAGTGTTCCATGATTCATTTTTTGCGTATAACACACAGTGCTCCATGCAACATGTGCCCTTCTTAATACCCATCACCGGCCTATCCCAATCCCCACCCCCCTCCCCTCTGAAGCCCTCAGTTTGTTTCCCAGAGTCCATAGTCTCTTGTGGTTCATTCCTCCTTCTGTTTACCCCGAACAGCTGATTTCTAATCAGACACCATGGAGGTCAGAAGCAGTGGGATGAAATATTCAAAGTGGTAAAAGAAAAAGATTGTCAACCAAGAATAGCATATCTGGCAAAATTGCCCATTGAAAGAAGGAGAAATTAAGACCTTCAAGATTAACAAAAACAGATGTCATTGTTAGAACACCTGCCCTACCAGAAAAATATTAAAGGAAGTCCTTCAGGACAAAATGAAAGGATATCAGAGAGTAACTTGAATCCACATGAAGAAATAAAGGACACTGATAACTACATGGGTAGATATAAAAGACAGTATAAATTGTAGTTTTTGTTTACTGTAACTTTTTCCTCCTCCTATCTGATTTAAAAGACAACTGAATATATCAATACAGGAATGTCTTGGAGATATTGTGGGTTTGGTTCCAGACCACTACAATAAAGTGAATATCACAATAAATTGAGTCAAGCAAATTAGTTTCCCAGTGCATAAAAAGTTATATTTACATTATACTGTAGTCTGTTAAGTGTGTAATAACGTTATGTCTAAAAAAGAAATGTATGTACCTTATTCAGAAATTACTTTATTGCTAAAAAAATGCTAACCATCATCTGAGCTTTCAGCAAGTCATACTGATCACACATCATAACAAAAATAATAATAATGAAAAAGTTTAAAATATTATGAGAATTACCAAAATGTGACACAGACATGAAATGAACAAATGCTGTTGGAAGAATGGTGCTGATAGACTTGCTCAATGCACAGTAGCCACATACCTTCATTTTGTAAAACACACAGTATTTGAGAAGCGTGATAAAATGAGTTATGCCTGTACTAGGTATGTAGTGTACAACATGATGACTATAGGTAATGCTGTTATATGATATATAGAAAAGTTAAGACGGTAAATCCTGAGACTTCTCACAAGAAGAAAATTTTTTCCTTTTTTTCTTTCTTTTTATTGTATTTGTATGAGAAGCTATTAGTTGTATTAGTTGAAATTATTATAATAATTTCATAATATATAAAAATCAAACCATCATGCTGTATGCCTTAAACTTACACAGTGATGTATGTTAATTATTTCTCAATAAAACTGGAAAAATGTGAAAAGACAACCCACAGATAAAAAAAATTTGCAAATCATATGTCTGATAAGGATCTCATATCCAGAAGACATAAAGAACTCTTACAGTTCAACAGGAAAAAGACCAATAGCCCAATTGAAAAATAGACAAAGTTTTAAACAGAAATTTCTGCAAAGATGATATACAAATGGCCAAGAAGCACATGAAAAGATGTTATGAGAGAAATGTAAACAAAAACCACAGTGAGATAACACTTCATGCCCACAAGTTTGGCTATAATAAAAGAGACAGACAATAGCAAGTGTTGGCAAGATATGGAGAAAATGGAAGCCTTATATGTTGCTGGTGGGAATGTAAAATAGTGCACCCACTTTGTAAAGTCTGGCAATTCTTCAAATGTTAAAGTAGACTTAGCTTATGTCCCAGCAATTCCACTCCTAGTTATAAACTCTAGGGAATTGAGAACATATGTTCACAACATTTTCCAGAATAGATCACATGTTAGGCCACAAAATAATTGATATATTCAAGAAGACTGAAATCATATCATACATCTTTTCCATCCACAGTGGTATGAAAATAGAAATCAATCTCAGGAGAAAAATCTGCAAAGAACACAAATACATGGAGGCCAAATAACCCACTACTAAACAATAAATGGGTCAACCAAGAAATCAAAGAGGAAATAAAAAATACATGCAGACAAATGAAAATGAAAACACAATGGTCCAAAATCTTTGGGATGCAGCAAAAGCTATTCTAAAACGGAAGATTATAGCAATACAGGCCTACCTCAAGAAACAAGAAAAGTCTCAAACAAGCTAACCTTACACCTAAAGGGGCCAGAAAAAGAACAAAGCCCAAGGCCAGGAGAAGTAAGGACATAATAAAAATTAGAGCAGAAATAAATGAAATAGGGACTTAAAAAACAACAGAACAGATCAAGGAAACCAACTTGTTCTTTGAAAAGATCAACAAAATTGATAAGCCTTTAGCTAAAGTCATCAAAAAAAAAGAGAATTCAAATAAATAAAATCAGGAATGAAATGGGAGAAATTCTAACCAATACCACAGAAATACGAAGGATTATAAGAGAATATCATGAAAAATAAAATGCCAACAAATTGGGCAACTTAGAACTAAAGAATAAATTCCTAGGAACATATAGCTTTGCAAAACTGAAGCAGGAAAAATAGAAAATTCGAACAGACCAATTACCAGCAATGAAACTGAATCAATAAAAAAACAAAAACAAAAACCCCAAAACTCCCAACAAACAAAAGTCCAGGACCAGATGGCTACAAGGGTGAATTTTACCGAACATTTAAAGAAAGGTTAGTATCTTTTCTTCTCAAACTATCCAAAAAATAGAAGAGGAAGACAACCTTCCAAATTGATTCTCCAAGACCAACATTAATCTGATACCAAAACCAGATAAAGACACCATAAAAAAAGAAAACCACAGGACAATATCTCTGATGAACCTAGGTGCAGAAATCCTCAGGCAAATATTAGCAAACTAGAGCCAACAATCCACTAAAAAAATCATTCACCATGTTCAAGTGGGATTCATTCCAGGGATGCAATAGTGATTCAATATTCATAAATTGATCAATGTGATAAATCACATTAACAAGAGAAAGGATAAACACCATATGATTATCTCCATGGATTAAGGAAAAGCATTTGATATAGTACAACATCCATTTATAATAAAAACTCTCAACAAAGTAGATATAGATGGATCATACCTCAACATGAGAAAGGCTGTATATGAAAAACCCATAGCATACTCAATGGTGAAAAATTGAGAGCTTTTCCTTTAAGATCAGGAACAAGACAAAGATGTCCACTCTCACCACTTTAATTCAACATCGTACTGGAAGTCCTAACCACAGCAATCAGACAAGGGAAAAAAAGGCATCCAAATTGGTGAGGAATAAGTAAAACTTTCACTATTTGCAGATGACATGATACTATATAGAGAAAATCCTAAAGACTCTATCAAAAAACTGCTAGAACTGATAAATGAATTCAGTGAAGTTGCAGGATGCAAAATTAACATACAGAAATCTATTGCATTTCTATACAATAATAATAAAGTAGCAGGAGATAAATTAAGAAAACAATTGCATTTATAATTGTACCAAAAAGAATGAAATACCTAGGAATAAACTTAACTAAGGATATGGGAGATCTATACTGTGAAAACTATAAAACATTGATAAAAGAAATTGAAGACAACACAAATAAAAAGGTAGTCCATGCTCATGGATTAGAAGAACGAATATTGTTAAAATGTCCATACTACCCGAAACAGTCTAGAGATTTAATGCAATCCCTATCAAAATACCAACATTTTTCACAGAACAAATAATCCTAAAGTTCGTATGGAAACACAAAGGACCCCAAATAGCAAAAGCAATCTTGAGAAAGAAAAACAAACCTTGGGGCGCCTGGGTGGCATAGCGGTTAAGCGTCTGCCTTAGGCTCAGGGCGTGATCCCGGCATTATGGGATCGAGCCCCACATCAGGCTCCTCTGCTATGAGCCTGGCTTCTTGCTCTCCCACTCCCCCTGCTTGTGTTCCCTCTCTCGCTGGCTGTCTCTATCTCTGTCAAATAAATAAATAAAATCTTAAAAAAAAAAAAAAAAAAAAAAAGAAAAACAAACCTGGAGGTATCACAATCCCAGATTTCAAGACATACTACAAAGCTATACTAATCAAAACAATATGGGACTAGCCCAAAAACAGACACAATGATCAATGGAACAGAATAGAAATCCAGAAATAAACCCATGCTTTTATGGTGCATTAATTTACAACAAAGGAAGCAAGAATATACAGTGGGGAAAAGAAGATCTCTTCAACAAATGGTGTTGGGAAAACTGGACAGCTACATGCAAAAGTATGATACTGGATCACTGTCTTACACCATACACACACATAAACCTAAAATGGATTAAGGACCAAATGTGAGACCTGAAGCCATAAAACTCCTGGACGGAAACATAGGCAGTAATTTCTTTGACATCAACTGTAGAAACATTTTTCTAGATATGTCTTTTCTGGCAAGGGAAACAAAAGCAAAATTAAATTATTGGATTATACTAAAATGAAAAAGTTTTTGTACAGGGGAGGAGACCATCAACAAACAAAAAGGCAACCTACTGAGTGAGGGAAGATATTTTCAAATGATACATCTGATAAGGGGTTAATATAAAAATTACATTAAGAACTTACACAACTCAACACACAAAAAAGCAAATTTAAAAATGGACAGGGGACCTGAATAGATATTTTTCTGAAGAAGACATACAGAGGGCCCACAGACACATGAAAAGATGCTCAACACCACTAATCATCAGGGAAATGCAAAATAAAACCACAATGAAATATTACTTTGCACCTGTTAGAATGGCCAGAATAAAAAAGACAAGAAATAACAAGTGTTGGTAAGGATGTAGAGAAAAAGAAACCTTTGTGCACTGTGGGTGGGAATGCAAATTGGTGCAGCCACTGTGGAAAACAGAATGGAGTTTCCTCAAAAAATTAAAAAGAGAATTACCATATAATCCAGTAATTCCACTGCTGTGTATTTATCCAAGAAAACACCAAAACAAAAAGCTATATGCACCCCTATGTTTATTGTAGCATTATTTTCAATAGTCAAGATATGGAAGTGACCCAAATGTCCATTAATGGATGAAAGAATAAAGAAGATGTGGTATATATACACAGTGGAATATTATTCAGCCATAAAAAATAATGAAATCTTGCCATTTGCAACAATATGAATCAACCTAGATTGTTTAATGCTCAATGAAATAAGTCAGTCAGAGAAAGACAGATATCATATGATTTCACTCATATATGAAACTTAAAGAAAAAAAGAGAAAAAGCTGACTCTTATATACAGAGAGCCAAATGGTGATTGCCAGAAAGGAGGTTGGGGCAGGGGTGCACGGGAGGTAAAACAGATAAAAGGGATTAAAGAGTACAGTTATCTTGATGTGCACTGAGAAATACATAAAATTGTTGAATCCTGTTGTACACTTGAAACTCCCATAACACCATATATCAATTATACCCGAATTTTAAAGTCCTTAAGTATGTTCACACAAAAACTTGTACATGAATGTTCATAGCATCATAATAGCCAAAAAAACCCAAAAAGTGGAAACAACTTAAATGTCTAGTAACTGATTAATAGATAAGCAAATGTGGCATATCCCTACAATGGGATATTATGCAGCCGTAATAAGTTACATGGTACTGATACCTGCTACAACACAGGTTCACTTTGAAAGCATTATGTTAATTGAAACAAGCCAGGCATAAAAGGCCGTAGTGCGTATGATGCCATTTACATGACGTGTCCAGAATAGACAAATCCATAGAGTAAACTCATGGTGGGGAGAGGAGAAGGGAAATGGGGAATGACTTCTAATGAGTATAGGGTTTCTTTGTGGGGTGAGGAAGATGTGCTGGAATTATATAGTAATGTTGTTTGCACAGCTATGTAAATAAACTAAAACCACTGAATTGTATATTTTAAAAATGTTTCATAGTATATGGATTATATCTCAACAAACAAGTTTTTTTAAAAAATACATGAAATAAATAGGCTGACTACCAATTAAAAAACCCCCAAATCCTGGCATTGGTGATGCAGGATCAAAAAAGTGGCACTATTTTAATTTCCCAAGGGAAGCAGAGTCAGATTTCTCTGTTGGTTTCATCCCAGTATCCCCACTCTGCTTTATGGTTCCCATTCTCACAGCCATGTGACCCTCATGTTCTCAGTCTAAAGTTCCCAAACTCCCCCAATCAATTCCCTTCTCATTTCTTAATCTTGATTTTTCCACTTTATACCAAGCATCTTGAATTGGTGTATCTTGCCATGTCACGCTGTTTGTAAAGAAATAGTTGCCAGACGTACAACTTGTTGCCTGTGTTGCTGATCCTTAACTACTGTGAGTTTATTTTAAGCGTCGTTGTAGGTGTAGACACATTGACATGTGGCTTTTGCAGGTCTTCTCTTGGAGTGTGTGCTCTGCCGGTGGTTTCCTCTCAGCCTCCATGCAGGTCTGTCACTGACTGATTGTTGCTCCTTATTTCTCAGTAGCCAGTTCCAGACCTTAGAGTTTAACCTTTCTTCCTGCAGCTGCCTCATTCACAGCCCAACTGTAAAGCAAAGTTTTTTTCAGTTTCCTTCTTTCAGAATTAGGCAGAAGATAAAGGAAGAGAAATGTGGAACACTGTCTTTGAGATGGCGTTAGCTCCTCTCCCACCTCCTGTCCACTGTTGGTGCTTTTTGGTCTTTGTGTCTGCCTTTGTTCAATTTCCTTTCCTTCCTACTTTCCCCCACTGAGGATTATAGGAATTAGAGACACTCAGGGTTGGAATCATTTTTCCACTGGTTTACAAACAAGTTGGGTAGGCCATGGAACCCTTCTGCAGAGATTTTGCCTTGATTTTTACAAGCGTTAAAGGAAGAAGTGAAAATCATTTCATGGTATTCCAGGGGAGAAGGAGCCTCGAATTCATCCAAGTTCTTTCCAGTTGTATGCTTGTCCACTAAGGACTGACCCTACAACTGCCCATTTGACTCAGTGCCATATTAGAGATGTGACTTCAGGCACATCACTGCATCTTCTTGTTCCTTAGCCCTCATATGTATACCCCTGGGGCACTCTGGAGAACAGTTACCCCAACCTGCCCAGCAAGTCAGTTCTGCAGCATATTGGTGGGTTACCATGCTCTTCCCCTGCCTCCCCTCCTCCCCTTTCTAGGCTCCCATGTAGTGCCAGGCAAATATGCTCGGCACATGGTACTTTCACAACTGTAAGTGAACAGAAAATATCTGTCAGCCAGCAAGTACAGTGAACAAAGTGCATGACTGCCCAGAGACAGGTTGCTCTCCTGGCCATGCTGTCAACACGTCTTCTGGGTGCCCACCCCGGCGGGCTTCATTGTCTCACCTGCAGACAATCCTTGGCCCAGCACTTGCTGTGCTGAGCCAACTCACATGTCAGAAAGGCAAATAGCTGGATTTTTTGTCCTAACAGTTGCCACCTTTCTCTCTCCCTCTCACCTATCCATAATTCCTTCCTTCCTTCCTTCCTTCCTTCCTTCCTTCCTTCCTTCCTTCCTCCCTCCCTCCCTCCCTNCCTCTCCTGATTTGCACTCACAGGACACTGTCCACCACACTCTCTCGAAGTTCTGGCGCCCTAGAGAATTTAAATGAAAGCATGGTCTGCTGTTGCTGACCTTCCTTTGTGACTCTCACTGACCCTGACAGTCCCCTGGAACTTGGAGCTCTCTTGCACAGCATAGGTCACTTTTCTTATTTTGATGGAAACCTCATCTGTGTAGCAGGAGGATAACTGGAGGTGTGCTACTGCAGGGATGCTGAGCCTGGATTCCAGCATCCTTTCTCCAGTCAAGTGAAATGCAGCCTTGGGACTTGCGTACTGATTCACTCACTCAGGAGAGCAAGCTTTGGCAAACCAGTTAACGGTGACCAGTCAGTAATACTCAAGTGGTTTTCTTGACTCCAGCGTTCAGAACATCCTGGCACATTAATGGGAAGGCTCTCTCTCCCTCCCTCCCTCCCTCCCTCCCTGTCCCCCATCCTTTCCTTCTTTCCGTTGGACATCATTTTCAGCTTCTTCTGAACCTTTCCTTTTCAACTACTTCACAGCATCCTTTGCCATGCCACTTCCCATGGGGCAGCCAAGTGTTGGCTTAGTGTCTCATGACACTCATGCTAACAGGGATGTTGGAAAGTGTGTACCAAACTGTGGTCTGTCAAATATAAGCCCTCCCAAATGTTCTATGCAGGAAGGTTCTGGGACTATATAACTTTAGGAAATACTATTTATGCCTCTACCCATGGTGAGTCCCATTGCTGATTCCTCAGACAAGTCCTGTGAGAAAGAACCTGTTGAAACTGTGTTTTTGAAAAAATTTTTTTATTATGTTATGTTAGTCACCATACAATACATCCTTAGTTTTTGATGTAGTGTTCCATGATTC